>NW_024100510.1:6217500-6817500 GCF_016545835.1 Crotalus tigris
ATATAAAGTCAAAATTGAGAAGACAGCAACAGACAGTAAGTGCCGCCTATGCAGAGAAGCTGAAGAAACAGTGGACCACTTGGTAAGCTGCTGCAAGAAGATTGCACAGACTGACTGCAAGCAGCGGCATGACAAAGTAGCAACAATGGTGCATTGGAAGATCTGCAAAAAATATCATTTATCTGTAAGCAAAAACTGGTGGGATCATAAAATAGAGAAAGTCATAGAAAATGATAAAATTAAACTGCTCTGGGACTTCAGAATTCAAACAGACAAGCACCTGCAACATAACACCCCAGACTTAACAATTGTCGATAAGAAAGACAAAAAAGTCTGGATAGTGGATGTAGCAGTGCCTGGAGACAGCAGAATAGACAAGAAAGAACTGGAGAAGATAACAAAATACAAAGACCTACAAATAGAAATAGAAAGCCTGTGGCAAAAGCAAGCAAGGGTAGTACCAATAGTAATAGGCTCCTTAGGTGCAATCCCAAAACAACTGGAGCACCACTTGAACACCATTGGCATTGACAAATTCGCCATTAGTCAATTGCAAAAGGCGGCCTTACTAGGAACTGCTTCCATCCTACGACGATATCTGTAATACCATCAAACATCGACATCTGCCAGGTCCTGGGTAAGGACTTGATAGGTACAAAAAATGCCAAATCCAGTCTGAACATCTGGCTGACTGTGTGATGATCCATAATAATATGGATCATCACACAGGAGGTCATCAAGTCCAACCCCCGGCTCAGGCAGGTAACCCTATACCATTTTGGACAAATGGATGTCCAGTTTCTTCTTAAAAACTTCCAGTGTTGGAACATTCACCACTTCTGGAGGCAGGTTGTTCCACTGGTTAATTGTTCTAACTGTCAGGAAGTTTCTCCTTAGTTCTAGGTTGCTTCTTTCCTTGATTAGTTTCCATCCCTTGCTTCTTGTCCTGCCCTCAGGCACTTTGGAGAATAGCTTGACTCCCTCTTCTTTGTGGCAGCCCGTGAGATATTGGAACACTGCTATCATGTCCCCCCTCATTCTTCTCTTCGTTAAACTAGACATACCCAATTCCAGCAACCGTTCTTTATATGTTTTAGCCTCCAGTCCCCTAATCATCTTTGTTGCTCTTCTCTGTACTCTTTCTAGAGTCTCAACATCTTTTTTACATCATGGTGACCAAAACTTAATACTCCATTTAAACAATGGCAGATGGACATCTCTACGTTTATATGGCAAGAGGGAAAAAAAAAACAATAATGGGATATAAATTACTGCAAGATGCTAAAAAAAAGGGGGGGGGAGGTTTGGATTTACCAGTTTTGAAATTATAGTTTGATACCTGTTGTTTGGTCTTACTAAAAGTGTGGGTGACACTCCAAAATAAGGGATTACTTGAGCTGGAAGGCCATGAATTTAGGATTTGGATGGCATGGCTATTTATGGTATGATTAGGTGAAAGTAAAAGTTGATTTCAACATAATTACTTTGTTAGATGTGCTAGCCCAGTCATGGTGAACCTTTTAGAGACCAAGTGCCCCAAAACTGGCCCCGTCCCTGCTCCACCCCTGCCCCACCCCCTCTCTGCCTGCCCACAGGGCCACTCACCACTACCAGGGCCCGCTGCAGATTGCTGAGGCAGCCCAGCAGCGCCATGGTGGCCACGCCCTCTGCCTGCGCCCTGCAGCATCAACTGTGCGCGATGGAGTGTGAGGGCAGAGTCTTGTCTACGCTGCCTGGCTGCCATGTCCTTGGCTGCGCTGCTCCATATGGGCCATGCTCAGGGGAGACTCTCCTCCAGGGGGGCTGCTGGTGAGGAGGGGATCGCAGGGGGAGGCAAGGCTGGGGCAATGGCATGTGTGCCCACAGAGAGGGCTCCGAGTGCCACCTCTGGCACCCGTGCCATAGTTTCGCCACCACTGTCCTAGAACTTTGGGTCTACAGTGAGGTTCAAACTGTGGACTTTTCCATCAGAAACCTTTCTCTTAGGCTTAACAAATAAGGAACTTGAAAAAAAGAAGAAGTTTAATGTTATATATGTTGACGGCAGCAAGAATACTTTATGCACAAAAATGAAAGGATACTTTGATTCTCACAATGGATGAATGACTGCAGAATTAATGGAGTTAGCAGATATGGCTAAATTGACTGCTTTGATTAAAGAAAAGAATACAATTAATTTTGTTTCTATTTGGAAACTGCTTTTGGACTTTGTGCTTGAGCTATAAAAAAATGAAACTTCGATTTGGGGTTTTGCTGATTAGATACATCTGTTGTTATAGAAATGGCTAGTGTATATTATTATATAACAGTAAAAAGTTGAGGTTTCATGTTACTAATTTATTCTACTGCACCAAAAGGAGTCAGAAATCAATGCTTTTCTTTTTCTTTTCCCCTTTATCCTGCATTTTTTCTCTAGCCCTTTTCCTCCCTTATTTTCAGTTATTTTCATTTTTCTTTGTACTTCTGTATTTTATATTTTGATAAACTAATAAAATATTTGAATGGCTAAAAAGAAAAGTAATGACTGTGGTCTCCTAATGCAGGGCTTTTCAACCTTTTCACTGACTCTACCACTTTTAGGATATGGCAATATTTAAGTACAATCTAGCAAGGTGTCAAAAACCTGATGACAAAAAAACAAAAACAAAAAACCTGTTCAAATTTACAATTGCACTGAAATGACTTATGACCATTTTTTACACTTATGACCATTGCAGCATGCCCAGGGTCATGTGATTTATATTTGGATGCTTGGCAACTGATTCATATTTATGATGGTCACAGTGTCCCAGGGTCATGTGATCCCCTTCTGCAACCTTTTGAGAAGCAAAGTCAATGGCAGCGCTGCTGGTAGACAAATGCTAAGGTAGGACTTCCTTCCCTCCCTCCTTCCCTGCCTCCCTCTTTCTCATGCCCACCTTCTTCTGAAGGAAGAATTTGAAACATCCCCCCCCAATATTTTCCCTCTTCCATATATTCATCAAACAAGGAAAAGCCTCCAGAGACAGAAAAGACAAGCTGCCGATTGAACTAGCTTAAAAAGGCACATTTCCCTTTAAGAATTTGCTACTGGCTAGAAATGAAAGTTAAGGAGTGCAGCCGGCACTTATGGAAGAAAAAATGTAGTAAGTATTGACTGCTGGCTAAGGCAGCCTCCCCAAATGGCTCCATACATAAGTAGAAGAATGCTACAGGCAAAATCCATTCAGGAGAAAAATATCCCTTGCAGCAAAACTTACAGCTAACAATAGCAGAGCAATAGAAGCTAACACGAGATATCAGCTGTTGTGTCCCGAGCCTGCAAAGGCAGGCTCAGGACGTTGCAACAGTCCCGGGCAGTTGCAAGCTGCCCGGGACCAGACTGGCTGGCGCCAGCACTCGCGCACATGCGTGAAGTGCAAAACGCACCAAATGTTGCCATTTGGCCCAGGGATTGTCTTTAAGAGAAGGAGAGAGGCTTGCGTGCCTCAGCGTTGTAACAGGGCTGCTGAACAACAATAAAGAGGCTCCTGAGAACTACTAAATGCTTCGTGAAGTTATTGCCATTCGCTGAGGATACAACACTGGCGACGAAGGTGGGATGCCTTACAATTACTTCAAACAATTGTAAGCTTACCCTGGAGTCCTGAAGCAGCAGAAAACGGCGTTAAATTCAGCAACTGCCTGCCAATACAGCAAACGTTGGAGGTAAGCTGGCTGATAGACCCTTTCTGTACTACTGAAGATGGCAAAGATAGGAAGACTTTCCGAGTTCGATGTTACGCATCCGGAAAGATGGGAGTCTTATGTGGCCAGAGTAGCAAATTATCTCAAGGTCAATCGAGTGAGAGAAGATGGCTTAAAAGCCACCACCCTGCTGTGTGTTTGTGGTCAAGATGCATTTGAGATCGCTGAAAATCTAGCAGCACCTGCACCTCTAGAATCTGTTACCTACACAGACTTAAAGAAATTGCTAAAGGAACATTTCCAGCCCAAGTTGTCTGTCATTGCTTGGCGCCATACTTTTGAACAGAGGGATCAACAGGCTGGTGAATCAGCTAAAGAGTACATTGCTGTATTGAGAAGAGCAGCTAAGCCTTGCGAGTTTAAAGACTTAGAAGAAAGGCTGAGAGACAGATTTGTATGTGGACTGAGACATAGAGACTTGCAGCAGAGACTTTTTGCCAAAGGAGACTTATCATTCCAAGATGCCTTGAGAGAGGTTACTGCAGAAGAGGCAGCAGATGGGGCAATCAAGAATATGAGGCCTATCAGAAGTACTCCAGAAGCTGTGTCCGTGCACCAGGAGGGAGTCCAAGGGAGCTCGGAAGAGGATCCTGATGAAGAAGTATACCGTCTCTACCCAGCCAAAGAAAGGAAGCAGAAGGAAGGCAAAGAAAAGTCTTCAGCTGTACCCAAGTGCTTCGGGTGTGGAGGTCGCCACAAGAGGACCGACTGCAGATTTTGCTCTGCTATCTGTAGAGCATGTGGAAAGCAAAGCCACATTGCAGCTGTGTGTCTGGGCCATCAGAAGGTACAACCACGAGAGGAATTGCGCCTGAAAGGTACCAGGGTCCCCAGCCAAAACAGGGTGGGTTTCTGTGCTTCACGAAGAAGCATTTATAGGACAGGCACACACAAACCTATCAAGAAGAAACTGTCACTTAAAGTGAAGTTGCAAGGAGTTCCATTGGTCATGGAACTGGACACTGGGTCTGCACTTTCAATCATTTCCATACACACATTCAGAAAGATTTGTTCTGGTAGTGGATTTCAGGCCAAGCTTAGGCCTTCTGATGTTGTGTTAACAGACTTTCAAAACTCCAGAGTGTGTGTTAAGGGGGAGGCCACCCTTAACGTACAGTATAACGATTTTGAAGGTCCATTAGATGTATTGATAGTGGGGGGTGAGCGAACGAGTCTCATAGGACTCGATTGGTTTGAGGCCTTGGGAATACATGTTACAGGGCTCAATAGCTTGCAAACAGTAGATCTACAGGAAGTCTGCAAAGAATTTGCAGATGTTTTCAGCCCACAGCTGGGCACATACAAAGGGCCCCCTGTGTCCTTAAAACTAGATCCCACTGTCACTCCTGTTAGAGTAAAAGCAAGAAGGGTTCCTTTTGCTTTAAAAGGGAAAATTGATACTGAATTGGACAAATTGATTCAGCAAGGAGTTTTAGAACCTGTTGATTCCAGTCCTTGGGAGACCCCCATAGTCACGCCTCTTAAGGCTAATGGGGACATTCGCATCTGTGCAGATTACAAATGCACTCTGAATAAGGCATTGCAGCAACATGCCTATCCTGTACCTGTAGTCAGTCATATCCTGGCCTCCCTCAAGGGGGGGCGTGTTTTTGCAAAGCTTGACCTAGCTCAGGCTTATCAACAGTTGCCTGTTGATGAAGCTGCTGCAGTAGCACAAACCATTGTAACCCACAGGGGGGCATTCAAAGTAAAAAGGCTACAGTTTGAAGTAAATGTGGCTCCTGGAATTTTCCAAAGCATAATGGAAAACACACTGAGGGGTATACCAGGGTTTTGCCCCTATTTTGATGATGTCTTAATTGCTGGAGATTCTACTCAAAATTTAGCCAAGAGATTGAGGGCTGTTCTGCTGCAGTTCCAGAAAACGGGCCTCAAACTCAAGAAGGACAAATGTAAAATTGGGGTGCCTTCCACAGATTTTCTGGGATTCTACATTGATGCCAATGGAATTCATCCTGCTGAGTCCAAATTAAAGGCTATCATGCATGCTCCTAGGCCTAAGTCCAAGACCGAACTACAAGCTTTTCTGGGCCTTTTGAATTTCTATAATTCATTCATTCCTAACAAGGCTAATGTAGCTGAACCACTTCATAGGCTTCTGGACAAACAGGCAGTGTGGCAGTGGTCACAAACACATGAAGCAAGCTTCAATGAGGTTAAGGCCTTACTCACATCTAACAATGTGCTTGCACATTTTAATGAAACTCTTCCTGTGTGCATCGCTTGTGATGCTTCTCCGTATGGGGTGGGAGCAGTACTCAGCCACCTTAGGCCGGATGGAACTCAGGTTCCTGTTGCATATTACTCCAGAACCTTGTCTTCTGCTGAGCGAAACTACGCCCAGATAGACAGGGAGGCTTTAGCTGTTGTTGCTGGAATTAAAAAATTCCATGATTTTTTGTATGGCAGACATTTCACGGTCTTTACTGACCATAAGCCTTTGTTGGGGCTGTTTACCACAAACAAACAAACTCCCCATATCATCTCCCCCAGAATGCTGAGATGGTCAATCTTTCTGTCAGCCTATGATTTTTCTCTAATTCACAAACCTGGGAAAGAAATGGGCTATGCTGATGGCCTCAGTAGATTACCCCTGCAAGTAGTAGAGGCTGATCCTGCCCCTGCCATCAACATCCTTTCAATTCAGGCATTGCCTGAGTCACCGTTAAATGCCAGGGATGTGGCTGCTGAATCTGCCACAGATCTCACACTTTCTCATGTCTTATCTTGGGTTTTGTCTGGATGGCCAGGCGCTGAGTTTCAGAGTTTCTGGCTTAAGAGGAACGAGTTATCCACTTTCCAGGGTTGTCTGCTGTGGGGCAGCAGAGTTGTCATTCCTACCTCAATGAGGTCTAGGGTCTTAGGTTCCCTTCACGAGGGTCATCCTGGCATTGTACGCATGAAGGCGCTTGCACGCAGCCATTTGTGGTGGCCTGGGTTAGACAAGGAAATTGAGGCTAAGGTGCACGCATGCCACCTTTGTCAGCGCTCACGCCCAGAAATGCCACAGGCTCCTGTGCATAGATGGGAGGAAACACAGTCTCCATGGTCTAGGGTGCACATTGATTATGCTGGGCCCTTACAGGGTCAATTCTTCTTGGTCCTGGTTGATAGCCATTCAAAATAGCATGAGGTTGTACCTGTCTCTTCCACCACCACTGCAAAGACTATTCAAGTACTGAAGGGGATTTTTGCTGCACATGGGCTTCTGGATGTTTTGGTGTCTGACAATGGCCCTCAATTCACTTCTTCCGAATTCCAAGCTTTCTTACAGGCCAACATGATTAGTCATGCCACCTCTGCACCTTTCCACCCTTCCACCAACGGTATGGCTGAATGGATGGTCCGCATCACCAAGGATGCTTTAAAGAAACTGACATATGGGGACTGGCATCACAGGTTGGCAGATTTTCTACTTGCTTACCACACCACACCTTCTACTTCTACTGGGAAGAGCCCGGCTGAACTTTGCTGGGGGCGCAAACTGACTACTAAGCTTGACCGGTTGCATCCGGACAGACTGCCTTCTAAGTTTACACAACCCAGGGCACCAAGGCAATTGCTAGTGGGTGCCCCAGTATGGACCCATAATTACGGGCCAGGTCACTTGTGGGTCCCTGCCATAGTATGCAAGGTTACAGGTCCCTTGTCTTACGAGGTTTCCCTGGATGACGGTCGTATCCTGCGACGGCATATCAACCAGCTGCGTATGAGATTGGACTCACCTGCTGAGACTCCTGGGTCTTTTCTGGGGGGGAGAGGGACCTCTACGGGCAAAGGGAAGGGTGTGGGCAGCAGCCAGACACCAACAGAGAGGCCACAGACGGCCCATTCCAAGATTCCATGAGTGCTCCGAACAGGAATTCGTGGGAACCAGCTAGAACACAGGCACCAGTGCCTACTCCAGCCAGGGAGGTACCCCGGGGGCATAATCATTACACACCAACACCATTCAGCACTCCAGTCAGGGAGAATAACCGGGAGCATCCTAATAACTCACACCTTGCAAGAGAGCTACTCCGTCTAGTTGGCCCAACACTGCCACTGTTTCCAGAAAGGGGCATTTACATAGGGAGGTGGTCGGAGGGCCGAATCCCAATTCTGACACCTCCGGCATAACAGAGGGGGCAACTGAGTTTGGGGACAGTACTGAGATTCCAGCTATGGAACTGGGAAGTGGAGGAAGGCAGCCTCATGATAGGTCTAGGATAGACCTGGGAGGCTCTACAGAGTTGTCCAACAGTGGCAGCCTTCTAGAAGGGCCAGAGAGCCTGCAACTAGGCAGATCAACCAGGTTATGGAGAGAACAAAGTCCTGGCCTGACGAGCCCGGTGGGCAAGCAAGCAGGCCAGGCAATGGGGCACGGTCCATGGGGACCACCAGGGTCAAAGGAAGGGGGTGAACACATAACACCCTCTGGACAAGATGTGCTTGGAGGTTGCCAGGGAATTCGGAGGTCACAGAGAGCTAAAAGATCTCCTAAATATCTTGAAGATTTTGTAACTCTGCTGGCAAAGAAGAAACGGTAAGAAGGTATTCCTGTGAAAGGTTGGAATAAGGAACGATGGGAAATGAAGCCCAAAATATTACAGCTTGGTACCATGGAGCTAGTGTGGCTCCCACGCTCGTGTTGAGGTCGCATGTAACTATTAATGTAGTTGTAGTTTTAGCCGGGGGGAAAGGGGTGTTGTGACCTGAGCCTGCAAAGGCAGGCTCGGGAGGTTGCAACAGTCCCGGGCAGTTGCAAGCTGCCCGGGACCAGACTGGCTGGCGCCAGCACTCAAGCACATGCGTAAAGTGCAAAGCATGCCAAATGTTGCAGTTTGGCCCGGGGATTGTCTTTAAGAGAAGGAGAGAGGCTTGCGTGCCTCGGCATTGTAACAGGGCTGCTGAACAACAATAAAGAGGCTCCTGAGAACTACTAAATGCTTCGTGAAATTATTGCCATTAGCTGAGGACTCAACATCAGCCATCAGCCAAACAGAAATTGCCAAACACTCCTTAAGAACACAAAGCCCTCACTGCACAAATCCCAGAACTTCAAAGTCACAAAAGGACATAAAAATCCTTCCATTCTCCATCTCCCTCCCTGTCTCACCTCCATCTGATGCTACCTTTCTTCATTCCTTCTGGAGGGCAACCCCTCCCCTGCTGCATTTCTTGCCTGTTTGTTGCTGCCAGCACAAGTGGCTGCCACAGAAGTTGTAGACCGGCTCATGGCCAGCCTGCTTGATCTCCTTTCCTCTCCTCTCCCCCCACCCTCCACATTCCCCTTCGGTGAAGCTAGAGCTGACTCCACCTCCTCTTACAAATAAACACTCTCAGCTTTAAAGGTTTTATTAAAACTCATTTTCATTTGTGAGGCCAATTTACCTTATCAGTGTTGCTTTGTCTATCTGACAGGCAATTTATTCTTGGTTTTTCTCTTTCCCTTTATTCAAGTAACATTCTAGTTGCCAACAATTCTTTTTCAATCATGTTTATATTTTTATTGGAAGTCAATGAAATGAAAGTGCTTACTCTGAATTTCTGGATACTTCATCATTAGGAGTATCGCCCAGCACATAGTGTTTGCTATTGTTTCTGTACCAGCACCAAATAAGTCATCTACGAGACCCATAAGGTTTTCATTACGGAAATATCCATCATTTTTCATCTTCATATTTTCCTGAAGTATATAAAGAAAATACAAGTAAGGAAACACAATCTACTCACATAACCAATATTCCTGGGGTCCACGAAGTCTTCCTATGTGGTTAATATCTTCTCCTAATGGCTTCAGCTGCCCCAACATTACTGGATTCTTAGAAGAAAAACTCTAATATCAAACAATTATACATAAAAAAAACCATTGGCACCAAGAGATCACCTATTCCCACCGCTGCTTGGATCCACTCCTCCAGAAAATGGTTAATATTTATGGAGTTTTTAATGAAGAAAAAAATCCATCTGTAGTGTAGTTCTAAGCAGCTGCAGATTCTGAATAAAGTAATGCACAGGGAATGACTAAAAAATGTGTTTCCTTCTATATTTCTGAAACAAGGACCTTAACCAACCAGCAGATAATTTCTATGGAGGCAAATTTTTAAATTATGTAAAAAAAAAATGTAATTGCACATACATATAAAATAATTCATTACTTCTCTTTGCCGAACAAGAAATGATTCAATCAAATTGCTCTGGTCGTTTTCATCAAGATCTTGTAAATATTGTTTGAGGATGGTCTGTATGAAATCATGAATTTTACTTTGATTCTTTATCATTGATTTAGGAGTAGCGAAAAGGAACCCCAACATGGGAAACAAATTATATAGCTGAAAGAATGATAAAAGAAAACATATATTATGAAAGTTGAATACTTTGAATTTCTTACATGGACATTTAAAACATGTTTATGTTCCCCAAGTCTACAAAACAAAACAAAACCCTACAATAATGAGTAAGATCACATGACTGACTGAATGAGCTTTGAATAGTCAATATTGCTAATTCACTAAGCCCCAAATCCCCTGGACTGAACCTCCACACAGGTTTTGAGAGAGAGAGTGCTTATTTTCTATCATACTATTGAATGAGTTCCTGTAGTAACATTGTGTTAATTTCCAAACAAGTGGTGTAAATCATCAATGCAAAAAACTCAATGCAAGTCCTTGTCAAGGGAGCAATTTAGTACATGTATAGAGTACTGTATAAAGAAAATGAAAGATGAAAAGATATTTTCAATGAAGACTCCCACTTTTCCAATTTGAGTGTGTTCACAAGTCTTTGCAAGGAAGGGAGAGGAAATGATGAAGCACACATCATGAGTTCATGATATTAAAAAGTGGTTTCCATACTTTCATGAAATGTTTGCATGCAACTACATAAAGGTAGGATTTGAATCCTGATGTCATCATCTTCATGTTGTTTTTGGATGTAATCTTGTTACAGATGCCCAGGAGAAGCAACATGCTTTGCTTCTCAATTAAACTTTGAGAACCAACCACCTAATCAATCAATCAGAATATAGCTGGAAGGGACTTTGAAGGTCTTCTAGTCCAACCCCTGCTAAAGCAGGAGACCCTATTTCAGACAAGTAACTGTCTAGTCTTTTCTTAAAAACATCCAGTGATGAAGTTTCCACAGCTTCTGAAGACAGCTGTTCCACTGGTTAATTGTTCTCACTGTTGGGAAGTTTTTCCTTAATTCCAGGTAGCTTCTCTCCTTGATTAGTTTCCATCCATTGTTTCTTCTCTTGCCTTCTGGTGCTTTGGAAAATAAGTTGACTGTCTTATCTTTGTGGCAGGCCCTCAAATACTGGAATACTGCTTTCATCTCTTCCCCCACAGTCCTTCTTTTCTCTAGATTAGCCATACCCAATTTCTGCAACCGTTCTTCATATGTTTTAGTCCCCAGGCCATTAATCATTTTAGTTGCTCTTCTCTGCACTTTTTCCAAAGTCTTAAGATCTTTTTTGTAATGTGGTGACCAAAACAGGATGCAGTATTTCAGCTGTGATCTTACTAAGGTTTTATGAAGTGATACTAATACTTTATGTGATTTTGATTCTATGCCCCTGTTTATGGAACCAAGGGTTGTATTAGCCTTTTTGGCTGCTGCCACACACTGCTGACTCATATTTAAGTGATTTTCCACTCGGACTCCAAAGGTCCTTCTCACAGTTACTGTTTTTGAGCCAGATTTTGCCTAATCTATACTTCTACCTTTGGTTTAAGTGTAAAGCCTCGCTTTTCTCCATATTAAATTGTTGATAGGAACCATTGTTCAAGTATATCAAGATCTTTTTGGATCCTAAGCTTGTCTTCTGGGATATTGGCTATTCCTACCTGCTTAGTGTAATCTGCAAATTTGATGTGTTCCCCTTCCAGTCCCTCATCTAAGTCATTGTGCTGCCTGTTTTGTGACATTTTTTAAAGTTTAGTTTACCAATATAGCAGGGCTTCCTGAAAGTTGAAAATTTTCACTGTTTGCCTTCAGTAGTTGTAGAAATTTGGCATCATTATATTCATAGCGTTTCCCGAGTAGGATAGAAATGATGATGTTGGAAACAGCAGCAGTCAGAATTGTTGTGACATCAAAGGGTTTTCCTGAGCAACAAACGATAGATCAAAAGAGAACTGTAAATAAAACCAGGATTAAATCTGCTTTTCATTGCATTAATACATAAAATCAGTTTAGATAAAGGGAGCATTTATCATAAAAGGCCATAGGTAGAGCTTTTGACATTGGAAGTGTTTAGATTAAAAAATATGTGAAAGTATTTAAAGGGTAGTTCATTATCCCAGAGAAAAAATTGCAGTATCTGACCATACATGGTGATGATTTCTTGGAACTCCTTGAGGATAAAATACCTGGCAAAGCTATTGTGATGCTTCCTCATTAAGTGACTGCAGTTTTAAAAATAAAATAGCTACTGAGCTTCATAAAATGAAGGAAGGAAAAGTAGGTATACTATATAGGAGGAAATATTACTAGATCTCCATGCAGATATTTACGGTTGTGTCTAACCAATAGTTCCCAAAGGCAGGACAGAATGATTAAGATAACACAGCAGCCAGTTCCCACTCTCAAATCTGAGAACAGAACAGCCAAAATACCATTCACTCAGAATGGTAAAAGGAAAAGACTAGAATTTTTACCCTGGAAGGCAGATGCATATATACACTTTGATTCTTATATAATGCTTAATTAACTAGATACTGCATGCCTTTCTTTATTGCAATGCTGAGTTTGTAGCTATATTGGCATGCTCCATAAAATAAAACTCATTTGGCAGTTAGACAAGGAACTTTTAGTTTTCTAGATTATTTTTATATCACATACCTCTCTTATTGCTTTTTCTTCAAGTCAATTATATCCATTTCATTTCTGGGTTGCAAAAATGCAGATGATAAGAACTTTGTGTATCCTTCTGCTATCCCTTGATTATCCAGATGTTCACAACCCAGATATTGTGTGCTAGACACATTTGTAGAGCTTTAACAACTAATATTTTGGAAAATACGAGATTCCTTCTACTTTAGCTACCTGTGAGTTGTGCTCCTGGGTAGGTGCACCATTTGAGCTTGATCCTTATGACTATGCTAAAAATAAGGTGGGATTCCATACTGACAATTCAACAATAATACTTCTGTTGGGGGACATGGGTAAAATAAGTTTTCTCTAGCTCGCTTAATAAATTTAGATTATATCTTTTCATTCTTTGAGGAACTACCATTTGATTATCCTTGACCCAAATTTTCATGCTCAGATGAAGGACTTGCAACCCGCTCTACATAGGGAACTAGAGGAATCTCTACAGACAATGTAAATCTAGAAGTGTTATTGATGAGAGATTGTTGTATTACACTGAATTAACTATTGAAGCCCTCTGGAACCATTTTGCTATTCATAAGTCACATTTCTGTAAATATACTTAGCAAAAATTGGCCAAGAAAACATAGTTATAGGAAGAAAACAATGGATTAAGAATTGTTGGAGAGAAAGTATCCCCTAAAACACTCCTTGTTTATTTGATATAATCTGAGGAAATTATTTCCCACACTACATTTATCTCAGAAGATGCTTCAGTAGAGCATTAGGAGCAAATGCCAACCCACCTTCATAAGCCTCAATTGTCTTTGTTAAGACACTACACTCTTCTGTGATTTTGTCTTCAATGGTCTTCCTTCCCATTCCGTGTTCCCGTAATGTGGATAATGTGAACCGTCGCATCACTTTCCAGTTGTCGCCATGAGCAAAAACAAGACCTGAAGAGAAAACAAGCTAAATTGTGAAATATAATTTTAAAATTCTTTGCAGCTCATTCTTGTTACAAAGCTTCATTAAAGCATGCTCCATCAATTTTACCAAGCATTTCATTCATCCTGTCCAAAAACGGACAGGTTTTTCAAAGTTTGTGGTAAGAATTTCCACTTCATTTTCTTTATCCTCTGCCTTTGGTGTCCAGCCTTCAAAACAAAGCAAAAATGAAAGCAATTTCCATTTCTTCATGAGTAAATGTTTTCTTCTAGATGGGTCAGTGGGACCCATCTTTTGGGCACTCAGGGAGCGTGGAAAAGCATTTTTCCATGGACCAGTGTGTATGTGGTTTCACACAGTAAGTAGATCCTGTGCATCTGCAGTTGAAGCTTCATTTGCTTGCACAACCCAGTTCTTAATGGACTTGTGGACCAGTAATAGTCCATGGTGTGGGAGTTGGGAACCTCTGTTTTAAATTATTCAAAATTATAATTCCAAATCCCTCTGACTTCTTAATCCATTATTAATTTTCAAAAATAAATATTTTAACTATGTGGCAATCCAATGCCATAGAGAAAAATGTGTTTTGTCATCAGCCAAGCCTTAAATTCCATGAAAGAGAATTTACGTTCAGCATTTCTTCCAAACAAGAGGTAAAACAGAACAGAATAGAATAATGGAATGGAATGGTTGCTTAGGAATTCATCTGCTGGATAGATTTTAAAACTTTTAAAATCAAATTTACACTATCTCTTAAGAATTCAGAAATCCACTTACTAAATTTTCTGGTCAAAAGGGTCAATGTCATCAATATGTAAAATAAATAAATATTCCCAAAAAGTGATTAAATTCAACAGTTCTAACTGTGAGAATGATCTAAGAGACCCCTAGTGGACAACCATTTAAAAATGAGCCACCAATAAGGTCCAGGTGCCAAAAATTCCAATTTAGTCCAAGGCTGCATCAACAGAAGGATAAAGAGGATAGTATCAAGGTCACAGGAAGTCATAGTACCACTTTATACTGCTTTGGTAAGACTCCTATGATACAAAAAAAAAAAGGTTGAGATTCTAGAAATAGTGTGGAAGAACAACAATGATGATTAGGTGGCTGGAGGTTAAAATATATGATGAATGTTGCAGGAACTGTGTAAATCTAATCTGACAAAGAAAAGGACTGTGGGTGACATGAGAGCAGCCTTCCAATATTTGAAAGACTATCACAGAGAAGAGGAGAGTCAACCAATTTTCCAAAGCAGCTGAGGGCAGAACAAGAACTAATGAATGGAAACTGGGCTTCCGGTTTGCGCTCGCAGTGCTGGTGGAGAGCTCTCTCTTCACCATCCCGTTTTTCTACATTGGGAGACCCTGAAATGGGTTGAAAGTCACCCTGGAGGGGCAACGATTGTGAGGAAGCCCGCCGACTGATCGCGGAGGGGTGGCAGCCCCTTTGTGTGATCTGGAGCAGCTTCTTTGAACTGATGAAGAAAAGATCCACCATCAACATGGCCAATCACTAAGCTGTTTCCAGATGAAAGCAAAATTACAACCAAGCACAACAAAAATAATGCGGAGGATTTGGGTGAGACCTTACCCTTCTTATGTCCCCAACTACTTTCCTGTGGGAGTATTTTGAAATTTTCTTTTCCTGAAACAGCTGTGAAAACCACTTCTAGAAATAGTGGAGGTGAACATTCTTTGACTCTTATTAAAAACAGCCTCCACTAAAGAACTATCTGTAAATACCTTAGAAATGGAGGAATACTACCCATAACTTAACTATAAGCTTATACTTCAAAAAAAATCCTTGAAGCTACTGAGCTAATGAATTCCAGACTGAAAGACAAAGGGGCCAGCCTAAATCTACAAAATGAAGCCCTGATTCCAACTGATGAACCTACAATCCAAAAAACAGCAGAAGAGGAAGAAACTAATATCAAGACAGAGGACTCTACAGAACAAGTACAATTTACTGAGAACTTTGATAGCCAAATCTTGATTCTAACTAAAATCTACAACTCAAAAAACAACACAAGCTGAAGAAAGCAATACTAAGATAGAGGGTCCTAAAGACTTACAAGTACAGCATACTGAGAATTTAGACAATCAAGTAACAATTACAACACTGGACATGATCTCTTACTCAAGTCAGATGAAACCAGAAGAAGAAGAAGACCAGATTGAACTGACGACAAATACACTGAACCAAACATGGAGATTTGAACTATTTGAACAACATTTTAATGATCACAAAGGGGCCAGTTCCTTTGAAAAATTGTTAACTGGATGGTCTTCCTTCACTCAAATAATATGTGTAGGAATGAAGGGAGAGTCACTTGAGGATTTAAAGGCACTGGTATGGAAGCCTGCTTGGCACAAAAAGAAAGCTAGAGATAGACTTAAAAAATGGGTCTTCTTTGATTTACAATGGAAGAGCCTAAAACTTTACATAATGGGTTAAGAGGAGACTTTAAAAGATATTAATTGATTTAATATTTAGGATTTAGATCTATTAGAATATAGTTTTGAATTATAATATGGAAGTTGGATTGAGACATAAAGGATATTATGTGTTAGTAAGTGATGATGAGAAATAGAATATATTTGTGAAATACATTTGTGAAATAAGATAAGAATGTATTTAACTAAACAATATGTGCATTTTAGGTATGATAACTACTATGTAATGAAATAGGAGAAATTTCGGTTACCCGAAAGCTAAATATTGTGGATCTTAAAGGCTAAATTGGAGCACTGTAATTGAAATTAGGTAAAATTCAAAAACAGGACATGATAAGTATAAGTAAAAATATATTGATAAATGTTTTAATTGATTTTGTTATAATTAGAAATGTATTAATTTCATTGTGATATAGTAATTAAGGGAAATAGGGAAATTTTGACAATGTAACCTGACATGTGTACAAAAGATTTTGTTATTAGACTTTTGACTACCCAATCACCACATTGCTTCCTAATTATTTGGATGTAAAACTGGGAAATTAATAAAACTTTTTTTAAAAAAATTAAAAAAGAAGTAATGAATGGGACCTTATCAAGGAGAGCTTCACCCTGGAACTAAGGGGAAATTTCCTATCAGTAAGACAAAATACTCTGAGGGAGAGCCTGGAACCCCCACAGAGCGCATTCCCAGGCGGCAGATTGGGGGGCCCTACCCATTATGGCTTTTATGCTGTAATGGCAGGATGGAGGGAATCAAATACCTCCCATGGACCAATGGGCCTGGTGAGTGGCAGCTGGCTCCCCAGTATTGACTGAAGGCAGAGGCCATATTGGTTGGAACGGCTTCAGAAGAACAGCACATGGTGTGATGGCAGCCACTTGAACAGCATGTGCACAGTGGTGTAGAAAGCAAAGGGAACACTACTACACTATATATTTCCCAGGAAAATCATGTTAATGGTGGCAAAACCTAACAATGGCCCCGAGTACGGGTGCCCCTTAAATGGGGCAGGGGTGCTAAGAATCTCCCGTTCCGCTAGAAGCATGATAAACCCAAAACTACAAATTGGTTCATGGAATCTGAGAAGCCTATACAAAGCTGGGAAAACACACAACACTATCCAAGAAATGTCCAAATACAATATCTCTATATTGGGAGTGAGTGAAATGTGCTGGCCTGAAAATGGAATGTGTAGAATAGGAGATTATACTATCTACTACTCTGGTGAGAATTGCAAACACCATCGAAATGGAGTAGCTATAATTGTAAACAATCTTGTAAATAAATGTATCAAGTCCTTTATTCCTGTATCCGATACAGTGATGATGATCCAAATAAATAGTACTCCAGTAAATATGAATGTTATACAAGTTTACACTCCCACAGCTGACAGTGATGAGGATAATTTAGAGAAGTTGTATGAAGATATAAGCAGTGTACTGAAAACCCTAAAAAGTAATGATATCACAATACTCATGGGGAGACTTCAATGCAAAAGTGGGAGAAGGAAGTGATGCGCCTGTAGTTGGAAACTTTGGCTTAGGAACCAGAAATGGTAAAGGGGACAGATTTGTAGACTTCTGCAAGGAACATAGGCAAAGTGTGATGAATACTTTTTTCAAGTTGCCAAAAAGGTGCCTCTACACTTTGAGATCACCAGCAGATACATGAAATAATATAGTAAGGAACCAAACTGACTATTTTACAATAAACAAAAGATTTAGAAACTCAGTAAAATCAGTAAAGACATACACAGGTGCAGATGTACCATCCGATCATAATCTACTACTTGCTGAACTCTCGCTGAAACTAAAAAGGATAAAAAACCCGAATCCTGCTAAACCAAGAATTGACAGAGACTTCATCATTAAACATGGAGGTAAGATAAAAGAAGAACTAGAAAATCATTTAAGAGAAACCAACAACCTGAATGATAAGATGTAGAAGTGAACTGGAATAAATTTTAAAATGCAATAGTAGAGGTAACAAATTCAAAACAGAGAGAGGGGTACCACAAGAAACAACAGTGAATGACAGAAGAAATTCTTCATCTCATGGATGAAAGAAGATCTTATAAAAATAAAAAAAAAGAAAAATACAATGGATTGCAGAAAACAATTAGAAGAAAAATTCGACTGGCAAAAGAAAAGTGGTTTGCAAAGAGATGCAAGGAAATTGAAGAGACAAAACATATGCATGATAATTTCAATTTACATAAAAAAGTGAAAGAAGCAGCAGGCCTCTACAAAAAGAAAACCAACAACTTAGTTGACAAAGAGGGGGAAATTATTTTAGATGAGGACGAAAAACTAAAAATATGGAAGGAATATATTGAAGAACTTTTTGAAGACACTAGGGAAGATGTAGATATGGAAAGTATAACAACTGGACCAAACATCACAATGGAGGAGGTTGAATATGCAATAAAAATAGCAAAAACAAGAAAAGTTACAGGACCTGATGATAACCAAGTAGAAATTTTAAAATTGCTGGAAGACAATAGGAAGAATTTTTTACTGCAGCTCTTCAATCGGATATATGAAACAGGAAAGATACCAAATGATTGGCTAAAATCAACCTTTGTGACAATCCCCCCCCCAATGCAAAGAAGTGTACCGAATACAGAACAATAAGCTTAATGAGTCATGCCCTGAAAATATTCCTGAGAATAATTCACACAAGAATATACAACAAAATTGAGGAGCTTCTAGGTAACACACAATTTGGTTTCAGAAACAATATTGGTACACGAGATGCGCTATTCAGGGGAATCGAGCTGGTGGAGTAAATATTGAGATTTCATTAATAATGTTTTTTTTTTATTAATGGTAGTTATCTTGGTGTCTTCCCCAATAATACTCTCTTTGGTATGCAATATGAAAATGTTTAAATTAATAGTTCCTTACTCAGACCACACACTTCCAACACTGTGGCTAATATTATCATTATATGTGTCTTTCTGTGTGTGTTGACACAGAATAATAAGTATATAGGTTTGTAATGGCTTCTGTGCAGTGCATTTCCATGCAGTGCATCATATAATTTTATGTTGGAATGCACCATGAGCAATGGAAAATATATGTATTAATGGCAAATATATATTTGCCAGAAACTGGCAAAGACATTTCAAAAAGAAAAGATTTGTACCTCCAGTTCCCTTTATCGGCACTGAGGGTTTTAAGTCACAGTGGCACAAGAAAGATTTCACCTGGATTTTCATCCTGGTTTGAGGTTCTGGTGGTGAAAACCTCAGGTGAAAATTTCTATATGATACTCATCATAAAGGATTGTTGACTATGATCCAGAATGAAGTAATTCACAAAATCCGTTTATTACTTCTTCAAAAAAGGGAGTGGCAGCTCTTCTGCAAGTGTAACAAAAGGCAAAACTACATATATGAGGAGGCATATACAGTATGGAAAAATGCAGAGAAAACACCAAAACCTTCCACACCCCAAATCTGCAAAAAAAAGCAGAACCAAACCTGTTGTGGCTTTGTGTCTGTGTATGACTCATGTTGCTATTGCAAGGTTGTCTTATTTTTTTATTCTCCAATTTCCCCTACTGATGACTAGATGTACTCAAAATGGTTAAGGAAAGATTTTATCTGGGTCACTTTCTGAACTGGATTTCCACAAGTTTCCTAGTTCTTTAATGTTACTACATATAAACATGTCTCCATGGCACTGATTGCACATCTGCAAGGAATGCCAGCTACAATCCAAAATGAAACAACTCACCAAAGCCCTTTGTAACATCCTCAAAGAAAGGGACAGAGGCTCTCTCTGCAAATGCATCTCCCTGGTTCACGAGAGCCTCTTTCACCGTCTCATATCCAGTCAGCACCACCATCTCCTGGAATCCCAGTCTGATGCGAAAAACGGGACCGTATTCTTTTGACCACTGGAATTCAGCAAAAGGAAAACAAGAGGCCATTTTGATAAATAATTAGACTTACATATTTAGAAGATTGTTTAAGAAACTATGAGTCAAAATTCAAAAGTGGAAATGATGTTATTTCATTTTTCTGTTCTATTGAAAATTGTGATAGTATATTCTTCTTTATAATTTTTATATGATCTAATTAATATAAATTAAAACATTCTTACATAATAAAAGATCCTCTCACACTAGAAATGTATGTCAAACTGGAAAAAAGGGTTTTTAATATGTTTTAAAAGAGTCATTTGTGCAGGACATACTATGAAGATGAAATCTCCAAAAGGGATACGCTTCCATTCCACAATTTGGAAAGGTGCCTCGAACGTGCAGTAGTGCTGGATACATAGTAGACTTTTATAAAAGAGAAACTGAGTTTCTGACATCTTGTTCAAGAGATCACACAGAAATTTTCCAATGATGCCCACAGTAATTTTTGAAGGTGATTGTGTTAATTCTTTAAGGAGAGAAGTTAAAATATATTCTTATGATTGAATCTAAAAATCAGGAATCCTGTAAGCTGTAAGAAAAAGTTGGTACCATTCCATGCCTGTTAGGAACCAGACTGCGCAAGGAAGCAAAGCTCTCATCTTTGCTACGAGTAGGAGAAATACAAAAGTGGATGCAAGTATTGCACAGTGTAGCAAATAATGGACCTGTTGGATGAAATAGCAAATAAAAATCCCAAACATAACAATCAAAATAAAAAAAAAGAAGAGGGGGTCAACCTATTTTCCAAAACATCAGAAATCAAGACTGTGGGAAGAAAAAAAAATCTCCAGTTTATTCCTTCCAGCCAGGATGATGTGATTGGTGCTGATGAACAAAACAAGAAACCGGGAAGCAAACTGTGGGAAAGGAGGTTTATTTCAGAAGCCAGAGAATTGCAGTGACAGCAGCAGTGGGTTACGGGGTCATCTGGCAGAGTCTAAGGATGAGCAGGATGATTTTTATACTCTTCAGGGCTTTTGTGATTGAGATGCCTGATGGAGTATTTGATTAGTTTAACAATGTGATTGTTTCTGTCCTGTTTTCTGGGTAGTGGAAGGGGACAAATCCAGCATTGGGGAAGGGAGGAGAATGTAAATTTAGTAAGTTTTTATGTTTTACTAGTTTAATCCTGTCAATTCTGTTTGCCTTAGTCTGAAGTGTGGAAGCTGCTTCTTGCTACATTCTTGCAGTTTTCCTTTAACACTGGGAAGGCAACCTTGGCTCTTTTATGACTCGTGGACTTGACTCCAGATGGCTCAGGAATTCTGGGAGCTGAATTCCATGAGTCATAAAGAGCCAAGGTTGCCTATCCCTGCTTTAACAGACACAATGTATCCATTTCTGAAATGCTCTTATCAGTTCACCTGAGGCTATTATGCTTAGCTAAGAGGTAGAGTTTATTTTTCTGTTTCCCAGCCTTCATGAATGGCTCTTTTTCTTTAAAGCTTTTGTTAATTGTTTTAGTTCCTTTCCTGAGGACATGGAATAGGGCGGAGGGTTATGATTCTCTCCACAATTCCCCCTTTTTGTGCTGAAACATATATTTTCCTAAATATATGTATCCTGCACAACTCAGGTCCTGTACATAAATTTGGTTCCTGCTGTCTATCTGGGTCATCAACAAAGAGACCTGGTTTCCTTTCTTGTTGGGTTTGGGGATGGTAGAGAGGCAGGTTCTTTGACAGCTGAGGCATGGGGAAATGCATTGACAGAGGCAGCAGAGGAGAAGATCTACAATGGCTAATGTGGCAGCTCCTAAAATGATGATTTTTAGCCAATGAAAGTCCAGTAGCCGTGAAACGTGTCCAGACAGATTGAAGGGAAATTTATTGTAGCTAATGTCTTGTGTTAGTTCTTTTAGGTGCCTAATGTCACTCTTTATGAGTTCTGAACATTTGGTCAGAGTAAAACAGCACATTCTTTGCATGGTTATGTCTTAGCAACAGATAATTAATGGCTGCTCTGTTTTCCAGTGTGGCTTCCCTGACCTGCCTCAGTTCTCTGTTTAAAGCATCTAGGGCTTGGGGAGGTTGAATTTAAGTTTTTAACCAGAGTACAGGCTAGACTGTTAATGTTTCTGGAATTGCCCAGGGCGGTTGCCCAGACTTCAACCAATGACATTACCAGTGCTGTATACTTGGTTTTAGTGAATAGAGGTGTGTGGGAGTCACAATACGATGTTAAGGTTTTCAGATCCCTCCTCCGTTGTCTCTGTAATGAAGGCTTGAGGATGGCTAGGTGCATGGTCCCCTGGTCGTCCCTGGTGGAGTTTGCTGGTAGTTAGGAATAGGTTTTGACCCCCACATAACAAAAACCATCCAAGGGGAAGCTTAATGTGGCTGTATAAGAATGGGAGAGTTTGAGTGTGGTTGCATCCTGAAGCATGCAGCCATGTTGGTGACTGTTGCCATGCCTAGGGTATTCATACTCTCATCCTTGAGGTTGGTGCTGGTTCCCCTGTCAAAGATAGTGGAGTATGTGGCTGTGAGTGGGAAATCCCTTAGCTTTGTGTGGTTTAAGATGGCTTGTGTTCCCCAGTCCATGTCCAAGACATTTGGCACTCCAAACCTGGGCCCTTTGTCTTTTAGCAGATGTCATGCTCCTTCAAGGGCAGGGTCTGAAGTCAATGTTTGTTTTACATTGTGGAAAGTCTGATCTAATGGCTTTGTCCATGAGATGGGATCTGGCATATCTTTGGCTGTCAGCTGAATTAGGGGTTTTGCTAGTTCCCCTAATGAGGGGGTCCAGGGGCAGCAGAAATCCAGGACCGCCTAGAGGGCCCTGACTTGTTGCTTCGTAGAAACATCTTGAGAGAAAAACAAGGAAGTCCAGTTACTTCCTGAAAAAGCACCTTTGGTATTTCATTCCATTTTTTCTTCAGGCAAAATAATTATTATTGCTGTATCGTTATTATTTCAGGGAAGACAAATCAATGAGCTCCATTTTCCAAATCTTTTTGAATAAAGCCTTTTTGTTTATTATCAGAGGGTTTCCCCGCCCTCCATGTCTTGGAAACAACTCAACCTTCACACAAAGATACACACAACACTAAATGTCATTTCCAGACCGGTGGAGGTTTGTCCCTTGAAGTTTCCACTTTTAAAAAATAATTTATGATTTATTTGAAATGTTTCAATTAACAAGGATTCCCTTTTGAGAAATGAACCTGGAACAAAGGCTTACACTTACTTTTATAGTTTGCACAGCAAACTTCAGAGTAAAAGCTACTTCAGAGTAAAAGCTACTTCAGAGTAAAAGATAATTGGTTTACTGAAAATCATCTGCCCAGTTACATCATGGAAAAATTAGACATCCAATAATATGTAAGCAGAAGTATTGAAAAGAGCATTGTATTTTGAATAAAAGTAAAATAAACATTGTCAAGTGTCTACGGAGGTTCTCAGTCATCAAGATCATGGTTGTCCCAAAGGTGCTTTTTTAGGAGGCAGGAAAAACAAGAAGGTCCAGTTGCCTCCTGAAACAGCACCTTTGGGAGAAACATTGACAATAAAGTTTATTTTACTTGCAAGGGAAAAAAATGTCAGAATGGATATGGGTAAGATACATACACAGCACTTTCCTAATGAATGCTTGTTTTGTTTGTTAGCTGAAAATAAAACTGTTTTATCTCTCAAGCACTTCCACAAGGTCCAAGTTTCTGAAAGAAAGGCTATTTACATTTTTTCTTTTTTTTGCTAGGTTGAGCTTATGGCCAATTATTAGCAATACATTTGAAAGAGAGAGAAATAAGAGAACTAAGGCAAATTAAAACACAAGAAAACCCAGTTTAGTAAGCCAGTGCAACGTTACTACAAAATACATATTGCAAGTCTTACAAAATCTATTCTACCATATGTAGCCCTCAGAGCACCCCAGACTTACCTGAACAAGCTACCAAGATTTTGTCCCATCCCCAACAATATGTGGAAAAAAATATTTTTGTATGTTAATCATCAGGCTTTACCTCCATCATTGTTTTGTAAGGCTTCTTCAGATCCATCATGTGTAGATTTCCCAGAATGGGTATGGTCCTGGGTCCCGGGGGAAGATTGGAGACGCTGTTATTCCAGGAACTGCCCTTGTTGAAACGGAACATAATTGCAAGAATAAATAGTAGTAATGTTAAAATTGCTCCCGTCCAATCCATTTCCTTTTAGTAAGCAGTTTTAAGTAAAAACAATAAGGAACTTTGTAAGCTGAAATGATTCCAGTATATTTCAAAGGAACTCTTTCTACTGAATCATCTGTACAATAAAGTCCTTTAGAATTTTGCCCTTGTTTTCTGTCTCCTGCTCAGTAATTTGATCTGCCCTTGCATAAGCAAACCAGTTTCACATCTTTGTACTTACAAGACGAAAATCCACCTTATAAGATAGATGTGTACAAATCATCTATAGGAGGAATTGTAAAATCTTCATGCCTGTAAAAATATCTACCAGAACCTTCAGGAATAAATATTTTACTATAAATATGACTGATAAATAAATACATAAATATAAATAAATGGAATCGAATTACTACCAAATGAATAACTGTTCAGCCAACATTTTCCCATGAATAACAGAATAACAGAACTGGAAGGGACATAGTGTTTTTTCTTCAAGTTTCATTGGGATCGTTTTGAATAAAGCTTAAACATTGGCAACTGGGTGCAGTATGACCACTTCAACTTAAAAACAACGTCAAAATATGCTGGATGAAGATACAATACAAGTGGAAATATGGAGGCTAAGCAGCATAGAAAACGGGATTGTTTCTATTATTATTATTTCCATTATTTACAACCCATCAATAATTTATTCAAACAAATAAATACATATAGATGTATGTGGAACTATTGCAGAAAAAATTATACTGCTTAAAAATGAATTAAAATGATTGAAAGCAAAAGAAACAGAAAATTGTAAGAGAGAAAAATAGTAAAAGATAAAGGGAAACAAATGATTCCAAAAAATAAAAATAAGAGTACAAAGTACTTAGCATGTCATGATTTCCTTATTTCTTTTACTCTCAGAATCTAGATTCTATGTGCATGCAAATGACTACAGTCCAACCTCAAACCATCTTTTAAGCAAAAACCATGCGGGGACGCACTATAGACTTAATACTGTTCCTAAAGCCAAAGAGTTTTATATGTCAGTCCTGGGAGCACGCTCATCACCACCTGTGATGTTGAAAGTTTTGGATGGCAAGGAGGCAGAAGTAGTAGTACTGATGAAAGCTGGAAAATTACAGGCTGACTGGTTGCAACATGCAGAGATGAAAGAGCAAAGAATGACCCGGGCAGCCCACAGATGTAAGGAAAAGGAACAACAGAAGAAAGAAGTTTTACAAGAATCTGTTTCTGAGCCTGTGGGAGGAGAAAACCCAAGAGTTCTGCGGTACATTCCTCAATGGCAGATCTTCAAGCAGTCTTCTCTAGGCTTTTGGTCAAGGGAGATGGTAAAGCTCCTGACATGGAATGCTATTGGTCTCAATTCCCCTCAAAAGAGAAAGAAAATATTTCACTACTTAAAGCAACATAACAATGATATTATCTGCTTGCAGGAAACACATATTATTTTTAAGGATCAAAAATATTTACTTAATACTTGATTGGGATCACATTTTGCATCTTTTGCTCTTGGGAAAAAAGGGGGTGTAGTTATTTATGTCAAGCAAAATTTATCAGCTTGTTTAGTAGATTCTGATCCCCAAGGGAGATATGTTATGATTGAAGTGGGACTGTATGGTAAGAAAGTACTTATAGTAGATTTGTATGCACCAAACCAACAACAGGAACAATTTTATAGACTGTTACATCAAAAATTAATTTTGCTGGACTACAGATCTGTTATTTTAATGGGAGATTGGAATGGTGTTTTAGATACACAAAGAGATAAAAAAGGACCTTCTATCTCTTTTAAACAGGCTAAATTACCTAAGGCTTTTTTTGATTTGAAAGAGGACTGGGAGTTGCGAGATTATTGGCGTGAACACAATTTGGAGGAGAGAGACTTTACCTTCTTTTCAGACAGACATCAATCTTTTTCAAGAATTGATTTTTTTTTATTACAACGGATTTATATTTTAGAGTAAAGAATGTTAAGATTTTTCCTAGGACATTGACGGATCATAGTCCAGTCTGGATGGAATTGATTCATGAAAAAGAGGAGAGGAGATCTTGGAGGATGAATGAAAATTTATTTAGACAAGAAAAGAATGTTCAGAAATTAAAGGAGCAATTAAAGGAATATTTTGCTTTAAATATGTATAAGGAAACTTCAATGTCAATGGTTTGGGATGCTGGTAAAGCTTACATGCGGGGGGTCTTGATACAAATGAATAAGGTTTATAGACAGAAGCAGGTGCAGAAACATAAGGAGTTGGAAGATGAGATTAAATTAAAAGAAAAAGCCTTAATTTTGAATTCTATAGATGAGAAGATTAAAGAATCTATAAAATTGCTTAAATCACAATTTAACATGTTGATGGCTGATCAAACTGCAACCAACTTATTGTACATGAAACATAATACATTTTGCAATGCTAATAAACCAGGGAGATGGTTGGCTTATCAATTGCGAAAGAAGCAGATGCTGAGAACTATAGATAAAATAAATTATAATGGTAAATTGGTATATCAGAAGGAGTTGATTAAGAAATCTTTTTTAGATTATTATAAAAAATTATATATGGGTACAAAAGTACAGGCTTCAGATATAGCTAAATATTTACAAGATGCTCATTTCCCTAAATTAACAGAAGATCAGAAACAAGAAATTAATGATTTTATTACCATCGAGGAAATTGAGATGGTAATTAAAGAATTAAAATTAGGTAAAGCACCGGGTACTGATGGACTGACATCTATTTATTGTAAAACCTTGGCAGAAGAATTGATACAACCTTTAAGGGAACTTTTTAACAATATATTACAGGGTTCATAGACCCCCTTGTCATGGGGCAGAGCCTTCATATCTTTGATCCCAAAAGAAGACCAAGATCTCACTTTACCAAAAAATTATAGACCCATATCTCTCTTGAATGTAGATTATAAGATTTTTTCAAAAATTTTAGCTAATAGACTTATGAGGGTGTTGAATCAATTAATACATATGGATCAAACAGGTTTTATAACTGGAAGGTATATGAAGAATAATGTTAGACAAATTATTAATTTAATAGAATATTTGGATAAAAACAACCAAGTTTCTGCAGGATTGATATTTTTAGATGCTGAAAAAGCTTTTGATCAGTTAAATTGGCAATTTATGTTAAGATTAATTGAGGAAATGAATTTTGGAGAAAAAATTTTACAAGCTCTTCATGTTATTTATCAAAAATAAACGGCACAACTTATAGTTAATGGAGGTTTATCAGAGGTGTTTTCAATTGAGAAGGGGACTAGACAGGGTTGTCCACTGTCACCATTACTGTTTGTTTTAACTTTGGAAATTTTGCTAATTAAAATTCGGAATCACAGAAAATAAAAGGAATAGAAGTCAATAAAAAAGAATATAAATTAAGGGCTTTTGCAGATGATTTGGTTGTTACTTTATCCCAACCAACTTATTCTGTAATGGAGTTGTTACAATTGATACATCAGTATGGACAAGTTTTGGGTTTTAAAATTAATAATAATAAGACTAAAATATTGCCTAAAAACATGACCAATTTGGATAAGGAGACTCTAGTTAGGCTGACAGATTTTGAGGTTGTTAATAAGGTAAAATATCTGGGGGTTATTTTATCTGCTTCCAATGCAAAATTGTACAAAAATAATTATGAAAGGCTGTGGGTTAAAATACAAAAGGATTTGGAAAATTGGAAGATGCTGCAATTATCCCTATTGGGGAGAATTGCAGCAATTAAAATGAATGTTTTGCCAAAGTTTCTTTTTTTATTTCAAATGATACCTATCTTAAAGAATGAGGCTAACTTAAATGAATGGCAGAAAGGTATCAATAAATTTATTTGGGCAGGGAAAAAAACCAAGAGTAAAACTTAAAATTATACAAGATATTCGTGAGAGAGGTGGACTCAAGGTACTGAACCTGAAATTGTATTATGATGCTGTGGTGTTAACATTAATTAGTGATTGGGTTAACTTAACAAATGTAGATGTACTCCTCCTGGAGGGATGGGATTTACTTTTTGGATGGCATGCCTATTTAACTTTTAATAAAAAGGTTGATAGGGTTTTTAAGTCTCACATTTTAAGAATCTCTTTACTTCGGGTTTGGAAAAAATATTATAGAAGTGATTCTAGAATTCCATTATGGGCTATCTCATGGCATGCGATAGAAGGGATAAGGAGAGAAGATGGATAGTATTTCTTATACACAATTACTTAGATGGGATGGCAAAAATTGGCAACTAAAATCTATGGAAGACTTAATACAAGAAAATATTATTTATTCATGGTTTCAGTATAGACAACTATTGGAAAGGTGGAAGATAGATTGCAATGTGGGTTTGCTCAGAGAGGATGAGAATTTGTTAAAACAAATAAAAGATCAAAGACGAACCCATATTAAAAGAATTTATGGGGTGTTAGTGCAATTGGATTCAGAAGCAGAACTAGTTAAAGATTGTATGGTTAAATGGGCACAAAACTTTGATGAATCGGTTCCATTAGATACTTGGGAGACTATTTGGGTGAGGAAAGTTAAATTCACACAAGCCCAAAACTTACGGAAAAACTTTTATAAAATGTTTTATAGATGGCACCTTGATCCACAAAAAATATCTCGTATGTATCCAAACTTGCAGCCTAAATGTTGGAGATGTGGTTGCTTGGATGCTAGTTATTATCATATTTGGTGGTCATGTAAAAATATAAAAGCTTTTTGGATTAAGATATGGTGGAATATTCAAAGAATTTTTAAAAGAAGGATAACATTTACTCCACAATTGTTTTTGCTGGGTATTGTTTCTGATTGTGACAGTAGAGAAATTATATTAATGTTAAATTTAATTACAGCGGCTAGGTTGTTAGTAGGGCAATGTTGGAAGAAGGAATCTTTGCCTACTTTGCAAGAATGGTTTCTTAAAGTTTCCTACTTAGCGGAAATGGCAAAGATTTCGGCTTTCTTGAAAGATCAATCGCAAGAGAAGTACCTCTTGGTATGGAAAAGATGGATAAATTTTATACAATATAAATATGATATAAAAATATTATTTAGTTTTTGAATAATTTATATTTAAAGTTTAAGATTTTTTTTTCTTTTTTTCCTCCTTTTTCTTGTTTCTTTTCTTTTTCTCTTTTTGTTTTCTAAATATGAGTGTTAAAGTATTTTATAATTTGTTTAATTATTGTAATCAAATTTGTATATGATTTATTTGTGTTTAAAACTTTTTCTTTTAAATTTTAATTAAGCCTGTATTCAGCTCTGGGAAGGTTGGGGGAGGGTTGGGGTGGGTTGGGAGGGTCTGGGGAAGGGAAAATTTTTTTGTAAAATTTGAAAAAATTTCAATAAAAAAAAAAGACAAACCGTGAAAAGTATCCTTCTACACTGATGCCCTGAAAAGAAGGTTGATTGAGCATCTCACTGTAGCCAAAGGTCATGACTACAATTGCAGGAATACATCTATTGAACAGATCATTTGAGGTAGAGGGGGGGAAAACATCTGTAAAATCCAAATGGCAATCAAATATTTCAGACACTATCTGAAATATATTAAAAGTAATGGAAATGTTGTAGTAGAGGAATTTTTTTTAATTCACAACATATGGACAGACTCAACCAAAGTTTCAACTGAGAAAATGTGAGCATTCTAGACTAAGCTAAATCCCAAAACTCTAGGATAGCAGTTCTCAACCTGTGGGTCGCGACCCCTTTGGGGGTCGAACAACACTTTCAAAGGGGTCACCTAAGACCATCAGAAAACACATATTTCCGATGGTCTTAGGAACCTGTTTCACTCTCAACTCCCCCTAAAATTCTTCTTTTTGGCAAGCTTTCAGAGTTCGGCCAGTAGGATGCAGGTAACCCCTTCCCCCTGTCCTGCCGCCTCCCAGGGCACCGCACTGCTCCGTGTCCTGCACTTCAAGCCTCCATGGCACAGAACTGCTGGCATGGTCCCCAAGGGCCGCTAACACGCTCCCTGCCGCCGGCGACCAAGCAAGCCCTGGCAATTGCTCCAGCCGAAGAAGAGGGTGGCTGACCCACCAATCTTCTGCGGCCGTCAGCTGGCAATCCCCTGAATGTGTACTTGTCAGCTGGGAGGTCTGGTGATGGAGCCGGCCGGCGTGGAAGGCGATGGGGAGGTGGTGACTCAGCGGGCAGATTCCCGTCTGCCCGCAAATGTTGGGCCCACAGAGCTCGACACAAAGTCAATGGTCCAACATAACTTCCCTCCTTGGATGAGAAAGAAGGAATCTCTCCTGCCCGTGTCCCTTACCCCCCTCAAGTGACAACAGGAGGTTGCAGACAACTAAGTCAGCTGGTGCAGGAAGCCCTGGAATGGCCAGTCCAGAGTGCCTGGTTGCAGTACTGGATGTCTTTTGCTCCTCCTAGAAGCCGGTGGCAAGAGAAAGAAGTCATTCAAACTTCAAGCTAGCTACTGGATGCACTTTCTTTTCTTTCTTCTTTTTCTTTCTTTCTTTCTTTCTTTCTTTCTTTCTTTCTTTTTTTTTGAGTACTTGTCTGCCAACCCACCCCATCTGTAAAAGAAAAATTCTTCCACCCAAGCATACCTTTAAAGGATTTTAAGGATCTTTGAAAGGAAAAGAGGGAGAGAGAAATAGAGAGAGGGAGAGAGAGAAAGAGAGAGAGAGAGAGAGAAAGAGAGAGTGACAGGGAGAGAAAGAAAGAGAAAGAGGGAGAAAGGGAGAGAGAAAGAAAGGGAGAGAGAGGGAGAGAGGGAGAGAGAAATAGGGGGAGAGAGGGAGAGAGAGAAAGAGAGGGAGAAAGGGGAGAGAGAGAGAGAGAGAGGGAGAGAGAAAGAAAGAGGGAAATTAAATTAGTAACATGATTGTTAAGTGAATCTGGTTTCCCCCATTAACGTTGCTTGTCAGAAGGTTGCAAAAGGTGATCACATGACCCTGGAACGATGTGACTATCATAAATATGAATCAGTTGCCAAGCATCGAAATGTAAATCACATGACCCTGGGGATGCTGCAACGGTCATAAGTGTGAAAAATGGTCATAAGTCACTTTTTTCAGTGCCGTTGTAACTTTGAACAGTCACTAAGCAAACTGTTGTAATTCAAGGTCTACCTGTACTTAAATCACTTTTTTCCATTTGTAACAATGAAAATACACCCTGCATATCAGACATTTACATTACAATTCATAACAGTAGCAAAATTACAGTTATGAAGTAGCAACGAAAATAATTTTATGGTTTGGGGTCACCACAACATGAGGAACTGTATTAAAGGGTTGCGGCATTAGGAAAATAGAGAACCACTGCACTAGGCATATCCCAGCTACTATTTCTACTGAATCACCATATTAACCTATATATCCAGCAACCTTTGCCTTAGTTTCTTAATATTTATCTATGTGGGGGTCTACATAGTTTAAACTCAGAAAGGTTTGCAAATGAGTTTAAACTCCTTTTAACTCTTCAGTGTACCAAATTTCAGATAGATGTTAATAATCTGTTATAACTGCTTTTACTGAGTGCACAATGGATTGTGAAAACTTCATGCATGAAACAATATTTAACAGAATCTTCAGGGGTAAATATTTCATTGCTTAGTCAAAGAACCAAGTACATTGAATCAAGTTAACTAAGACTGGGCCCAGAATCAACACAGGTATCCCTTCTTGAATAATTATTCAGTCTTTCCACATTATCTTGAGGAATTTTCCATGGCTCTGGCTAGCTGAATGGAGAGCAGGATGTATTTCTTATAGTCTATATCAGTGGTGGTGAACCTATGGTACATGTGCCAGAGGTGGCAGTTAGAGCCCTCTCTGTGGGCACGCACACCGCCACTAGCAGCTCGCGCAGGTCTATTACGCCGCCGCCCGGAGCAGCAGCCCCACCCAGCACAAAGCAGGCAAAACGGCCGGCTAGCAAACTCAAGTAGAGGTGTTAGAGCATCTAGGTGGCCACACCTACCTGACCACACCCACCCAGTCTGCTGTGACCACCCTGGCCATGTCCACCCAGTAGACCGCATCCCCCACCCTCCCTGAGGGAACCACAATGCTGATGAGGCCCTGCCACTTTGCAATAAATAAGTGGGTTTTGGGTTGCGGTTTAGGCACTCGGTCTGTAAAAGATTCGCCATCACTGGTCTATATGATATATTATAAGCAAACAATTTCTGTGATGCATTTCATCTTGGCTTGGGGCACTTTGAATTGGAGGGTTATGTAAACTTAAAAATATGTGAAAAAAAATGTAAGTGAGAGCACCCACACAATTAAAAAAAAAACCACATTTCTAAGAGCAACTTTCTTGGCATTTGCCTATGAGTGGCAACAAAGTAGCCATGACACATTGTGGATCATCATAAATGGCTGCAATTTGGTTCTTTTAGGCTAAAGAAATGTATCAGCTTGTGAATAGAACTTCTGAAAAAGATATTAAAATAGACATGAGGTAAATTCCAATTTGATGTAATTGGATATCATAGACAACATAGATCCTGTAGATATGTGGAGACCCAAAAATTCTGATACATACGAGAATATGTATTAGTGAGAATACACATACTTGGATGTTGCAAAAAAAGAGTTATTTTGTGTGTGTGTGTGATAATCTTAATAAAGATAAAACCCAAGGAGGGTTTGAGCTGCAAGTGAAGTTTTTATGGAGACATTTTACATAACATAATAGAAAGCTTAAAAAATGAGACAAAAGAAAACACAAGCCATTTTAGATGAGATAAAAATGAAAGTATTTTAAAAATCCCCCCAAAATTACTTTACATTAAATCAAAAAATCGCAATGACAATTGTTCCTCTTAACAGTAAGAGAAATGAAAGTAACAATAAATTATGCAAAACAAAAGAATGTTGAATTTGCAAATAGGCCAGAGAAATGATTGGCATATAAATTGAGGAAAGAGAAAAAATGATATTAAAATTACAAGATAAAATCACCATGATAACAGATAATTCAAAGATGCAAAGACATTTTACTCATATTACTATTTTTAAAATATATTTTATTAAAGGTTTTACAGAGAACATAACAAACACAAACTAATACCAGGAGGAAGGGAGGGAGGGAGGGAGGGAGGGAAGGAAGGGAGGGAGGGAGGGAGGGAGGGAGGGAGGGAGAAGGAGAAAGTGAGGAGGTGGAGGGAAGGAAGGAAGGAAGGAGCTTTTGATTTCTTTTTCGTCAGATACAAGCTATCTCTTACTCTATGATTAAAAAATAAAGCTAATGTCATGGTTCCGACAGATGAAACTCTTCAAAAGAACTTCAAGGCATTGTTTACCTTAAAGAGTCTTTATTTTGAGTAGCATAACTTCGGCACTGCATAATTGAATTGTTATGTCTAGCTGAACTCTCGTTCACATCCCCCCTCCCAGCATCATCTAATTCTAAAAGCAAGAGGTAAAAGATGGCTACAGTTCCCTTGTTGTCAGTGCAAAAACATCCAGTGTTAGCAGCGTTGACATCCCCCTTACAAAAAGGATAAATCCTGTAGTTTAACCAAAAACACAGGTTAGGAATTGCCTCTTGATTTGTTAGGGTGTTTCTTATAAAACCTGTTAATGAGCCTGTTGTGTCCTGAGCCTGCTGATGCATTCAGCAAGCTCAGAAATGTTGCAAATGGTCCCAGGAAGACCAAAAGCTGCCCGGAACCAGAATGGCTGTTGCCAGCTTTGTGCGCATGCGCAAGGTGCAAAAACAGCCAGATTTCTATTGGCTGATGCTATCCGGGTTAGGACAGTATAAAAGGCCTGCGTGCCTTTTGGTTGTTGCTTGGTTGTAAGAAGATCAATAAAGAAGCTTGTTCACAATGTGCCTTCGTGTGATGCTTGAATCCCCAATACATAAAACTAGTGACGAAGGTGAGATCCCTGCAAGCAAGAGAAACAAATAGGACTCACTGAGAAAGTCCTGAAGATTGGGAAGACAGCGTCCTGCATTCGCGACTCAGCCTGCCAGTACAGCATCGCTGGAGATGAGCTCAGCAAACAGACCCTTTCCCCAACTACTAGCTTGCAGAGGAGGCAATTAGCGAAGGCAATAAAAGTTTACGATGTTGAAAATTGACAGAGTTTGATGTCCCCCACCCAGAACATTGGAATTCGTATGTAGCAAGGGTGGAGAACTACTTGAGAATTAATCAAATCAGGGAAGATGGCCTGAAAGTGGCAACACTTCTGTGCATCTGTGGCCAGGAAACGTTCGACATTGCTGAAAACCTGGTGGCCCCTGCACTTCTGGAGTCAGTAACGTACGCTGACTTGAAGAATATGCTTTTTTTTTATTGAAAAATTTTTAGAAGTTTTTACAAAAAACAGAAAACAACAATACAACAACAACAAAAAAACAGGATTAAACAAAACAAAACAAACCTCCCCCAACCCTCCCCAAACCACCCACACCCTCCCCCCCCCGGAGCTTCCCAGAGCAGAATATAGGCTTAATTTAAAAAGTTAAAAAAATTATATAAAAAGAAAAAAAAAGAAAAAAGAAAGATTAACAATAGAATATATATATATATATATAAATAAAAATTATAAAAAGCTAAATAATATTTTTAATATCCAATTTAAATTGTATAAACTTTATCCATTTGTCCCAAATAGCAAAAAATTTCTCTTGCGATTGTTCTTTTAAGAAAGCCGAAATCTTTGCCATTTCTGCCAGATAAGATACTTTAAAAAACCACTCCTGCAAGGTAGGCCAAGATTCCTTCTTCCAGTATTGTCCTACTAACAACCTTGTGGCTGTGATCAAATTCAACATCAATATAACCTCCTTTGCATCGCAATCAGTAACTATACCTAACAAAAATAATTGTGGAGTAAATTTTACCCTCTTTCTAAAGATTCTCTGAATATTCCACCATATCTTAATCCAAAAAGCTTTTATATTTTTACACGACCACCAAATATGATAATAGGTGGCGTCCAAACAACCACATAAAGTTGTGGGAGAGGAAACCACCTTGGATAGTATAGAAGGAGGTTGTCTCTTTGAAGCCATTTTTCAAAACAAAATTATCTCTTTCCTTCTTTCCAAAAAAAAGAAAAGGGAAATAATAATTAAAAAAAAAAACAAAAATACTGTAATCCTTAAAGTTCCAAAAAAAAAAAAATCAAAAAAGGAGTCCAAAGCTCACTCAAGAAGAAAGAAAAAGGAAAGTAGAAAGAGAAAATCAAAAACAATCATTTAAGTCCATTTCCTTCCAGAGAAATAAGAACAAAGAGAAAAGAAAAAAAAACCGAGCACTTTTAAAACGCCATCTTAATTGCTCTCTCCGTACCAACAAAAAGGAACAAAGGGAAAAAAGACCAAAATTAATTAAAAAGGAAAAGTAAAATACTAAACTCTAAAAGAACATCCTTTAAACTGCCCTGTCCTCTTCAAAAGTAACTCACCGAAACTCTTTAACCGCGGAGGTGGAAGTGACGTTTCCTTTTGCTTCCGAAGAAGCAAAAACAGCTGGGAGGCGGAGATAGGCAGGAGCTCCGAGGGAGCGCTCCGTCTCCCCCCTCAAAGAAAAAATCCAGAGGGGGTTCGGAGGTTCTACCTCTACTCCTGCAATCTCTACCCCTTCCCTTTGCCCGGGAAGGGGATTGCGAACCGCGGGCCAGCTGGTGAACGCTGCGCTCCGCAGATCTGACGCCGTCCCAGGAGGACGGCTACAAGGTAGCCGCCATCATCGCCGCTGCCTACCGGAAGCTCTGACTTGAAGAATATGCTTAAAGAACATTTCCAGCCGAAACTTTCTGTAATCACTTGGAGGCATGCATTCAAGCAGAGAGACCAGAGGCTGGGTGAATCTGCTGTGGACTTCATCACTGCCTTAAGACAAGCAGCCAAGTCTTGTGAGTTCAAGGACCTGGAAGAGAGGCTGAAAGATTGTTTCGTTTGTGGCCTACAAAGTAGAGAACTGCAACAGAAGATCTTCGCTAAAGAAGAAGTATCTTTCCAAGATGCCTTAAAAGAGATTGTAGCTGAAGAAGCAGCGGGCGGCACTGTGAAGGCTTTGTGGCTCGCCAGAAACCCTCCAGCCACTGTGACCGTCCATCAAGAGGTCACTAGTGAAGATCCAGAAACGGATCCTAAAGAGGAGGTGGATGGGCTATACCAGCCAACTGAGAGAAGGCTGAAGGAGTGTCCAGTCAAGGATTCAGCATCTCCTCAGTGCTTCGGATGTGGAGGACGCCACAAGCACGCGGACTGCAGATTCTGCTCCACCATTTGCCAAGCATGTAGAAGGTAAGGCCACATTGCCTCCATCTATTTGGGTTGCCAGAAGGTCCAACCTCGGGAAAAATTGCTTCGGAAAGGTATCAGGGTCCCCAGCCAACACGGTGGGTTTCTGCACATCACGCAGGAGTATTCTGAGGACAGGGACACACAAGCTCCTTAAGAAAAAGCTTTGCATTGATGTGAAGCTGCAAGGGGTTCCCTTATCAATGGAGCTGGACACAGAGTCCGCTCTATCAATCATTTTACATGACACCTTCAAAAGGATTTGAAGCAGTAGTGGCCTTCAAGTCAAACTCAGGCAATCGAACTTAATCCTCACTGATTTCCAAAATTTCAGAGTCAGTGTGAAGGGGGAGGCTTTGTTCAAAGTGCAGCATAAGGCTTTTGAAGTCCTACTAGATGTGGTGGTAGTTGGGGGTGATCGCACGAGTCTTATTAGACTCGATTGGTTCGAGGCCCTTGGAATCCAAGTGACTGGGCTGAACAGCCTGCAAACTCCATGCCTTGCAGAAGTCTGCTGGGAGTTTTCTGACGTGTTTAGCTCAGAGCTTGGCTCTTACAAGGGGCCTCCCATTGCCCTATGCTTAGACCCAGCTATCACACCTATTAGGATTAAGCCTAGAATGGTGCCTTTTGCTCTCAAGAGCAAAATAGATGCAGAGCTGGACAAGCTGCTCCAGCAAGGCATCTTAGAACTTGTGGACTCTAGTCCATGGGAAACCCCCACTGTAACGCTTTTAAAGGCTAATGGTGAAGTCCGCATATGCGCAGACTATAAGTGCACATTGAATAAAGTGCTGCAGCGGCACACATATACAGTGCCTGTGGTAAGCCACATTCTGGCCTCCCTCAAAGGGGGACACCCTTTTGTAAAACTCGATTTGGCACAGGCCTATCAACAGCTACCTGTTGATGAGGCAACTGCAGAGGCCCAAATGATTGTAACACACAGAGGGGCTTTTAAGGTTAAAAGACTGCAGTTTGGGGTTAATGTAGCCCCTGGCATATTTCAAAGTGTCATGGAATGCATACTTTGTGGTATTCCTGGGGTCTGTCCCTACTTCGATGATGTCCTCTTTGCTGGGGAGTCATCTAAAAATCTAGCAGAAAGATTAAAGGCTGTCTTGCTTCGTTTTTGCCAAGCAGACCTTAAATTGAAGCAAGACAAATGCAAAATAGAAGTCACTTCCACTGACTTCTTAGGCTTCAGAATTGATGCTCAGGGCATTAATTCGGCTGAGTCAAAACTTCAAGCAATTCAGCAGGCCCCAAGCCCCAAGTCCAAAAGTGAGCTGCAAGCTTTCTTGGAGCTCTTAATTTTCTATCACACATTTCTTCCACACAAGGCTGCAGTGGCAGAGCTGTTACACTGGCTCCTAGATCAGTGGTTCTCAACCTGTGGGTCGGGACCCCATTTGGGGTCGAACGACCATTTCACGGGGGTCGCCAAACAATGCAGTCCGCCATTTTTTCCCCCTTTTCTTTAGCTGTGCTACTCCCTTTTATTCTATTGGCTTTTGAAAGCCAATAGAATAGACTCTCTTGAATAGAGTCTAATTCTATTGGCTTTCAAAAGCCAATAGGAATTGTCCAGGCTGTCTCTGCCCTGCTGAGCCCACCCAAAGTCCCATTCTGCAAATGGTGCTGCACCAGTTGAGTAGTCCTCGACTTACGACTGGTTGAGTAGTCCTCGACTTACGACCAGTTGGGGTCGCAGCATTAAAAAGGTTGAGAATCACTGTCCTAGATAAACAAGCGCCATGGCAGTGGACTAAAGTCCATGAAAGGAGTTTCAATGAGGTTAAGGCCTTGCTCTCTTTAAATGCTGTATTAGTGCATTTCAATGAGCAACTGCCTATGTGCATCACATGCGATGCATCTCCTTATGGGGTGGGAGCAGTACTTAGCCATCTGAAGGCTGATGGGACACAAGTCCCTTTGGCCTACTACTCAAGGACTCTGTCATCTGCAGAGTGGAATTATGCTCAGATTGACAAAGAAGCCTTGGCCATAGTGGCTGGCATAAAGAAATTCCATGATTTCTTATATGGCTGCCATTTTATGGTCTACACAAACCATAAGCCTCTGCTGGGTTTGTTTACTACTAACAAACAGACACCACACATTATTTCTCCACGTATGCTGAGATGGTCCATTTTCCTGTCAGCATATGACTACATGCTAATTCACAAACCTGGAAAAGAGATGGGCCATGCAGATGGCCTCAGCAGATTACCTCTAAAACAGATAAAGGCAGATCCTGCTCCTTCTATTAATATTCTGTCCATTCAGGAGTTGCCTGAATTTCCCCTCAATGCTAGGGATGTGGCTGCTGAAACTGCCACTGATCACACACTCACACGTGTGCTAACATGGGTATTGTCAGGATCGCCTGACACATGTCCAGATATGGAATTTCAAAGTTTCTGGCAAAGGAAGCATGAACTTTCCACTTTCAAGGGGTGCCTATTATGGGGTAGTAGGGTAGTCATCTCAGCCTCATTGAGGTCTAGAATCTTGCTCTCTCTGCATGAGGGACATCCAGGTATAGTACGGATGAAAGGCCCAGTGCACGGATGCCAAATGTGTCAAGGCCCGAAATGCCTCAGGCCCCAGTACATAGGTGGGAGGAAACACAAACCCCGTGGTCATGGGTACATATAGATTACACTGGGCCCTTTCAGGGGCAATTCTTCCTTCTCCTCGTTGACAGCCATTCCAAGTGGCTAGAGGTTGTTCCTGTTTCCTCCACTACTACTGCCCGGACCATCCAGGTGTTGAGAGGAATTTTCACTTCACATGGACTTCCAGATGTCCTGGTTTCAGATAATGGCCCTCAATTTACCTCTTTTGAGTTCCAGACTTTTCTTCAGGCAACTTGATCCAGCATGCAACTTCTGCTCCCTTTCACCCATCTTCCAACGGCCAAGCAGAGAGGATGGTGCGCACTACCAAAGATGCTCTCAAGAAACTGACTTATGGTAACTGGCATCACAGGTTAGCAGATTTCCTTCTTGCACACCGCACCACACCTTGCATAGCCACAGGGAAGAGCCCAGCAGAACTCCACTGGGGTCGCCGCCTCATCACCAAACTGGACAGGTGGCACCCAGACCGGGTGGCTTCACAGGTGTCACAGCCGCGGGCACCTAGGAGACTTCAGGTGGGAGATCCGGTCTGGGCAAGGAACTATGGGCCGGGACATCTCTGGGTCACAGCAATGAGGATCCAGATTGTTGGGGGCAATGTAAATATATATATATATATATATATATATATATATATATATATATATATATATATATATACATTGCTTACTGGTGTACACTGCTTAGAGAGTGCTTGCACTTAAAGCGGTATATAAGTCTCATAAATAAATAAATGGTATGCAAGGTCTCTGGCCGCTGTCATACGAAGTGGCCTTGGATGATGGACGTGTCATCCACAGACACATCGACCAACTGCGCTGGAGGCTTCACAGCAACACTTCCGCTCCTGGCTCTGCTCTGGGGTGGGGGAGGACCATAATCTGCATTCTGGTTCATGGTTTCCCAGTTCTAGTAGTGTCTCACAAGCTGCTGAGACTACTGCTGAAGCTGTTCGGGGGTCATCCCAGGTTTCAGCAAGTGCTCCAAACAGGAATTCTCCGGAAAGGGGGTCATCCTGCACATCAGTTATTGCTCCAGACAGGGAGTTGCACCGGGGGTACCCACATAATCCAAATACTTCAGATAGTGTTCCAGACAGGGAGTTGCACTGGGGGATCCACACAATTCAGATACAGCCCAGACAGGGAATTTCACTGGGAGCACTCACACAATTCAGCTATTGCTCCAAAAAGGAAGTCTCTATAAAGGGGGTTTGCCATGGAGGCAGCTCCTGACTCTGGCACCTCCAGCACGTACACGGGGGCTATGGGGTACTGGGGCACTTCCACCACTCAGGCCACTCCAGCTGCTGGTTTTGAGCTTAAGGGACAGTGCTCCCAAGAGGAGTCCATTGTGGACTTGGGGAATTCCACCCCTCCACTGGACTTGGGGAATTCCACCCCCCCAAGGAACTCTGGCTTGGATTCAGAGGATCCAGCCAGTCAGCAGCTGGTTGGGTCACCTGGGTTTTTGGGGCATCAAAGTCCTGGTCTGTCTAACCTGGCAGGCGAGCTGGCAGGCCAGGCATATTCACCAGCCATCAGAAGGTCACAACGGGCCAAGGGCCCACCTAAATATCTTGAGGACTATGTGAGGTTTCTGTCAATTCTAAGGGAAACTTACTAGTCCTTAAACAAGATGCAGAACAAAACACTCAGTGAAGAGGTGTTATTTTCAGCTTATTATTTGTTCTATTTTCTTTCTGGATGATTGTATATATAAGAGTGCTTGCCTGTTTGCAGGCAATTGTGATTTCCATTAACTCCCAGCCCCTTGAACACATGTACCTATGTTATTACATCATAGGTATATTGTTTTATCTAGGGGGAGGGGTGTTGTGTCCTGAGCCTGCAGAAGCATTCAGCAGGCTCAGAAATGGTCCCAGGCAGACCAAAAGCTGCCCGGGACCAGACTGGCTGTTGCCAGTCTTGTGCGCATGCACAAGGTGTGAAAACAGCCAGTTTCCTATTGGCTGACACTGTCCGGGTTAGGACAGTATAAAAGGCCTGTGTGCCTTTTGATTGTTGCTTGGTTGTAAGGAGAAGATCAATAAAGAAGCTTGTTTACAATGTGCCTTCGTGTGATGCTTGAATCCCCAATACATAAAAGAGTCTATCAGCTTTCACATTGCTAGACTTCACCCAAGTGGCTTCAGACAACAAATATCCCTTCCTTTGTACTAAATACTACAATTGCCCTTTAAAAATTATAGAATCAAGAATATGCTTTACTTCATAGTGAGTCTGTCCTGCTACCACGAGGGGCCCGGGTGCCCTCTTAGGAGTAGGTCTTAAAGTGGAACCCCAATAAGGTTTCCACAGGCTGCAGTGGAAAACAGGGTGAATTTTTCCTAAGAGTTTAGGGAGTTTTAATTCCACGGTTACCGGATTAATGATCTTTACAACAGGGAAAGGTCCTGTCAGAATCCAATTATATTTCATTTCTTTTTTTAATACACATTTTATTGGGTTTTTTTAATTTTAACATCCAAGTGCTCAGGAAAACACCGTGGTCAAAGGGTAATCAATCATAACAAAACAAGTCATATATATACTATTCCATCTACATAAATCACTCCTGCTTTTAAGCTCCACTAATTTCAATTAAAATATTCCAATTGATCTTAAACAAATGTATTAATAAAATTTTGGTATCCCTTCTACAACACACATAATATTCCAAGAATAACATTCTAATATTTTCACATATATTCCATCTCTTAATTTAATACATCATTAATACATCTTCTCTTATCACAGATCTCTCTAATTCTTCTGCTATTACAAAATAGTTTTCTATATAAACAGAGTAAAAAAAAACAAAAAAAGAATCATTTCGACCTGTTAAGTAAAATTTAACTCTCAACCAAATTAATTATCGTATCTAAGACAAACATATTACTACACCAATTATTATCTTACTGCTTTCATTTACTCAATTAGATTGTCAAATCAGTCCAAATTTCCAAAGCCTTTTTGACCCAATAATTAAGATTTTAAATCACATTTTTAAATCTAACTCTGGCTTTTTTTCTATACCAAGCTGGTTTCCATAATGTTGCATCTATGTCATCAAATCTCAGTATTCGAGTACTAATGTTTATGAACAAATTGATCTGATCAAAATTCTCTTCCCCTTCTTCCAGTATAGTATAAGCAATATAGTCCATTTTATTCCATATTATAATTTCAGCTTGATTATCCAGGTTGTCATAACTTTCAATCGATCATGTTTGGCTGTCAATTCCTGTTAATTTTGGCGATGGGAGAACTTTACTTATAGTCATTTTTTGATCTTCAAAGTTCTCCATTTGTACATAGACCTGTGAAATATCCTCCTCTGTGCTAGTTAGTTGATTTATAGTTATTTAAGGTCTCAATCTGGAATTTTGGTCCAGAATTTTTCTAAAGTTCAATTGATCAGTGAGTTCTTCCATCTCAATTTGTGTACACTGTTGCACAATTTTCTTGCACAAGCTTCTTTTTGGCCTATAGATTGGTCTTTTAAAATTTGGGGCTCAGCTTGTGATTCTAGAAGATGGTCTTTAGTTTTTCTCCATGACTTCATCTCCTCTGTCATTTCCAATATTTTTTCCAACATCTGCTCATAATCCAGTCCAGAATTCAATTGATCAGTAACTTCTTCTTCCATCTCAGATTCTGTATACTGTTGCATATAGGCTTCTTCTTGGCCTATAGGTTGATCTTTTAAAGTTTGAGGCTCAGATTGTGGTTCTGCAAAATAACGTTTAGTTTTTCTCCATAACTTCATCTTCTCTGTCATTTCCAATATTTTTTCCAATATCAGCTCATAGTCAAGCTGTGGGTAAAAGTCTTCTATTTCCATACTAAAAAAGTCTTTTAATCTTTTTGTGGAAACTATATTTATTAAGAGTCCATATACATTCGCCTCCACAATTTTTAAATCACAAACACAATCCACAGCTGTTTCCAAGCCTTTATCTTTTCTTCTTTTAATTCCTGAAGTAATGTTCTCCAAACCCCAAAACAAAGACATTAAAATTGCAGTAAATATTTTCGCCACAAGATGTCCTCAGTAAGCTACAGAAAGCTTTTTCTTTGCACGTTAAAAGCCTTTATCTCATTAAGAATGACAATGAACAAACAGCTAGGGTAATTATAAATGAGGAAATGACAGAAAAAATTGATATAACCAAAGGAGTAAGACAAGGATGCCCATTTTCTCCTCTTCTATTTATTTTATCATTAGAAATACTTCTTACAAAAATCAGAGAGGACCAAGAAATAAAGGGTTTAAAAATTAAAAAAGAAGAATATAAGGTCCAGGCCTTTGCTGATGACTTGGTATTTATTTTGGAAGATCCATTAGAAACCGGCTTTAAATTGATTAAAAAAAATAGAAGAATTTGGTGAGGTAGCCGGACTTAAGATTAATAGGAATAAATCCAAATTAATAACAAAAAATCTTACAAAGGCACAAGAAAGGGAATTGGAATATAAAACAAAGATAAGTATAACCAAGAAAATAAAATATTTAGGGATCTGGCTTACAGCGAAATGCTCCTCGATTAAGGAGGACAATTATGATAAAATACTACACCAGATAAAAAAAAGATTTAGAAAATTGGGAAAATTTGCAAATTTCATTTTTAGGGAGGACCACTACGGTCAAAATGAATGTATTGCCAAAAATATTATTTCTGTTCCAGGTTATTCCAATAACATTAGGGAAAACATTCTTTCAAGAATTAAATAAATTGATCACTAAATTTATATGGCAAAGAAAAAAACCCAGGATTAAATTAAAACTCTTGCAAGACATGAAAGATAAAGGGGGATTGGCATCACCAGAGTGGGAAATATACTACCAAGCATCAAGCTTAACTTGGCTAAAAGATTGGATGGATTTGAAAAATACTAGAGTCTTAACAATAGAAGGACATGATTTGCAAGCAGGGTGGCATGCATTTCTATGGGATGAAAAACATAAAATACAGATATTTTCAAAGACACATAGTTAGGAATGCATTGCTACAGACTTGGGAAAAAATAAAACAAAAACATTATACAAGAATTCCAATGTGGTTATCCCCAACAGAAGCTTGAAATACCCAAACCTATTGGATATAAATAAGATAATTAGATACAAGGAATTAGTAAATGAACAGGGAAATTTGAAAACAAAACAAGAATTGGAACAAGACATTGGCAGAGAGATTGATTGGTGGACATTTACACAAATTCAATCTAAATATACAGAGGACAAAAAATTATATGAAATCCAAAAAGAGCCGCAAGAATTGGATAAAATTATACATGGAACAGAAATAAAATTAATTAGCAATTTATACAAATACCTATTGAGATATAAAATGGAAGATGAGGTTGTCAAAGACACAATGATTAGATGGGCAAAAAAAATCGGATATAATATAGAATTGGAGAAATGGGAAAAAATATGGGAAATAAATATAAAATTGACTATGTCGGCAGCAATCAAGGAAAACCAGTTGAAAATGTTTTACAGATGGCATCTTCCACCTGCAAAGCTTGCCAAGATGTTGCAGAATAATTCGCCAACATGTTGGAAATGTAAAAAAAGTACATGGAACATATTATCATCTATGGTGGACATGCCCAGTTGTAAAAAAATATTGGTCTACAATAAGAAAATGGATCCAAGAAATAATAGACCAACCTGTAGACTGGAAACCAGAGATCTTTTTGTTGGGTATTTTAAATAGAAAATATAGTAAAGAAATATGGTACTTAATTTTACATATAATAACGGTGGCAAGAATAGCATATGCACAGTGCTGGAAAAATGAGAATATACCATTAGAGGAAGAAGTAATAAGAAAAATCTTGGACTGTGCTGAGATGGACAAATTAACAAAAGAGATAAAAGAAAAGGAAGACACAGAGTATTATATAGTATGGAACAAGGTGTATGTCTGGTTGGAGACTGGAAATAATAGAGGAGAATAAATATGGAAAGGTCAAAAGTGAAAATATGTGTACAATAATGTATAATAATAATAATATGAATTATTCTTAGTAAGAAGTAGAACATGAAGGAAGAAAAATGTAAATAAGAAATAATGGGGCTATAAGGACAAATATTTAAAGAAGAATAAGGGGGAAATGTAAATATTAGATTACCGTTACATAATTGCTGTAAAAAAAAGGAGGAGTATATATTGTGTGTGTATGTGTGTTATGTTTTGCTTTGTTCTGTTTTGTCTTGTTGGTTAAAAATAAAAATTAAAAAAAAAAGAATGACAACGAAACAGACCGAAAAAAGCAAATATCTTCAGTATAGTAAGTAAAATAATGCTCTAAATTAGGAATCTTTCCAGGGATGCCCAATATCCAAAAGGTTCAAAATATAATAAGCGCTATACTGAAGTTTTGTTTAAAGTATATCTTTTTCCCAAACAGACAGAAGCTGCTTTCTTAGAACAGGGAAGTCATCCAAAAAGCAAGCTCTTTGCAGGAAAAATAGTTCAGAATGGAGAGAGGGAGAAAAGGTCTCATCCAGATTCACCATGGTGGTTCTTTATGCTTAGATGATTTTCTGACTTCAGCGGCACAGCAAAGTGATCAGCCATTTTACTGACTGATCTTCTTCTCCATCGGCCCTATGGAGTTAGCTCGGACTGTAGGGTGAGTCACCACTCCACCACAGCCAAGCAAAAACCTCCTCAATGGTGGTTGCTCCTCCAAGGCGATTTAAGACTCACATAAACCATAAACACAAAGCTTTCGCTGTGTCCCTGCACAACAGTTACAGTGCCCTTGCTGACCGTAATAGGGACATTAAGGAGACAGGTAAAGGTATTTGTGAAGATAACTCAAATAAGCAGGGGATTGTGGTCCGAGATGAAGAACTAGATTTTGACAGGGAGAAGTGTGAATCAGGTATTGCACATCAGTCATGCAAGAATAGAAAGGCTCCCAAAAAGAGAAGCTACCTTCTGGTAGGTGATTCAATTATAAGGGATGTAAATTTAGGAAAGGACACAGAGGCTTTGAAAGAGGTCAGGTGTCTTCCAGGTGCTACTGCCAGTAGGGACAAGAAGCGTATTTCTAAAATAATCAAGAATGGCAGCAAGGACTGTGATGTGGAGGCTATTGTACATCTTGGCACTAATGATCTGTCCCAAAAAGATGTACTCTCTGTGCAGAATGATTTCCAGAGCTTGGGGAAGGAACTTAGCAGAATAGGCTGTAGGCTTACTTTCTCAGAGGTTTTACCAGTGTATAAGGAGCAAAACGGAAAAGGCCAGCGCATAGCACAATTCAATATGTGGCTAAAGGAGTGGTGTAAAGGGGAAGGCTTTGGATATATTAGTCACGATGTCAGTAGCTGGTCCAATCAAAAGATGTACAAAAGAGATGGTTTGCATCCATCAAAAAAAGGGACTGAGTTACTCGGCTATAAATTCACAGATTTTCTGGAGGGAAATTTAAACTAAACAGCGGGGACAGGGAGTTAATTGATACGGAACAACCCTGTCCCCGGCAATTTAAAAACTATAGGGCTATCAGTGCATGTAGCATAGATGTGTGTGTGGACAAGAATACCAACCTTGCTATCAAGCAAAATGAAGCCTCTAATAGCGAGTGCCACATAAAGTGCACTAACCAAATAGGTGGTAAGACAATAGGGGAACTCAGGCACCACACAGGCTATGTAGAAAGGAAACACAGGGCCACCCACAAAGGACTCAAATGTTTATACACCAATGCACAGAGTATGAACAGCAAACAGGGTGAACTAGAAATTCAGGTTAATGAGGGCAGATACGATATTGTTGCCATTACGGAAACATGGTGGGATGAAACCCACACATGGAACACACAGCTAGAGGGATTTAAATTATTTAAAAGAAACAGACCAAATAAAAGAGGAGGTGGAGTTGCTCTCTATATAAGAAATAACTACATCTCCACAGAAATAGAGTACAACAATGATAAAAACTGTCTTGAATGCATTTGGGTCAATATAAAAGGGGGGGCAAATGACATTGCCATAGGTGTATACTACAGACCACCCAACCAAACAGAGGAAATAGATGAACTTTTTGCTAGTCAGCTAACTAAGGTATGTAGGAAGCACATCACAATAGTAATGGGGGACTTTAACTACTCTGACATCAACTGGGAGACAAACTCCGCACCAAGTGGAAGATCAAACAGGTTCCTGGCAAACCTAACAGACAACTTTGTCTCCCAAAAAGTAGAGAAGGGAACTAGGGGATTAGCCATTTTGGATCTAATTCTCACTAACAGAGATGAAATGATAGAAGGTGTTGAAGCCATAGGAACCCTGGGAGGAAGTGATCATGCAATATTAGAATTCAACATTATAGAAGCACAAGCAATAGAACACAGTCAAACTAGAGTCTTGGACTTCAAGAGAGCTAATTTCAATAAACTTAGAGAGGGCTTGGGAAGGATTCCATGGATGAGAATCCTCAAGGGGAAAACAACTCAAGAAGCTTGGGAAATTTTGAAAAATGAGATAATAAAAGCACAGTCTAGCACAATACCAACAAAGAGGAAAAACAACAGCTCTCAAAATAAACCAGCATGGCTGCATAAAGAACTCTCTGACAAATTGAAAGATAAAAAGGACAAGTATAGAAAGTGGAAAGAGGGGAACATAACTAAGTCAGAATATCAGCAAATAGCCTGAGCCTGCAAAGATGAAGTGAAGAAAGCCAAGGCTCAAAATGAACTAAGGCTTGCGACCAAAGTCAAAAATAACAAAAAAAAGCTTCTTTCAACATGTAAAAAACAAGAAAAAAGTGAAGGAAATGATAGGTCCATTAGTGGGTGGAAGTGGCAAGAAGGTGACAAGCAACAGGGAGAAAGCAGAACTATTTAACTCATTTTTTGCATCTGTCTTTACACAAAGGGAAAAAACAGACCAACCTATCAAAAATAGTGCCATAAAAAACAAAACAGAAATACAAGTTAAGATAGGCAAGAAAATGGTTAGGGAGCACCTGTCCAGCCTAGATGAGTTCAAATCGCCAGGACCAGATGGATTACAACCCAGAGTTCTCAAGGAACTGGCAGATGTGATATCAGAGCCACTCAACTATATTTTTCAAAGATCCTGGAGCACAGGGGAACTACCAGAGGACTGGAAAAGAGCTGATGTAGTTCCCATCCTCAAAAAAGGAAAAAAAATGGATCCAGGAAATTACAGACCTATCAGCCTGACCTCAATACCTGGGAAGATCCTGGAAAAGATAATCAAACAACGAATCAACGAACACCTAGAGGCAAACAAAGTCATTACTAAAAGCCAACATGGGTTTGTCAAAAATAGATCATGCCAGACAAATCTTATTGCATTCTTTGACCAAGTGACAAAATTAGTGGATCAGAGGAATGCTGTGGACATAATTTACTTGGACTTCAGTAAGGCATTTGATAAAGTAGATCACAACCTACTACTTGACAAGATAGAAAAATGTGGGGTAGACAGAACCACCACCAGATGGATCCGTAGCTGGCTGACCGGCCGTACTCAGCGAGTGGTCCTCAATGGAACTGCATCTATATGGAGGGAAGTGTGTAGTGGGGTGCCCCAGGGCTCTGTTCTGGGCCCAGTACTCTTCAACATCTTCATCAACGATTTGGATGAAGGGATAGATGGGGAACTCATCAAATTTGCAGACGACACCAAGCTGGCAGGAATAGCCAACACTCCAGAAGACAGGCTTAAGATACAGAAGGATCTGGACAGACTTGAACACTGGGCACTAACTAACAAAATGAAATTCAATGGTGAAAAAAGCAAGGTTCTACATTTAGGCAAGAAAAACCAAATGCACAAGTACAGCATAGGTGGCACCATGCTCAATAGTAGTAACTGTGAGAGGGACCTCGGAGTCCTAGTAGACAATCACTTAAATATGAGCCAGCAGTGTGCTGCAGCTGCCAAAAAGGCCAACACAGTGCTAGGCTGCATTAACAGAGGGATAGAATCAAGATCACGTGAAGTATTAATACCACTCTTCAATGCCTTGGTAAGGCCACACTTGGAATACTGCATCCAGTTTTGGTCACCACGATGTAAAAAAGATGTTGAGACTCTAGAAAGAGTACAGAGAAGAGCAACAAAGATGATTAGGGGACTGGAGGCTAAAACATATAAGGAACGGTTGCTAGAATTGGGTATGTCTAGTTTAACGAAGAGAAGGACAAGGGGGGACATGATAGCAGTATTCCAATATCTCAGGGGCTGCCATAAAGAAGAGGGAATTAAGCTATTTTCCAAAGCACCTGAAGGCAGGACAAGAAGCAACGGGTGGAAACTAATCAAGGAGAGAAGCAACCTAGAACTAAGGAGAAACTTCCTGACAGTGAGAACAATTAATCAGTGGAACAGCTTGCCTCCAGAAGCAGTAAATGCTCCAACACTGGAAGTTTTTAAGAAGAGACTGGACAGCCATTTGTCCGAAATGGTGTAGGGTTTCCTGCCCGAGCAGGGGGTTGGACTAGATGACCTCCAAGGTCCCTTCCAACTTTACTACTATTATTATTATTATAAGGGTCTTCGTATGGCTGAGGGTGCCAGGATCCGGAAGCGGAAGTCCAATTATATTTATTTCTATCTACCTACTCTGATATAAAACCAATTTTTACTCTTTTCTGGATTCTGTCATTCTACGGAAGGGGAGGAGGGTAAGCATGAGGGTTTTATGACTCTCACTTCCTTCATTAACTACAAAGTGACCAGCTGTTGATTCTCTTTGAGAGGACTAACCATAACAATGCAGCCATCACCTTTCATCCAGCTCTCTCTGACGTTCTCACCTTTAGTAATAGTAATAGTAGTAAAGTTGGAAGGGACCTTGGAGGTCATCTAGTCCAGCCCCCTGCTCAGGCAGGAAACCCTACACCATTTCGTACAAATGGCTGTCCAGTCTCTTCTTAAAAACTTCCAGTGTTGGAGCATTTACTGCTTCTGGAGGCAGGCTGTTCCACTAATTAATTGTTCTCACTGTCAGGAAGTTTCTCCTTAGTTCTAGGTTGCTTCTCTCCTTGATTAGTTTCCACCCGTTGCTTCTTGTCCTGCCTTCAGGTGCTTTGGAAAATAGCTTAATTCCCTCTTCTTTATGGTAGCCCCTGAGATATTGGAATACTGCTATCATGTCCCCCCTTGTCCTTCTCTTCGTTAAACTAGACATACCCAATTCTAGCAAACGTTCCGTGTATGTTTTAGCCTCCAGTCCCCTAATCATCTTTGTTGCTCTTCTCTGTACTCTTTCTAGAGTCTCAACATCTTTTTTACATCGTGGTGACCAAAACTGGATGCAGTATTCCAAGTGTGGCCTTACCAAGGCATTGAAGAGTGGTATTAATACTTCACGTGATCTTGATTCTATCCCTCTGTTAATGCAGCCTAGCACTGTGTTGGCCTTTTTGGCAGCTGCAGTACACTGCTGGCTCATATTTAAGTGATTGTCTACTAGGACTCCGAGGTCCCTCTCACAGTTACTACTATTGAGCATGGTGCCACCTATGCTATACTTGTGCATTTGGTTTTTCTTGCCTAAATGTAGAACCTTGCTTTTTTCACCATTGAATTTCATTTTGTTAGTTAGTGCCCAGTGTTCAAGTCTGTCCAGATCCTTCTGTATCTGAAGCCTGTCTTCTGGAGTGTTGGCTATTCCTGCCAGCTTGGTGTCGTCTGCAAATTTGATGAGTTCCCCATCTATCCCTTCATCCAAATCGTTGATGAAGATGTTGAAGAGTACTGGGCCCAGAACAGAGCCCTGGGGCACCCCACTACACACTTCCCTCCATATAGATGCAGTTCCATTGAGGACCACTCGCTGAGTACGGCCGGTCAGCCAGCTACGGATCCATCTGGTGGTGGTTCTGTCTACCCCACATTTTTCTATCTTGTCAAGTAGTAGGTTGTGATCTACTTTATCAAATGCCTTACTGAAGTCCAAGTAAATTATGTCCACAGCATTCCTCTGATCCACTAATTTTGTCACTTGGTCAAAGAATGCAATAAGATTTGTCTGGCATGATCTATTTGTCGGGCATGATCTTTGCCGGCAGTGAGAGAAAAGGGGGGGGGATGCAATGCCTGGGATCTGGAAAAAGAGAGAATCAGTGATCCTGCCGATGGAGTGGACTGACAGATTGAATCGCCTGGAAGAACTGTGGGGTGGGGGCTGCTTGGGAACACTTTAAAACATTGAATGGTGGGAGAGGGTCCCCAGATCCAGTTTAGCATGCCTGCAATCAGTTTCTCTTAATAAAGATTCCTGTTGGAAGAGACATTCCAAGAGTTCTGTCTTCTTAAGATGTAAATTGAGGTGGGTCTTTACAGGTCCCAAGAACTTTGGCCCTAACTTCTTACTAGGTAATTTGAGCCATAAATATTTAGTAGACAGATAGACTTTTCCCCTAACTTGGAATGTTCGATGAGGAGTCCTTTTTTTATCCGCCTGCTTTTTATATGTCTCAGAAACCTTTTTTAAAGCAGTTTTTCTGATTTTCCAAATTTCTTCCTACCCTTTCACCAATTGATCAAGTGTCTGGGAAACGGAGGGCACCTGGGGGTATTTGGGTATCAGGTTGAACTCTTTTCCTTTTCCTATTTTAAAAGGCGTGAAACCAGTGCTGCTGTGAACAGAGTTATTGTAATCCACCTCTGCGAAGGGCAGGAGGTCAGTCCAGTTAGTTTGTTGGTAGCTGACATAGCATCTGAGATATTATTCCACCATTGAGTTTGGGGATTCAGCCGCCCCGATGAAAAGGAGATGATAAACCTTGAGATGAGGCAATTAGTTTAAGAAAACATCTCCAAAACATAGCTGTGATTATTTTTTTAGGTGTGCCATGCAGCTGGTAGATGTGTTTCAAAAACGTTTTGGTCAGTCATTGGGCAGACAGGAGCCTGCTTTGAAAACAAATCTATCACAATCCAAATGACTGTATTTCCTTTAGTTTCAGGTAGATCTACTATAAAATCCATAGCAATTTCTTCTCATGCTTGGGAAGGGTCTGCCACTGGTTGCAACAGCCCAGGGGGTTTCCCTGGAATTCTTTTCATGGTGGCACATACAGCTTTCCACATCCCGTTTCAATCCCGGTCACCAAAATTGCCGGTGGATGAGGTGTAGTGTTTTTAAATATCCAAAGTGTCCAGCCTGTTTTACTTCATGGCCATGTCAGAGAGTGTTAAGGGTCTCTGGCAAGTATAACTTTCCCCCCTTGTAAGCCAAACCATCCCTGCATGTTAGGGAAGTTTGATTGTCCTTGAACCATTGGTCAGTGAGGAATTCTTGCTTTATTTTCTTTGCCCCAGGATCATCAGGATTAGGGGCTCTTGAAGGTAGGACTCTGCACAGTGTGAGTTGAGAGGCTCTTTGTGGATTGGAGATAATTGCCTCATTAACCTCTTCACGCTGGCTTTTGTACTGGGGCAGTCTGGATAGAGCATCAGCTAAGAAGTTTTTTCCTCCCGGTATGTACTCTAAAGTGAAGTTAAAATGGATAAAGTACTGCGCCCATCACACTTGTTTCAGGGACAATTTGCGGGGAGTTTTCAGCGCTTCGAGATTGTTGTGATCAGTTCATACCTCAAAAGGCACCTTGCTCCCCTCAAGATAGTGTCTCCAGTTTAATAGAGCCCAGCGGATTGTGAATGCCTCCTTTTCCCACACAGCCCACCTCCTTTCACACTCAGTGAATTTTTTGAGGCGTAGGGGCAAGTTTGTAAGGTTCCACTCTGGTTCTTTTGTAGTAGTACAGTTCCGATGGCCATGTCACTAGCATTGGATTGAATTACAAAGAGCTGCCCTGGGCAGGGATGCTTTAGGACTGGTTCAACAGCGAATAGTCTCTTTAGGTTCTCAAAAGTGGTCTTTAGGTTCTCAAAAGTTCATAGTCCTTGCTAATGGTTGGCCCAGTCACGGCTTTCCTCCCCCTTTGCCTGTTTTTAGTAATTCCATAAGGGGTAGGGCGATTTCAGCAAAAGAGGGGATGAATTGGTGGTAAAAGTTGGTGAATCCTAGGAAGCTCTGGAACTGTTTGCGAGTCTTTGGAGGCTGCCATTCAATTACAGCTTTCACTTTGGTTGGGTCCATTTCAATGCCCTTGCTGGAAATTCTATAGCCAAGATAATCCAATTGGGTCTGGTGAAACTCATATTTTGATAGTTTGACATAAAGTTTGGCATTCAACAGTTTCTTTAGCACTTCTCTTACTAGTTTTACGTGGTCAGTCATATTTGTGCTGTATATCAGAATGTCATCAAGATACACCAGAACCCCTTTATATAAATGGTCATATACAATCTGATTAATCAGCTGCATAAAGACAGCTGAGGCCCCTGTAGTCCAAATGGTCTGACTTTAAATTGATAGCTCCCAATGGGACAGTTAAAAGCAGTCTTCCACTCATCTCCCTCTTTTATCCTCCCCTGGTAATATGCCTCCCTCAGGTCTAACTTAGAGAAAACACTCCTGTTTGTCAGGTGGGTCAGTAAGTCCTTCAGGAGGGGAAGGGGGTATTTATTTTCCACACTCACAGTGTTTAGACCTTTATAATCCATGCAGAGATGAAGCAACCCGTATTTTCTTTCTTTAAACAACACCAGGGCTCCCACAGCAGACTTGGCCCATTCAATGAATCCCCTTTCTAGGTTTTTGTCCACATATCCCTGCATCTCCTCCATTTCATTGTCATGGGAGTTTGGCTCCCAATAATAGTTTGATGGAGCAATCATTGGGCCCGTGAGGAGGCAGAGTGTCACATTCTTTCTCACTAAATGCCTCTGCTAGGTCCTGGTATTCACTGGGGATGAGTTTGTTCGCCTGGTTGTGATAAGGCAGCCATGTATGCTAGCTTATTGGGTGGGCTAAGGTCTCCTGTAACATCTGTTGAATTAGTGGGAGGCTTGGGTTCTATAGGTAGCCTTACAGTCCTCATTCCCTTCTCCCACCAGATAAATGGCTTCCATTTGTCTAACCAGGCTAGTCCTAAGATCACAGCCTCAGCCATTTTTGGAACCACGATGAAATGAATGAACTTCCAATGTTCACCTATTTCTAAGTGTAAGGATTCAGTCAATTGTGTGATTAGAGTTCCACCCATTAGGGAGCCATCGGCTTGCTCAAACCTCATAGGTTTGGAAAGTAGCTTTGCTCGTATGCCCATTTTCAGGGCAAGTGACAAGCTGATAACACAGCGGGAGCATCTGGAGTTGACTAGTACTTTTAAATTTACCTGTGCCCCTGTCTTAGGGATTATGAGTTTGGCAGGTAGTGAAAAAGGTGGGACATGTCAACTCACCATCGGGTCATTCTCTCCTTCGTTGTCGCTGTCATAGGAGGGTAGAGCGACAGCAAGTCTGGCTTGGGTCTCTGCACTCTCCTGTGTGGGGGACGTGACTTGAGCAACAGGTTCCTGTATGATCAAGTTGGATTTCTCTTTCATTAGCTGCTGGGTTGGTTTCTTCCTCGTTGGTAGTCCAGGTCTATTTTGCTGCTGGGGGTAAGGGATTGGGCAATTCGCTGCTTGGTGCCCTTGTTGTCCGCATCTGAAACACTTGATTGACCAGCAGGTGGTCTGAGATTCTCTGCAGCCTCAGTGGTTGGAGGCTTTCGGGGGTGGCTGTCGCTTGGGTTGATTTGGCCTTAACTTGGCTTCCTGGGGGGTGGCTTCTGATAGCAGGCAAGCTGAACATCTAGTCTTACTGCTGCCTGGTACCACTCTTGCAGCTTATCAGGGACTGTTCAATAAATACAAGCCTGGGAGAGGTGGTCGTCTAGTCCCTCCCTGAAGTGATGGACCAAGGATTGTCTCTATTCAGCTGGATATCTTGCAAAACTCTCATACATAATGCAGTGCAGGCCTGCCAGCTTGTTTTATTTTGTGGATTTGCTCCTCCATTCAGAGGGCAATAGATGGGTCCTCGAAACTTGCTCTCAGTCCTAGGAGGAAAAGATGGGGGTCTTCTAATTCTGGTGTTTGCTTATTACATAAATTGTTCAGCCACTCGGATGCTTCTCCTTCTAAGCTGGATGCAATCATGTCAACCATAGTCGCTCTGTTCAGATAGAAATAGGTACAGCAGTTCAAGTGAGAATGCACCTGATTGAGGAAAAGATCAGCTTCTCCAGGTCCCCATCGAAAGTGGCTCTAAGAGGTGGTGCCATCAGTGGTTGCTGGCCTTCCCACTGTGAGTGTTGCATCCCCAACTATTGCTGCCCCCCCATGGTGGCTGCCACATTCCTAGTTGCTCCAAGCCTCCCAATGGTGGTTGTGTGCCTGGGGGCTGTTGCCACTCCCCTGTTGTTGTTACATCTCTGGTGGCTGTGGCACTCCCAATTGTTGTACAACCCCCACCGATAATGGCACACCCTAGCTTCTGCAGGCCTCTCAGCAGTTGCTGCATGGATGGGGGTTGCTGCCATCCCCACTGCTGTTGGCCTGTGGGGGTTTGTGGCACTCTCAGTTGCTGTAGATCACCCTGCAGCCCCAGAGGTAGTTGTTTCTGGATCTCCATCCATAGTGGGACCCCCAGCGATTGTTGCACATTCGGGGACAACTGCCAATCCCATTGCTACTGCAGCGCTCCCAACAGTTGCTGACCCCTTGGCAGCTGCATCATCCACTGTTGTTGCAAGGTCCCCATCTGCTGCTGCACCTTCAGGGGCTGTGGCCATCCCCAATTCGGCTGCTGCACCGCTGACTGCTGGCTTCCCAGCTGGGAAGGGCGTGACATTTCCCATTGTTGTGCAGGCCCCGGCTGGGTGGCTTTGATAACTGGGAGGCTGTCCAAACTGCACAGGAGGGGCTGGGGGGTCTTCCTTGGTAGGAGTTGGTGGCTGCCTCTCCAATCATCATAAACAATCACAAATGGGGAGCAGGAAGATTGTTCTCCACTCTTCATTTCTAACTCCTCAAATCTTTCCACCAACTTCTCCACTGACTGGCTACGTGCTGCGGATAGGTACTTCCATTCACCCAAGTCCTCAGTGGTAGACGATTTTGTGGTTCTCCATTGGTCTGGGGAACATGAGTTGTGGGAATCCCTTCATAGCAGCTCAGCCCCATCTGCCTTTGAAGCACTTTGAAGCAAGGCTATCTCGAGGTGTCTGGAGTCTTTGCTGGGTAGGGTCCATTCTGACGACCAGATTAGCTGTCCTCACAGCTTAGGCTTTGCCCCCAGCTGGGAAGCCTGAAAAAGTTCCTTCTCCACCAGCATGCTGGCTGTCACTCCCCCCTCTGAGGTAGTAGCCACTACCAGGGTGCTGGTTTCAGGTGTTCTCTCTTTCTCCATGCTGAGATCTTCCCTGAATCTTTGTCAGCTTATCCTTCCTTTCTAGGAGGGACCCCAAGATAGTTAGGAAAAAGTTGGAGTTTTGGGCTTAATGTCATAGTTCCAACAGATGAAACTCTTCAAAATAACTTCGAGGCATTGTTAACTTAAAGAGTCTTTATTTTGAGTAGCATAACTTCAGCGCTGCATAATTGAAGCCAAAAACTGAATTCCCCTTCCCTGAGCACATAGTATCAAAGCACAATTCCCTCCTTCATTTAACAACCATAAATCATATTCCCCAATATGCATGGGTCTCCTCTCTAGTTCTCCAGCCCACCAATTTCCTTATCAGCTCTGGTTACAATAACTTTGTTTCTCACACTAGATCTAGTGTTGTTATGTCTAGCTAAACTCTCGTCCACATCCCCCCTCCCAGCATCATCTAACTCTAAAAGCAAAAGATAAAAGAGAGCTACATTTCCCTTTGTTGTCAATGCAAAAGCATCTGATGTTAGCAGCGTTGACAGCTAACTTTTTTCTGTTTTGCAATTTTCTAATTGTTAAAATCACAAGTCATAAGTGAACTTTTTTTCCATTTCATACATAAAGTCTGTAAGGGGTTTCCAATCAGTCATAAATGTACATATTATTTTTCTTTGATCACAGAAGTTAATTTAGTCATCTCTGCAAGTTCCATCATTTTCATCAATGATTCCTTCATTATGGGTAGTGTTAAATCTTACCACTTTTTCATCATTATTACCCTAAATTATATAAAGGAGAAGTTTTCCTGCCAAAAGTTGATCAATATTTATAAAGTTTTTAGCCAAGAGGTTTTATAGAACTTTATTCATGAAGATTAGTATGGATTTTCCCCCAAAAGACAGAAATAATATTATGTATTAGATCAGCGGTCCCCAACCCCCAGCCTGTGGACCAGTACCGGGCTGCAGCATGCCAGAAAATGGGCTGCGCAAACAAGCGAAGCCCCATATATGGGATACAGGCAGCATGTGAAACCACGCCCCCTCTGATCTGTGGAAAAACCTCTCTCCACAGAACCGGTCCATGGTGCACAAAAGGTTGGGGGCCACTGTATTAGATAATAATATTATCTAATAGATAACATTAGAAATTGGAATAGCACAATAAAAAACAAGCAGCATTTATCTTTCTAGATGCAGAAAAGGCTTTAACAATTTGAAAGGGACTTTCTTATTTAAAAGTTGGTGAGAAGTATATTAAATGGGTAAAATCAATTTGTACCTCAGAAAAACCACAGATGAAGAATTCACAAAATATTGTGAGATATGGAAATGGATAAGATAAGAATGTCCCTTGTCACCATTTCTATTCATATTTGCTTTGAAAGTATTGAACATAATGTAAGATACAAGAGAGGATGAGGTAATTGCTGGAGTGAGGATTTTAAAAGAAATAAATAACCTACAGGCCCTTGCTGATGATTTGTGATAATTTTAGATGATCCTCTGGACAGACTAAAAAAATAATAATGGAAAAAGTAAGTATTTGGTGCTCTGACTTTTCGGATGGTGTCATTTTCTGTTATATTGACATTAAGATTAGCATAGATTTTAAAAATCACTACATCAGAAGTATTATTTTGAGAATATGAAATAGATATAAACTCAGACAAATATCCTGGCAGATGTTTTTCATGTTTGATAGCCATGGCCTGAATTATTCAGTATTGTTGACAGACGAATCAGTGCAATAATAGTGAATCTCCTTGAAAAATTCCTCTCTTGATGTTAACCTCTCCCAGTCTATCACTTTTGACCAGCAACTGGGTCTTCCATTGTGCCACTGATATTTGCACAAAGCTTTTGATGTTTCTACTGATTCTTGTTATTTTATTAGTATTAGTATTAGCTATTGCTTATTATACAGAGAATGTCACAAAAATTGAACTCCATTTTTAAGCTAGCTTTTAACTCAGTTCCACTTTTATTATGCTTTGAAAGCAGCAGGTAAGTTTTAAAATGCATGAGGAATCATAGCCTATTTCCACCAAGAGACTATACCAAACATGATTAGTAGAGAAGACTGAAAAACATCACAAATGCACATATGGAAATGAAGGAATCTAGAAACTGAATTGTGATTCATCTTATGAACGAGGCACTGCACACAACTTATAAGGCATGGGGGGAGTTGTAAACCCAATTGCTGGTGTCAAATCCAGGTCTTCTTTTGATATTCCACAGGGGGGTTGGAAAGTGAATCTTTGTAGGAGGCTCGTAAAGAACAGGAAGAGCTCCATTTTGGCAAGGGTCTCACCCAAGCAGATTCTCCGACCTGTAACAATGAACAAAGATGGGAAAACTGAGTTCAGTGATTTTTCAATAACATTTTGCTGTTCCTGCCATGAAATAGCAGCTCAGAGAGGACAAATCACATGCATGAAAACTAAAATAAAATCTTACAATGGAGATTAATTGTATAGGAATCATGTAGTTTTAAAAAATGAACCTCAAGTAAATTTCCTCTACACTGAATCCCTGAAAATAGTTTGAACAGGTATAGTTTTTTGACACTTTTTAGAAAGTTGAGTGGATTATTCTGATTAATGTTGATGTAATAATGTTATAAAGAAGAATCTGTTATTTAAACTATCACTCACTATATAGAAGTATGATAGAAGATGTTACCTGCGGAAAATGGCATGAATGCATCCCTTTTCACAAATTTTCCTTCAGAATCAAGAAAATGCTCAGGATAGAAGTCATGAGGCTTCTCCCACTCAGATTCATCATGCAGCACAGAAGTCAGCAAGGGAACTATGTGTGTACCCTTCAGGTAATAATGAATTATTACACAATTAGCACCTCTTTGGTTTACTCATTAAATCAAAACTTAAAAAGCCATCCCAAATACATGCGTTTCCCAATGTGATGGGAATGTTGTTCCTTCCAGGCGAAATGTTGTGATCGGTTAGATGTCTCTACAAATAGCTCTGCAGAGACAGCACAACAGTGGACCTGCCAATTAGGAGATTGTTTTGGCTGATAAAAAATTTATTTGGAGGGTGGACAAATTTGGGGATTATCCATTTGTGCTCAAGAAGAGCTGCTTCTCCCTAAAAAAAAAAAAAAAAAGCCTGCAGAATTTAATTTCTTGGGGACAATTATGAGTTGAGTAGCTTGGGGATCAAACAATAGTGCCCTAAATTACTTTGCAGCCTTTCTATGGACCTTTGACAGGGAAAAGCTTCATCTTCTTAACCAGTTTACAGTTTAATCATTTTACAATGTAAGAAAGATATTGTGAAGAGCAGTGAGGATTAAAAAATCTCAATGAATGCCTTCTTTTTGAAATTAAGAAGAGAAAAAAAACCTATTTTAATGGATTTTAATTTAAAGGCAAAAAGCTTGACAGGATTGTAATATTAGAAAGTTTCAAATGGAAAAGGAGGATAGTGATTTTTTTAAAAATAGAAGATTTTTTTTCCTTTGGTGAAAGTGTCTTATTGGTGGATTTTATAAAACAAAGATAAGAGCTAGACTGCTTGACTGTGACTATGGAAAGCTAGCTGAGAATAGAGTAGAGTAGAGTAGAGTGGAGTGGAGTAGAGTAGAGTGGAGTGGAGTGGAGTGGAGTGGAATGGAATAGAATAGAATAGAATAGAATAGAATAGAATAGAATAGAATAGAATAGAATAGAATAGAATAGAATGGAATGGAATGGAATGGAATGGAATGGAATGGACTAGAATAGAATAGAATAGAATAGAATAGAATAGAATAGAATAGAATAGAATAGAATAGAATAGAATAGAATAGAATAGAATAGAAGCTGGAAGGGATTTTGGAGATCTTCTAGTACAGCCCTCTGCTCAAGCAGGAGAATCTACAGTATACCATCTTAGACAGGTGAATGTCTAGTCTCTTCTTAAAAATCTCCAGTGATGAACTTCCCATGATTTATGGGCATAAGTTGTTCTACTGATTGATTGTCCTCACTGTCAGGAAGTTTCTCCTTAATTCCAGGTCGCTTTGATCAGTTTCCAACCATTGTTTCTTGTCCTGCCCTCTGGTGGTTTGGTGAACATCCTGGCCCCCTATGCCTTGTGGCAGCCCTCAGAACACTGCTATCATGTCTCCCCTATTTTTTCTTTCTTTAGACTAACCAAATCCAAGTCCTACAGCCATTCTTCGTATGTTTTAGTCTCCAGGCCTTTGATCATCTCAGTTGCTCTTCTCTGAATTTTTTCCAGACTCTCAACATCTTTTTCGTGATATGGTGACCAAAATTGGCTGCAGTATTCCAGGTGTGGTCTTACTCGGGTTTTATAAAGCAGTACTAATACTTTGCATGATCCTCATTCTATGCCTCTGTTTATATAACTCAGGATTGTATTGGCTTTTTTGGTTGCTGCTGCACACTGCTGGCTCATAGTCAAGTGATCATCCACTAGGATGCTGTGGCCACAACCCCATGGAATACTCTACCACCAGTTGTAAGAACTGCTCCCACCTTCTGGAAGCACACTGAAACTTGGTTTTGTTGGTTGGTTTGGGGCCACTGGGGGGGCATTGGAAAATTATCAAGGGGAATATAAAATTGAATCAAGAGAGCAATTAGTAGCAGAAGGATATAATTGGCCTACTTACAGTTATCAAAAAGATTTAAAATGGATAAAGGCTTATGGTATGGGGCAAATTTGAAATACAAATTTGTGTACAGATGAACATGTAATTGCTAAAATGGAAATTTTAATTTTTTGTTAAACATTTTGTCATGTTTGGTGGACATTTAAAAACGCTAAAAACCAGATCGAAATACATACTTTGATACAAGGATCTTAAAGGTTAAAATTAAATTGGATTCAGAACTTTTCCTTAATGGATAGACAAAAAAAGTCATGGAAGATTATTTCAACATACTGTATGATCACAGCAGATGAGATTAGCACAGAGATGTAAAGATTAGACAGTAACCACAATGGAGGAATGTTTGTGAAGTTGATAGATTTTGCTAAAATGGATAAATTAACCTCTTTGATTAAAGAAGAGACATTATCTACATTTGTTCTGGATTTGAAGTCTCTTAGGACTTTTTGCATAAAAATAAAAATTAAACTTTTGATTATGATTTTAATGATTAGGCAGAATAGATTATAGAAAGAAGAGTAATATGATGCAACTTTACAGAGAGAGGTCAAAATAAATTTGTACTTGTAACTGCTATGAAGAATATTAGAATATTTAGCTTTTTCTCCCTTTTCTTGCACTTTTTGCTTTTCATGTGATTTCCTTCTTTTTACTTTATTATTGTCTATTAGTTTGTATCAGCTTTTACCTTCTTTAAATTTAAAAATTATACTAAAAAGATTGTGATTTAATCTTCAGTCATATAGAAATGTTGAACATTGATAGTTTTTATGGCATAGACATCAAACTTATCAAGAGGATGATCTGGTTGGACATAATAATTAAGAGGATGTACACAAAGCAACATTGAACGAATAAAGCACTTATATGAGACTAATCACCTTCGGAATGAAAAAGCCTTTGAAAGTTATATCTACTGTAGTTGCTCGTGCAACATTTGCTGGAACAATATCAGCAAACCTTTGAACTTCATGGATAACTGCATCAGTGTAGGGCATCTTTGTTCGATGTTCAATCCTTGGCTGAGCAGACCCAATGATTCTTGAAATTTCTTCATATACCTTATCTAGGAAAACAAAACAATTATAAGATGTTTGTTAATGTTTTAATTTTGCACTAAACCCTGGATATATTTAACTGTGAAATATAAGTATCATGAATTCAGATTTTCACTCAGATTTACAGAACAAAGACCTGAACATGCATGGGATTTCCAACCGTATACATTTATCAATTCAGAGAACAATTTTTGGAGCACAGACTCATATAAGAAGGAAATTGGAGCTGATCGCTAATGTGGACTCTGGATTCAAGCAATACAATTCCAATATCTTTTACCACTGCACTTTTTTAAAAAATAAGAGATAACTAAGAACTTAAATGTAAAATCTATTGCACACCTATTGTATGTATTTTGCATTGCAAACCTGATATTGATCTTTTATGTTAGCATTTCCCTTTTTAAATATGTTTTCTTTCTTGATATTTAATGACTGATTTACCTTTGTGTTTACATTTTCCAGTCATAGAAAGAAATGAAATTTGTGTAATGCCAAAATATAGGATAAGTTCTAAAAATGGGATTCCATCATCCAAGATTTTTTTAAAAAATATCCACACTGCATAATATATCCTATATAAGGGAAACGTTTTTTTGCTTGAATTTGGTTAAACTTCTGTTGTGAATTATGTTGTTAATTTTGCCATTGCTGCATATTCTCAAACTTTAAATTCCCAGTCAGATATTGTTAGAATTGTTTCTTTGTTCAAGTGTGGGGCAAAATTTATTCTTGCTACTGTATCTTATTGACACTCAAACAGGCCACATCATGCTATTCCCTAAAGTGCATCGGAAATGGTGCTATTGCCCTCGTGGCCCAGAACTCCTGAGGATTTGCTGTGTGGCATTTACCTTCAGATGGTGGTGGGTTGGGTTTTTTTTTTTTTTTTTTCTGTTGACAGGCTCCTATGGCCTACCCAGAGCAGCTTGAGTCCCATGAGTTTTTATTCTTTTCCACATCCTCTGCAGACTCCCAAAATCACACAAAAGCATGCCCTGTTCTTATGTGGTTTTCAGAGGCCCTTGAGGCTGTGCAAGAGCATAACCTTATTCTCACAGGTCTCCATAACCTCTAAAATCTGTGTAAGAATGAGGCATGCTTTCGAGAATAGTTGTCAAGTGTTGATAAATGCAGGTGTGTCATCCAAAACATCTTAGTATATCACCTTTGACATGTGTGTCATAGCTTTGGCCTCACTGGCTTAGCTAAATGAATGTTGCAGGTAACAACGGATGTCCTACAACAGACATGTCAAACACAAGGCCCATGGGCCAGATCCAGCCCACAAAGTGGTTTCATGTGGCCCGTGAAGGCATCTTGGAAACACTGAGGGAATGGCCCCCGCTGCCTTGGCCCTGGCCCAGGCCAGCCAGGAGCCAATGTACAATTTCCTGGAAGCACAGCAGCAGCAGCCCTGAAGAGGAGGTAAGCACAGCTGGGTGTCCCCTTGGGGAAGTGGGGCTGAGTTTGGTGCCGCGGGAGCTCAAGGGCCGGGCTGGGCATTTGACCTCTGCTGCCAAGGGCTCCGGGCAGCCCATGCCAATGTCCAGCCCCCCTGCATGGCCTGAGAGGGACAGTGAGGCTCCTCCAGTGGACCATGCCTTGGTGCTTGCCCTGGTCCCACCCCCTCTACCAGAGACCCTCAGATCTGCCCCACTCCTGCCCAGGCACCCACAGGCACCCTTGATGCAAGTGATGTAGAGCTGGCCATGCCCACCCAGTAGGCCACACCCACCACAGCCATGCCTACCTAGTAGGCCGTGCCCATTCTGGCCACACCCACCCAGGCCCCTAAGGGCAACCACAATGCTGATGTGGCCCTCAATGAAATTGAGTTTGACACCCCTGTCCTACAGGAACTGTGCAAAGAAATTCCACAGTTTTCAACACATCACTCCCTGTTTGCCAACAAGGGTCAGCCATGAAAATTTTCCTTTTGTAGATCATGCTTCAATGCATTATATTTTAATTTAACAAAATATTTGAAAAGTGAAACCCAACCAAATGAAAAGTGCTTACTCTGAATGTCAGGATATTTCATCATCAGTAGCATGGCCCAGCGCAATGTGGTTGAAGTTGTGTCCATGCCAGCAGCAAATAGGTTATTCACAACAACAGTTAGGTTTTCATTATGAAAATAGCTTTCTGCTTTGTTTTTCTTTTCCTGCAATATATAAATAGTCTATCTAAGCATATTCAGTACGCTTATATCAACTAAACAGTAGAGAGCTGGAGAACACTGAACGGTAGAAGCATCTCCCAGAATTTTGGATTTCGGTCCCCAGCTTCTAAATCAATAAAAGGTTTTGAGGTAATTGCAGTTCAAAATGCCATAAAGTACTGAGCTCCCTCTGATTTGTGATTAAGACATTCATAGGAATGGAAATAATGAGCATGAAATTCTCCAAAAGGTCTTCTAGTAATTCATATTTCCATAGAATCCTAGGGTTGGAAAGGTCCTTGGAAGTCTTCTAGTACAACCCCCAAGCAAGAATCTTCAGTTTTTTCCTTTTTTTCCCCTCAAAATCTCAAGACTAGCTTACAAAGGTAAATCAGTGAGTCTTTGCTTTCAGTCCAGCTATCTAAAAATAAATAAACAAAGAAGATAAGCAACCTACATCCACCTCCACCCCAATTTCTAAGAACTGGAGATGTTTAGGCAAGAAAAACCAAATGCACAGGTCTAGTATAGGGGGTACCTTGCTCAATAGTAGTAACTGTGAGAGGGACCTCGGAGTCCTAGTGGACAATCACTTAAATATGAGCCAGCAGTGTGCTGCAGTAGCCAGAAAAGCCAACACACTGCTGGGCTGCATTAACAGAGGGATGGAATCAATATCACGTGAAGTATTAATACCACTTTACAATGCCTTAGTAAGGCCACACTTGGAATACTGCATCCAGTTTTGGTCACCATGATGTAAAAAAGATACTGAGACTTTAGAAAGAGTACACAGAAGAGCAACAAAGATGATCAGGGGACTGGAGGCTAAAACATATAAGGATAGGTTGCTGGAATTGGGTATTTCTAGTTTAATGAAGAGAAGGACGAGGGGGGACGTGATAGCAGTGTTCCAATATCTCAGGGGCTGCCACAAAGAAGAGGGAGTCAAGCTATTCTCCAAGGTGCCTGAAGGCAGGACAAGAAGCAACAGATGGAAACTGATCAAGGAGAGAAGCAACTTAGAACTAAGGAAAAACTTCCTGACAGTTAGAACAATTAACCAATGGAACAACCTGCCTCCAAAAGCGGTGGATGCTCCAACACTGGAAGTTTTTAAGAAGAGACTGGACAGCCATTTGTCTGAAATAGTGTAGGGTTCCTGCCTGAGCAGGGGGTTGGACTCGATGACCTCCAAGGTCCCTTCCAACTTTATTATTATTATGGATCATCGCACAGTCAGCCAGATGTTCAGCCTGGATTTGGCTTTGTCTACCTATCGAGTCCTTACCCAGGACCTGGGATAGGCAGATGTGGATGTTTGATGGTATTACAGATATCGTCGCAGGATGGAAGCAGTTCCTAGTAAGGCCGCCTTTTGCAATTGACTAATAGCGAATTTGTCAATGCCAATGGTGTTCAAGTGGTGCTCCAGTTGTTTTGGGATTGCACCCAAGGAGCCTATTACTATTGGTACTACTCTTGCTTGCTTTTGCCACAATTTTTCTATTTCTATTTGTAGGTCTTTGTATTTTGTTATCTTCTCCAGTTCTTTCTCCTCTATTCTGCTGTCTCCAGGCACTGCCACGTCCACTATCCAGACTTTTTTGTCTTTCTTATCGACAATTGTTAAGTCTGGGGTGTTATGTTGCAGGTGCTTGTCTGTTTGAATTCTGAAGTCCCAGAGCAGTTTAATTTTATCATTTTCTATGACTTTCTCTATTTTATGATCCCACCAGTTTTTGCTTACAGGCAAATGATATTTTTTGCAGATCTTCCAATGCACCATTGTTGCTACTTTGTCATGCCGCTGCTTGTAGTCAGTCTGTGCAATCTTCTTGCAACAGCTTACCAAGTGGTCCACTGTTTCTTCAGCTTCTTTGCATAGGCGGCACTTACTGTCTGTTGCTGTCTTCTCAATTTTGACTTTGTATGCATTTGTCCTTAAGGCTTGGTCTTGTGCAGCCAGAATTAGTCCCTTGGTCTCTTTCTTCAATTTTCCTGCTCTTAGCCATTGCCAGGTCTTGTTATTATCTGCTTTCCCAGTTATTTTTTTAATGTATTGGCCATGTAGTGCTTTGTCTTCCCATGCCTCTATTCTGTTTTTCATTTGGTCTTTCTTGTAGGCCAGTTTGGTCTCTCCAGTAGTCAGTAAACCTTCCTGATATACTAATTTCAGTGCATCTTCATCATTGTTCTTCAGATATTCTTCCAAAGCCATTTTTTCTTCTTCAACCATCTGATGTACTTGTAGCATTCCACGCCCACCTATTTGCCTTGGTAGATAAAGTCTGTCAATGTCACTGCGTGGATGAAGGGCATGATTCATTGTCATTATTTTTCTGATCTTCCTATCCATTGCTTTTAGTTCTGCTTGAGTCCAGTCCACTATTCCAGCTGTGTATCTAATGACTGGAATTGCCCAGGTGTTGATTGCCTTTATGGTATTTCCTCCATTGAGTTTGGACTTTAAGATCTTCTTCACTCTCTTGATGTATTCACCTCTAATCTTTTTCTTGACTTCAGTGTGCTTGATGTTGTCAGCTTGCAGGATTATTATTATTATTATTATTATTATTATTAGATTCTAGGGTGCAAACTCTGCCAGTCAACTGACAGAATGATTACTTATGTTGACACCTGAGTGATGGCTAAAGGAAGCTTGTTCTATTGGAGAAGCCAAGGAAGGTATTTCCTTCCTTTTCCTCTGCTTTGAAGCCTCAGAAATTCAGTAAGTAAATAAATGAAGTATTTCCAGAGGGGGAAAATATCTCTGGTAAGCACTGGGGAATAAAATCTCTCCCTCATACTGAGGCTTCTTCAAACACGATAAAGCAATTCAAATGAACTATTCAGAAATATTTTCAAAAGCCCCCCCCCCCAACTGAGTTCCTACATGATCCAAAATAATTTCTTAATTGCCTGGCATTGTATCTATGCCTAAACAGGGCTTTCATTAAATAAGACCTTTACAACTACCTGTTGCTTTTCAAAAGATATATTGAAAAAAAGACATGATTTGGGAGGTACTGGTATCCAGTGCTTTTTTGTAAAAAAAAAAAAAAAAAAAAGGTGCCGGAACTCACACACACAACTCATACAACCCACCTTGCCTACCCTACAAGGTTCCATCCCAAAAAGGTGCCGGAACTCCGTTCTGGGTGTTATATGACAAAAAAAGCCCTGCCGGTACCTATTTTTAAAATAGATCTCATTTCCATTATATCTCAATCAACATATAGTAGCAGACATAAATTTGATTATGTCAAATTTAAATATATTATTAGTATTATTGGTGATGATGGTATTAGTAATAGTGATAGCAGTAGCAGCAACAGGAGCATCAATAGATTTCTTTAGATGGGCTTCATTTAAATTGAGAAAATTTAATATTTATATTTAAACAGGTGGTTTATATTACAGGTAGCATTGTAATATAACCCTCAAAATGTGCTGTTTGGGGCATTTTTTTTTTCAGGAAACTCCCTTGGTTTTCAATTTAGAAGTTTCAATTGTCAGTGAAGCAATGAGATTTTATGTCCAAGTTTAAATTTATACCAAAAAGGATTTAGGGGCTGTTAATGAGCTACTGCTTTTAAGGTATCAATATGATATGAAAAGCTCATTTGGAATTACCAGTAAAGGAGAATATATGTAGCTTAAGGTTGAAATGAGGGGTTCTTGGTGCTCTCTGAGCTTGGTTGTTTTCCATGCAGAAGTTTCATTACCCAAACAAGGTAACATCATCAGTACTAGTTAAGTAGTTAACTAGCACTAATGATATTACTTAGTTTGTGAGATGAAACATCTGGGAAAAAAAAAAGAAACAACCAAGCTCAGAGAGAACCAAGGATCCTTCACTTGGAATTTCTGATATAAAACAGTTCCTTACCTCTGCCTGTCGGACAAGAAATGAATCAATTAAGCTCCTCTGGTCATTTTCATCCAGAGCTTTGAGGTGTTCTATGAACGTGGTCTTTATGAAACCAAACAATTCCTTTTTGTTATTCAGAACTTTGGTGTGAACACCAAAGAGAAAGCCAAACATGGGGAACATATTATAGAGCTGGAAAATACAAAAAGGATAAAAAGAGTCATGAAGAAACCTGAATAATTTTCAGTGTGGACAATGTGGACATTTTTATTAAAACTATTCATATTGCATAGTGGGAAATGTTTATTTTGCATATAGTATATATGACATTTTCTGTCATAGTGAGCCTTGAAGCACATGGAATACTTATTACAAATCCTACATTACATTAAAGATAACACAGTGAATACACAATGAACTCCTTTTAAAATGAAAAAATAATTTACCAAGACAGGAGGGCTTCCTGCAAGTTGGACATTTTCATTAACTAACTTTATTAGTCTTTGAAATGTGGGATCTTCATACTGATATCGCTTGCCAAGTATAATGGACACTATGATATTGCCAACAGCGGAATTCATAATTGTTGTATTCTCAAATGGTTGTCCTATGTAGAAAATATTAAAATTAAACAAAGTTATTAAAATTAATTTACAGCTATGAAAGAACACTAGCTTTAAGGACTCTTCAAGGGCAAAGTTTTCCCACCTCAGTCACAGTGCATTTCGCTAGGAAACTGATAGCCAGTGCTGGAGAACCTGAAGATTTGGGACACAGGAATATTAAATAGGATTTGAGTGTTTGAGGAATTTAATTTGTAGCTCTAGAGGTAGACTGTAAACTTTTCTGCAGTAAATCTCTGAAGGTCTAGCTCCAGGTGAACCATCACAAGGAAACATCAACTCACCTTCGTAAGATTCAAATGCCTTTATCAGGACCTTGCACTCTTCACTTATTTTATCCTCTATAGTCCTCTTGCCCATTCCATAGTCCCGTAATGCAGATAAGGTGAAGCGGCGCATCACTTTCCAATTCTCCCCATGAGAAAAAAGGATACCTAAAGAGAAAGTGCAAAACTAAAAGACATATTTGCACTACTGAAAATTTCTGCCATTATAATGAAGAGAATGTTTATGGAAGTTGTTTTTGCATTATATAGAGTCAGAAAGTTAGTGTGGGAAATGCATATGAAGTTTCATGTGAAGCTTTTCTGTAACTTAGAAAATTACAAACATTCCTTTAATTACAAATTCTGTTTCTCCTATTATCCAGTGTGGAGACCAAGTCATCCAAGGCTAGTTGAAAGAAATCAAGAAAAGTATAGGTTGAAACTTTGCAGAATTGACTTCAATTCTCTATCTCTCATTTTCAGTCCCATCTTATGGCAGGCAGGCTCTTAGTTTCTATCTTGCCATCTATCTTCTCCAACACAAATCTCCTATGCCATCTTCTTACTACTTTATTTTGTTTTATTTTCCACAGATATTGACAAGGTATACTGGCTGATAAATAGAATGAGAGAAGCTTACCAAAGCCCTCACTAATTTCATCAGAAAGCTGGATTTTTGGCCTCTCTGCAAATGCATCAGCATGATTCACAAGAGCTTCCTTCACTGTTTTATAGCCAGCCAATACCACCATTTTCTGGAATCCCAGTTGAATCCTGAAGACTGGGCCATATACTTTTGACAACTAGAATTGAACACAAGAAGGAAAAGAGAGAGATAACTTATTCTAATCACCATGAAAACCTCTTTATGCACAAAGACATCAGATGGAAGTTATGATTCACAGATATAAGAATAAAATTGTCTGAAAACATCTTGTGTGGTACACTTGCTGTTTAGGGATCAGAAACCAAGGTTCTGCTGGAACAAGGTACAGATGGCAGAATTGCTTGCTAGGGACATCTTCTTGAAAGGTGAGTGGGAAGTGGCAAAAATGGATCAATCCAATAAACTCATGCAGAAATATACACCTATAGAGTTGGGGCAGGGAGCACAGTAGGGCTTGCAGAGGGAAATTGGGGATAATGGTGGAAAGCACAAGGGGAGACAAGGGGAGAAATTGGAGAAAGTAGCAAGAAGCACAGTAGAGAGCAGGGGGAGGGGGATTCAGGAAGCCACTAATAGAAGTGGTGAAACAAATGAAACATTGGAGTATTGCGACTGGAATTAGATGCATTGTTCCTGATGTGCTAGACTGTAAGAGACAACTCTTAAAATAAGTGCATACAATAAAGTCCAACATTTGTTACAGGGCAAATTGATATAAATAACTTCCATCTGGATAAATTATTAGTGCTTTTTATTGCACAAAACTGTGTGGTTTAAAATACACTTCTCATAAATTTTCTATCATGCTATGTACATTGATTTATAGGCGTGGAAATTACCAGTGGAAGCCAGCACTGCTTTTTAGCCCTTAGTAGCATCTTATCCTACAAAGAATGTCTGTCCTTGCGGTTTCAAATGCAGATAGGTAGAAATCAATGGGGAAAAGCAATATCTAACTAAACTGTGATAACAATTATATCAAGGTTTCATATTCAGTTATAAAATACATTTTAGTTTAAGCAAGGGCTTCAGCTCCTTCCACTTTGCATTATTGCTTCCAAAACTCAGAAAATTAAAATATTTAATACATTGTGCAGTAAACATTGACTTTAGATAGACATACAGTATGTATTGTAATGGATTTACAAGTCAAGGTCCCAGAACTTGTTCATATTGCTCTAGTAGATATTCAAATGGACACTTTCAAATGAAACCGAAACTTCAAAGTTATTTTGGTGTTGCAGTATTTTAGCCTGTTGATGTAATTGGTGGCTCCAGATGTGGATAATAAATGAAAGCATTCTTATAGATTATGACCTGGGTTACTCTAAGAAACCCATTTCATTTCATGGAAGCAGGCAGGAGAGGACTTACTATTGACATGAAATTTGGATAGAATATTTGCTTATATACCCTTCTTATACAAGTAGCCCTTGTATAATGCCACCCACCCCTTAAAAAAAACACCTCTTTCAATTTATCTATCCATTGATAGGATTATGTCCATGAAAGGGACAACTAAGCTTGCCAAGGTCTTGCAATTCTGCACATAATATAGCACAGTTACAATCACTATTACACAATAACATAAATATCTCCAAAATCTCTTGACCCAATTTTGTCTGGTTGCGTTAGTTGTGTTCAGTCATAATTTCAGCACATTACCTCTAACATTGTTCTGTGTGGTCTTTTTATATCCATAATGTGGAGATTTCCAAGAAAGGGTAAAATTCTTGGTCTTGGTGGAAGGTTTTGGGAGTTGCTATTCCATGAACTGTTCGTTTTCAAAAGGAATACAGTCAGAAGAATAAAGAAGAGTGATATAGAAACAAGTTGAGTCCAATCCATTTCCTTTCAGTAAATACTTTCTGTAATATTTAAAATGGAAAATGCAGTATGATTTGATCAAAGATGGTTCCTATGCAATGCCTGCACAAATACCTGAAAGTGTTGCACTACTATGGATGTACTTTAAATATATTTCCAGTGAATCATTATCTTTCCTAGTTTGCTTTCCTTTGTTTCAATAGGATTACTTTGTAATTAAGATGGATGATATCTTAATATTCTCCCAATAAAAAAGTGCCTAGTCATTTAGGCCAGAGGTAAGCCAATGTCCATGACTGGTGATATTTGCCTGCTGAATAAAGGGAACATTGTGACATGCATTAGGGTAATTATTGAACTTCAACTTGTGGAAGATTTTTGAAAGTGCATTAATACTGATTTTGAGCCAAGTAAAGCTGCATTTGGTTATGGAATACCATAAGCTGAATTGTATAGTTAGTAGAGGGTGTGGGTTTTGTAAGCCTTGAGAAAAAAAACTGGATTAGTTTGCTCTTCTTCAGATGATTCAATCAACTAATATTCTCTTGTGTTCTTTACAGATAGAAAGAAACTGAGTAAAACATAGAACACTTTTGCTAGCATGTCTTCCTCTCAAAATATCACAGAAATGGAACTAATAGCTTTTAATATCATCATGTATGCATTCTTCTGTATTGCTTGATAAAAATCACATTTGAAGGTAATCAGTATATTAGCAATGGTGCTGACTTTCCTGCTCTCCCTGGTCTTTTCTCCCTACTTCTTTCCTCCTCCTCCTCCTCCTCCACCTCCCCTCCCCCTTTTAATTTCCTCCGATTCTATCATGTTGTCCACTTTCCTGACTCAGGCAACACGCCAGCTACCTTAACCCTCCATTTTCAGGTCTTTTCTTCCTCCACCAAGAAAAGCTACCAAACAATCTCATGGGACACAGGCAGCCATTTTTATGGGACACTCTTTTTAGTCTATCAGTGTGTTATGTCCAGTGTCCCAAGGCTTCAGCTTCTTGGCCCATCCAATTCCTTAGGACATGGCTTTACATCCCAGCTGTTTTGGATAACACATTTGTCTCTCTTCTCCAGAAGTAACACAACCACCATAGAAATCACTTTGTCTACCAGCTGCTTATTTTGGGCTTCAGAAGAATCTCAGCCCCAGGCTCAAATGTCTGCAAGCTTGAATGGTAGGATTCTATTATCTTCAATCTGTTGTTTTTTTCTCCCTACTTTTTCCTGCTGGTGATTATTAGTATCATTAGGATTCTTGCTACCATCCTCTTGGCTGCATGACAATGTCCATTCCTGATCTGCTTTATTTCAAAGCAGGAATGATTATAGAGTCACCCGGACTGTACTGAGCCATTTTAACATTTATCGTTGGATTTAGAGATTGCTTAGGAACGCATGGCAGAATAACACAATAATAGAGATGGAAGGGGCCTTGGAGGTCTTCTAGTCCAACCCCCTGCTCAAGCAGGAAACCCTGTACCATTTCAGACAAGTAGTTGTCCAATCTCTTCTCAAAAACCTCCAGTGTTGGTGCACCCACACCTTCTGGAGGCAAACCAGTCCACTGATTAATTGTTCTAACTGTCAGGAAATTTCTCCTTAGTTCAGCGGTTCTCAACCTGTGGGTCGCGACCCCATTTGGGGTCGAACGACCATTTCATGGGGGTTGCCAAACAACGCAGTCCGCCATTCCCCCCCCCCTTTTCCTTAGCTGTGCTACTCCCTTTTATTCTATTGGCTTTTGAAAGCCAATAGAATAGACTCTCTTGAATAGAGTCTAATTCTATTGGCTTTCAAAAGCCAATAGGAATTGTCCAGGCTGTCTCTGCCCTGCTGAGCCCGCCAAAAGCCCCAGTCTGCAAACGGTGCTGCAAGTTGTCTGCAGCAAAGGCGAGCTGTCTGGAAGCTTCCACCCCTCCCTGCTCAGCAACTACTAAAAATGTAAGTAAAAGAGGGCCAGGGGTGGGAGGTGGGAGGCCTGCGGGCACAGGGAGGGTTGCTGGCATGCATGGGGCCCAGCAGACGCCTTACCTCCCTTGGGCTGGGCCAGCTGGTGGCCCAGCCGGTGGTCGCCTTGCGCCGTCGCTGCCCCTTGCCAGCTATGCCTCAGCCGGCACAGGGTACGGCACCACACATGTGTGGCGCTCCTGGGCAGGGAAAGTCCTCGACGTACGACTGGTTGGGTAGTCCTCGACTTGTGACTGGTTGGGGTCACAGCATTAAAAAGGTTGAGAACCACTGCCTTAGTTCTAGGTTGGTTGTCTCCTTGATTAGATTCCATCTGTTGCTTCTTGTCACTACCTTCAGGTGTTTTGGAGAATAGCTTGACTCCCTCTTCTTTGTGGCAGTTCCTGAGATATTGGAACACTGCTATTATGTCATCCCTAGTCCTTCTTTTCATTAAACTAGATATACCCAAATTCTGCAACCATTCTTCATGTTTTAGCTTCCAGTCCCCTGATCATCTTTGTTGCTTTTCTCTGCCCTCTTTCTAGAGTCTCAACATCTTTTATATATTGTGGTGACCAAAACTAGATGCAATATTCCGGGTGTGGCTACCATGATAACAATATCTTAGTCCCAGGATATAATTGGCTGATGTCATATATGTGGCCATATACTAGATCTGCCTTTAACCTTGCAGTAATAATATGTAATTTGGTTCTGGGGAACATTTACACCCTTTTCTTCATGTAGACAGATCATCTTTTCATTATGGGGTCAACCAGAACTGCCAAACTGCAGGCAGGATGGGTTGGTTATGATGGTTTGTTCTAAATGCTTGAGGGATATGGATAGTTTCTAGATACTACTTGGAGACTTTCCCAGCATTTGGAAGGATTATTCTGTTGTCTTATCACCAACTGGGACCAGTGTCCCACCGTTCTGGGACCAGAGCAATAGATAAAAATGCTCCTGAGAGATTTTTCCCCTCCTTAGTCCATTAATCCCAGGCAGCTCTTTTACTCACATAGGACTTCCATGAAATGAAACAAAAAAAAGATGCCTGGAAAAACTTTGGTAGTAAGTGAAAAGTTGTATGAATTGATATGGTCCAATTGAAGCCTATTCAGTGGCAGTCATAGTATTTCTGTGCCATTATTGCATCTGCAGAATGTCAGTCAGCTGCACCAGAATCCTGGTAGTGCAGTGGAGAGCCCTGATGGCACGGTGGTTAGAATGCAGCATTAGAGGCTAACTCAAACCACAGTCTGGTGTTCAAACCTGAGGGGTCTCAAGGCTCTATCCTTCTGAAGTTGGTAATATGAAGACCTAGATCAGTGGTTCTCAACCTTTTTAATGCCGCGACCCCCAACCGGTCGTAAGTCGAGGACTAAACCGATCGTAAGTCAAGGACTAATCCGGTCGTAAGTCGAGGACTACCCAACTGGTCGTAAGTCAAGGACTTTCCCTGCCTGGGAGCACCGCGTATGCGTAGTGCCACCCCCTGCGCCGGCCAAGGCGTAGCTGGCAAGCGGCAGAGACGGAGCAGGCCGACCACCGGCTAGGCCACCAACTGGCCCAGCCTAAGGGAGGTAAGGCACCTGCCGGAAAAGGGGAAAAATAGCGGACAGCCTTGCTTGGCGACCCCCATGAAATGGTCGATCGACCCCAAATGGGGTCACAACCCATAGATTGAGAACCGCTGACCTAGATTGTTGGGGGCAATATGACACTGTAAACTGCTCATAGAGCACTATGGAGCAGCAAATAAAACTAAATACTATTGCTATTGCTATTAAAATGCCCCAGATCCTGTAGGACTTGGGCATGTGGAAAGTCAGAGTGTAATTCTTAAGGATATACATCTTACAGGAAGAGCAGTAGGAAAGGGAGTTAATATTAAATATTGTTTGTGGGATCTCTCTCTATGCCCAAGGCAAGAATGCCCTCCATTCTCATTGCTTTCCAGGACCTGATGAATACATAATTCTTCCAGATAGCTTGTTGTAATTTGTTTTGGCTTCTACTTATCTGCTCATTTTTGGCCCCTACTTATTTGCTCATTTATGCTTTTCATTTTAATCCTATGTCAGCCAACCAGAGTCACAACTGGTAGCTGGGGGGCATATAAAATGTTTTTTTGGGGGGGAGACTGATTATGGTGCCATTGGCCCCTATAATGGATTAATGTAAAGTATTATGGTTCTTACTCTAATGTTATTAGAACCTGTAAACTATCTAAAGTCCATTCATTCTCATGAATATCCTGGGAAATATTCTTTAAGGATTTCAAGTGTGATTTCAGCCCTCAACTTTATCTCTAGTACCATCAGTTCTAGGAAAGTGATAGATAAAGTAACACTTCTTGATGTTAGTAGAGAGCTATGGTACTACTATTTTCTGTGAAGTAAACCATATAATTATCTAAATAGCAAAATAAGAATTTGCCAGAAAAAACACAGAAACAGTGGTAAAAACAAGGAACCAGGAATCCTGGTTTATAATCAACAGGTAAACTGTTGGTAGGCCTGTGCCAAATCAAGCTTTGCAAAAGTTCCCCCCCCCCCCCCCGTTGAGAGAGGCCAGAATGTGGCTCACTACAGGCACTGGATATGCATGCTGTTGCAGCACTTTGTTCAGTGTACATTTATAGTCCGCACAAATTTGGACTTCTCCATTAGCTTTTAGAGGCATTACAATGGGGGTTTCCCATGGACTAGAGTCCACAGGTTCTAAGATGCCCTGCTGGAGCAGCTTGTCCAGCTCTGGATCTTTATCATTCTAAAATTTGTGGACTAAAAGATTTCTTATTCTTATTGAAGATTTGGGTTTTTATTACAAAAAGAAGTAAAACTGGACAAAGGATTATAAAAATTTTGGACTTTAAAAAAAACCCTAAATGGTATGGGTGACATCTTGTGGCTAAACCTGATATTACAATTTGTTATTACCTAAAAGAGACTTGGCTTGAAGCCCACACTATAGATAAGACTGCAACCTTGAGAGATATCAGCTGTGAGAAGCCCAGCTGAGCTCTATACTCAGTGACAAAATTATTTTCATTCTCTGATTGTAAAGTTTTTAACTAAGGGAACATGGATGAAGATCAGGAACAGATTCTCTTTATGTTGAAAGCAATTTATGTAACTATTCGTAAAGCTACTGATGAAATAAGAAGTTACAGAAAAAACAAGATGTCAGCCTATATATAGGAACCCAAACTTTGATTACAACTAAAGAATTAACTACACAGAATGTAATAGAAGAAATGGAACAGTTAAATACTGTGATAGAAGATTCAATTGACCAACAAACACAGTTAATGGAAAACCCAAAAAAGAGACTGACAACATGGAAAAGGGAAAAGACTTTCTATATAAACCAGAAGAAACCTGAGGATCAAGAAGAAGAAGAGACTGAAGGGAAGATAAACATTTCAGGACAACTACATAGAGATGGAAAAATAGAGAGACGATTTGTTAGTCCTTCCAAAAAAATGGTGACCGGATGGCCTTCACAAAACCCAAGGCAGAGGGCAAAGGTATTCCAAAATAAGATTGATTACATCAACAAAGGGAGCATGTTACTTCCCTCTGTCTATTATTGAACTGCTCCCATAATTTGGAAGTTTTCTGTAGCTTTCAAGATTTGTTTCCATTATTACAAATGGATGAGAATTCATGCCCATGTTCAATGAGGAAAATACAGCAGATATGGTATAAAAGATGAAGTATCTGTCTCAGCTTCAAAAAAACTAGTATAATCACCAGGGAGCCAATTGAAGACTTTGATTCTCCTTTCTAAGTTTAGCCAGCATTGAATGCAGTTGGAATTTGGAACTGGAAGATCCGGGGTGAGACCTCAGGGCTTCAATCCAGCTATATGACCAGCTGGCAGAATAAAAATCACATGAGCAACTAAGAACCAAATTGTCTAACAGGTTGGCTGACCAACCGATGGAATCCTATGGTCCCTTCATCATGGGTTGTGACCAATGTCCTTCCTTGTTGCTTGTTCAGCAAAATGATTATATATAGCTGTTCACCAAACAGCTATTGTTAGATTTGCAGATTGGAGGCATTAAGAGGAGAGGCATAGTGTAACAACAAGCCTTCTTTATTGTTCTCTTCCACAACCAACAACAGAAAAACGGCATGCAGGCCTTTTATTTTGTCCTTCTAGGCTTAATCCTAATGGGTGTAATAGCTGGGTCTAAGCATAGGGCAATGGGAGGCCCTTGTATGAACCAAGATCTGTGCTAAACACATCAGCAAACTCCTTGCAGACTTCTGCAAGGCCTAAAGTTTGCAGGCTGTGAAACCCAGTCACTTGGATCCCAAGGGCCTCAAACCAATCGAGTCCAATGAGACTCATGTGATCACCCCCAACTACCACCATATCTAATAGGCCTTCAAAAGCTTTACGCTGCACTTTGAGCGCAGCCTCCCCCTTCACGCTGACTCTGGAATTCTGGAAGTCAGTGAGAATTAAGTTGGATGGCCGGAGTTTGACTCGAAGGCCACTACTGCTGCAAATCCTTTTGAAGGTGTCATGTGAAATGATCGATAGAGCGGATCCTGTGTCCAACTCCATTGACAAGGGAACCCCTTGCAGTTTCATGTCAATGCAAAGCTTTTTCTTAAGGGGCTTATGTGTCCCTGTCTTCAAAATGCTCCTGCGCATTGCGCAGAAACCCACCCTGTGTTAGCTGGGGACCCTGGTACATTTCTGAAGCAATTCTTCCTGAGGTTGGACCTTATGGCGACCCAAACAGATGGAGGCAATGTGGCCTTGCCTGCCACATGCCCAGCAAATGGCAAAGCGGAACCTGCAGTCAGCTCCCTTGTGACATCCTCCACACTCGAAACACTGAGGAGATGTTGGGGCCTTGTCTGGACACTCCTTCAGCCTCTCTCTGCTGACTGGTGCAGCCTGTCCACCTCCTCTTCAGGATCCGGATCTTCTCAAGCGACCTCTTGATGGGCAGTCACGGTGGCTGGAGGAATTCTGGCAAGCTGCAAGGCCTTCACAGTGCCACCCGCTGCTTCTTCAGCTGCAATCTCTGTCAAGGCATCTTGGAACAAAACATCTTCCTTGGCAAAGATCTTCTGCTGCAGCTCACAACTCCTTAGGCCACAAACGAAATGATCCCGTAGCCTCTCTTTCAGGTCCTTGAATTCACAAGGCCTCGCTGCTTGCCTTAAGGCAGCAATAAAGTCCACAGCAGACTCACCAGGCCTCTGGTCCCTCTGCTGAAACGCGTGTTGCCAAGCAATCACAGAAAGTTTAGGATGAAAATGTTCTTTCAGCATCTTCTTCAAATCTGCATAAGACACTGACTCCAGAAGTGCTGGGGCCACCAGATTCTCTGCTATGTCAAATGTTTCCTGTCCACAGACACACAGCAGGGTAGCCACTTTAAGGCCGTCTTCTCTTATCTGATTGACTCTGAAGTAATTCTCCACCCGTGCCAGGTATGAATTCCAGCGCTCTGGATGTGCAATATCAAACTCTGACAAGCAGCCAATCTTAGACATCTTCTGTAACCCTCATTAACGCCTTTGCTGCAAGCCTGTTATCTGGGGAAGGGATCCTTTGGCTGAGCTCACCTCCAGTGATGCTATATTGGCAGGCAGAGTCTCTGCGCTGGACGCAGAACTTCCCAGGACTTCTTGGTAAGTCCTCTCTTCTTTCGTTGTTAAATGTGGCTTAACAGCGATCCCACCTTCGTTGCCACTGTTAGATTCGCAGGTTGGAGGCATTAAGAGGAGACGCATAGTGTAACAACAAGCCTTCTTTATTGTTCTCTTCCACAACCAACAACAGAAAAATGGTGTGCAGGCCTTTTATATTGTCCTTGCAAAGGACAGCATCAACCAATCATTGCAGAGGCTGTGTCCCGCCTTGCGCCTGCGTGCAAGGTTGGAGACAGCCAGTCTGGTCCTGGGCAGTTTGTGGTCTGCCCGGGACCCTTTGCAACATTTCTGCTGAATGCTTCAGCAGGCTGAGGACATAACAACTATTATGGGCACAATTATGAATAATGTAGTATTCAGATATGAATTGAGTGATGTTTGCATGCAAAATCTAAATCTGGAAGCAACTTGCACCATTTTCCTAAATCTCTTGAATCCTTTACCCTTAGCTCTCTAGAAACATGAAATATAATTCCCTTTTATTTCCTATCTTGCTGTCATGGCAAGCTCAGACTCACATCAGGAGACAATGAGCACTCAGTTCCTCTAGTGGTTGCTGTAGGAACCATGACCTGCAGTGTTGCACATGGATGAGGTGTGGCTCTCTGGTAACCAGCAGGCACAGCTGCCACAAGTCCCTGAAGATGAGGAGTCTGAGCTGCCACCCTATCTCCATCTTCAGGGCTCACTCTTTGAAGAGCAGAGTCACTCTGCAGGGCTCCTCTTCTATTTAAGAATGAATTATTAATTAACTATCAAGAAACAGCAAGCTCAAATCTTTCTGTGGATGACTGGCTTCATTCACCCACTCAGTGCACCTTTATTCCTGGATTAAAACCTCATGACTTTTACTCTAGATCTGTTGGCTGATGAGCCTTTTGCAATGTTTGGACCCTTTGATTTCCACTGTTGTGCCTGCTGTTTTGAACTGTAATTCTCATCACAAGCCTGCTGAACTTTAGGGGACTTGTTTCTCTACTGTGTGTGTGTCTATGTGCCTTTGCACTTACGTTTCCTTTGTTGCTTGTTCGTTTTTACTTCTCAAAACTTATTAGTAAAGTTTGCAACCATCTCTCAGTGTGTCTGTGTGTGTTTGGCCTGGGACTGGACATTTGCTATATTTATAATAGCAGTTATAGTTCATCTCTCTCTTCTTCCAGTTTTCCTTGTTTAGTTTTCTTTACTTAAAATCACAAATGATTAGAGTTCTGAAATCTAATGAGTGGAAAAGTACTTCTGGAGTTCAGGATCCTTTGTCATATAACAGAACACTCCTGCTCAGAATATTTAATCATTGCATTGGTTTTGATTATAATCCTACTTAAGAATCAGAAAAACAATGTGTTGACAAGCATTAAACTCAAACATATACATACACAATACCTCCAAGAGGCTATTTAATTAGAAACATCAAAGTCAATGTCTAATCAGGGGGTTAACCGTGAACATGATACATTAAGAGAAGAGCAAAGACTGAGCAAAGATCACTGCTCTGTTATTGCATAGGGCTCCATTGCTGACTAACTAAACATGTTTAATAACATTTGATGAATTTTTTCCTCTCAGCCATTGCTGTAAAGAGGTTTTATCTAGGAAAATATACGTAATTGTAAAATGTGTAACTTGCATATTTAGAGACTGGAGATACAAAACAAAAAAAAATAGAAGTCATATTTGAAAAGCAGCTGATTTTATCTATGGATGATTGTATAAGTGGTTGTCTTTCTAAGTAATACACTAATCATAAAACTAGAAGCTAAAGCTTGGAGATACCTAGTTTTTGCTTATAAATAATATTAACACCTCCTTTTAATCCAACGGTCTAGAAGAGCTCTGTACATGTTAAAGAGTGGCTTTTTTTAAATGTAGGCCAAAAAATTAAAACTCTGTCACAAACCTAGGCTCCACTCAAGAAAAAAATGTTGGATTTGGCTCCCATCCTGACTCAATGCCTGAGAGAAAAGTGAGGTCTTCAAGGCCTTATGGAAAGAAGAGAGGTATAGGCCCTCCATATTTCAGGCAAGGAAGCTGTTGGCTTATGAAGTCTCACGAGATGATACCATTTAATACAGTGCACCTAGAATGAGCCCATCTATACAATCCAGCTGGACAGGTAAAAATATCCATGAAGAAGCAGTCCTTCAAATAACCTGATTCTATGCCATATAGGGCTTTAAATCAGCACCTTGAATTGCCCCCAGAAATAAACTCACACAGCAATAATGTAACTTCAGGACTCCCAGGCCTGTGTGTGCTGCTATGTTCTTGCCCAGTTAAAGTTTCTAGGTGACCTGGGGAAGTGGGCTCTGATCCATGAAACCCTTGTGACTAACAAAACAATAAGGCTGTAAGATAGTGTGAGACCATTATATTTTGTTCAAAGACAAAAACTTTCTTGAATGATTCCTAGTGTGTCAGTAATCATTCAAGATCTATCATCCTGGACAACTTACTCAGGAGGAAGGTAATGATAAACTCATGGGTCTATTGATTTTCCTCTCCATTTCTAAATAGAAGACGTGGTTCTCAGATATTATTTGACATGAATGTTTTTGGAGCCATTTCCCCAGTTTAAAATTCTTATTGCCTGCTTCTTTAAAATACAGTACATGAATCTGCATTCTGTGCACTATATCTATTTGGACATATGTACATACATGTTAATGTACACATTAATAGCACTCCTGCCAGGAAAGCTGTGCCCCATCTTGATGAGCAAGTGCCAAGCTTTGATGTCACCTCTGTCCGGAAAACACTGCAGACAGTTAACATTTGGAAAGCAGCAGGCCCAGATAACATCCCTGGATGTGTCCTCAGGGAATGCACAGAGGAATTGGCTTGTGTTCTCACAGATATTTTCAACCTCTCATTGCAGCAGGCAGTGGTCCCATCATGTTTTAAGACGGCCATCATCTTGCCAGTGCCAAAAAAGTCCACAATTACAGGCCTCAATGATTACCATCCAGTTGCACTGACATCCACCATCATGAAATGCTTTGAGAAGGTGATAAAGGACACTATTGTATCTAGCCTCCCACCAGCCTTTGACCTGCTTCAGTTTGCCTACCAACCAAATTGCTCTACGGAGGATGCTATTTCTTCTGTTCTCTATCTGAGCCTGAAGCACTTAGAGGAAAGAAATACTCATGTGCGTTTGCTGTTTGTCGACTTCAGTTTGCATTTAACACAATCATTCCCCAGCATCTAGTAGACAAACTGGGCCTTTTAGGCTTAAACACTCCTTTGTGCAACTGGATTCTTGATTTTCTTACCAACAGGCCCCAATATGTGCGAGTTGGAAAAAATACCTTTAATTTTCTTGAGCACAGCTTATCCTCAGGGCTGCGTCTTAAGTCCGCTGCTGTTCACCCTGTTGACTCATGACTGTTGTGCTAGGTCTGCCACCAACCATATTGTGAAGTTCGCAGATGATACAACAGTAGTGGGCCTTATTCAGGATGACAATGTGGAAGCTTACCTCAAGGAGGTTGAGGGGTTGGTGAACTGGTATAAGGAAAACAGCCTAGTTTTAAATACCAGAAAAACCAAAGAGATCATTGTTGATTTCAGAAAAGGCAGGTATAGCCACACTTCTTTGTGCATTAATGATTCACCTGTAGAGATGGTTACCAGCATCAAATTTCTGGGTGTGCAGCTAACGAGTAGGCTGACTTGGTTGCTCAACAGTGAAAAACTGGTGAAGTGGGCACAGCAGTGCCTGCATTTTCTGCGTCACATGAGAAAAGCACATCTTCCTTCCCCTGTCCTGACCACTTTCTACAGGGGGACAATTGAGAGCATCCTGTCATACAGCATCACAGTCTGGTTTGAAAGCATCACTGCTTCAGACAGGAAGGCGGTACAGAGAGTGGTGAGAATGGCCAAAAAGATCATTGGCAGTTCCCTCCCTCCCATCCAGGACATAGCACAGAAGCGTTGCTTAAGCAGGGTCCGTAAGATTATCTGGGACACTACACATCCTCTTCACAACCTGTTTTCCTTGTTACCTTCTGGGAGGAGCTTCATGGTATCCATAGTAGAACATCCAGATTCAGCCACAGTTTAATTCCATACAGCATTAACCTTGTGAACTCTCAAGTTTCCTCCTTCCGTTATATATTCAAGATGGACAGTATTTAATATTTATTTGCTACATACATGTAGGGATGTGGGTCTATACATATGTTGTTCATAGTATGTTTAGGTGTGCGTCATATATGTGTTTCACTTTGAGAGCGGGCAACTAAATTTCATTTTTGATGTGTGCCGTTGTGCCCACAGTAAAAAAAATGACAATAAAGATTATCTTATCTTATCTTATCTTATCTTATATGAATAGGGAACATGTAGGAACTACATTCCTATGCAAGCCACTGATTTCATTTGGAGAAGTTGTCCTCCTGTTCAATGTGTTTGCCTTGATGGTCCTCTTTTCACTTCACAGATGTCTTAGCAAGAGAAGCAGGAAAAGTCCTATTTTCAGGACTGCATCAATCCAAAAATGATTTGTTAGGGCTGTAGACCATTGGTGGGGAAGACTCAGGCAATTGCTGCTTGCACCTGAAGCATCATCCTTTCTCTTTCTTTTTCCCTTCCTGTTAGCAAGTACATGGGGAATACATTTCTCTCTAAAGCTCATGATTAATTTTTCATGAAGCAGGGAGATACAGCTATGGTGAGAAGGTCAGAAGCAAAAAACTGAGGTTAGTTCACATTTATTGTCCCTCATCACCTGGTTCCACTTTCACAAATCACGTCCTCATTCTTAATAAATAATCACCCCTTCCTCATTCGTTCCTGCAGCTAAAATACACGGAAAGGAGGAGAAGGGGTTTAATTTAGTCTTTGAACAAAGCAGTCCAAAAATTTTTCAGGAACATGTATAGTGACATTAGAGCATGTTAGTTGGGGATATGAATGTGTGTGTGTGTGTATATATATGTGTATACATATATGTATTTCTTGTTGCAAAAGGCTAGATTCAATGTAAGTCCTTCAACAATTATGGATGGCAAATACAATATATATATTTAAAAAATCCCTTCCACAAAAATGACTTTTTCCCTGTGACTCCCATGCCATCGAGATTGTACCGAACAGGAAAATGGAAAAAACATACAAGTTCTGTATAAATGGTGACTTACCATTTATACAGAACTTGTATGTACCTTGGTAGATGGTTTACTAAAGATAGGAAAAATGTAGTCATAAATATATATTTCGTATGTAGCGGGGCTGTCTGAGAGTGTTTGCAGGAACTCGGTTGGGAAGGGAGAGATTGACACAGCTGCTGCTCGCCTTGGGTGTGGCTGGCGTGGAAGGATAGAAAAAGGGAAAGAAAGAGAAGGGAGGGGTGGCTGTTGCAGTTTGTCAGGTGAAGGTAAAGGGACTGAAAGTTTTATTTGCTTTTCTTTGTAATGAGGATATTTTAAACAGAGGCTAGAGAGAGAGGAAAGATGGAGTTTTATTGCTTTCCTTCGTAGGAGGGTATCTCAAACGGAGAAGAGGGAGAGAGTGGAGTTTTATTGCTTCCTTCATAAGGAGGGTATCTCAAATGGAGCCAAGAGGGAGTGTGTAGAAAGGAGTTGGCTGAGGCTCCTAGCCTCAGATTTTAACAATAAAGATAAGGGGGGAGGGCTTTGACCCTGAAGCCTGACTGAAGAAGAAGCAACAGAAGGTGAGGAGAGACTGGTGGTGGCTAATGTTGCTGCAAAGCCTGGAGGCTATTTGGACTATGACTATTGCTGCTGGTACAGGTTTTGGACATTGTGGGAGAGTTGCCCTGGGTGATGAGCTATTGCTACAGCACACAGACTGTTGTTTCTACTACCATCTGGAGCCGAGGTTTTCCTCCATCCCACTTGACTCTGAACGATTGCTGAGGAATCTTTTATTCCGGCTACTACAATGGCCTTGGGCTGTTGGATATCATCATAGCATTGACAATCGTGACTGGTTATTTCGTTCCTGGAAGCCCCTCCTTGATGATAAGAGCCTGCTACCTACAAATTCTGCATGAGCTCCGGCTGGAAAAGACATCTTATCAACCCCTAGAGAACACTACTGCAGGGCTTGACAAAGGGCAGTTTGTTAATTGTTCCTATGTAGTGACCGATACAAAAACTAACGGCCAATGTTGATGTATCCTTTGTCTACTACTGACAGTATTGCTCATTTGGGAACTGGCTTTTTTCTTGGAAATTGATGCTCATACCTCCTGATTAAAAAAATAAATTTTGATGTTTGCCACTACCAATTTTGATGTATCCTTGTTAACTACTGATCTTATGGGACTCAGCAAAATGATATGTGGTACTTTTAACATTTAAGAAAAGGTTTGTGTGTATATATATATGTGTGTATATGTATATTATATATATATATATATATATATATATATATATATATATATATATATATGCCACCAAAAGACCATATCCAAAAACCAGATGTTGCAAGAAAAAAAAGGCTCCAAGAAAGACAGGCATAGCTGAGCAATTGAGACTCATGAGTCTCTGAATATCCCTAGTTTTTAGAAACATGGTACAGCACATAACATGTAAGTCTTTGGAGGTGTTGTAAACCCAACTGCACGGGTCATGTCCAGGTCTTCTTTTGATAGTCCAGGAGCTGGCTGGAAGGTGAATCTCTGCAGAAGACTAGTAAAGAACATGAATATCTCTGTTTTGGCAAGGGTCTCACCTGGACATACTCTCCGACCTGTAACAAGGAATAAAGAAAAGAAGATTTGGATTTATTAGTTTTGTTAATAGTGTTTTATTTCACCTTCTCATGACATATTAGTCTCAGAGTTCATGGTAAAATTCAGAATAACAAATCCAACCTAAGAAGAGAGGTTAGAATGTAGCAATATCATAATGACTTATGATATCGAAGAATAGTGCAAATTCTGAAAGACTGATATATAGCCATTAAAAATAATCCTATAAGTGGTCTGCAAAACTGAAATATATCATGAATCCCATTACAGTGCTGAAATAGAAGGAATAAATATTTCTGTTTCCCAGAGTCATGATTTATTTAAAAAAAAAACTGCCCTGCCAATAAAACTGAAAGTAGAGATGTTCATATGTACAGATGGACAAATTAATCCCTGTGGCTATATTTCTTTCTAAACTGTGAGCATATAAATTTAATAAATCATTGTTATTATTATCATTATCAATAATTAATAAACTATTATCAACTTCCTTCTAACTTAGCATCAACCTGGACAAGAATAACAGGTAAAAAACTATTGACAATTAACTTTTACTTCTACTAGCCATTTTGGGAGATTTTAATCAAGGAGAAAAGCTGAATATCATTTTAATATCATTTAAAATAAGCTACTACCTGCAGAGAAAGGCATGAATGCATCTCTTTTTACAAATTTTCCTTCAGTGTTGAGAAAATGTTCAGGGTAGAAGTCGTGAGGTCTCTCCCACTGAGATTCATCGTGGAGCACAGAAGTTAGCAATGGAATGACTTGGATACCCTATAAAGAGAAAGCAATAGGTGATTTAAAAATCAAGATGGTATATAATGCACCAGGTTATTGTATAATCCTAAAATCTCCAGTATGGTACACAGGGCACTAATCTGCCCAATCACCTACTCTGGATTGTATAGAGAGTTTTTTTGAATTGTTGAAGTACATTGTGCTTTTGTTTCTGTTTGCAACCATAAAATGAACTTATGAAAGGCGTTTCTGCTGCACTGCAAGCAAAAAAAAAAAAAAACCCCTTCAGATGTTTAATTGATAATAAACAGCACTGAGCTCCATAGTTCTTCTCCATATGCAATAGAAAGCTCCTTAATCCAAGGAAACATTAAGACTTCATAGTCTTTATTCCTGTCCTTATTCTCCATGGATAAAGGAGTCCTTACACAGCAGATTCTCATGTGTTACATGTAGATGGCAAAACAAAAAGGGTCAATAAATAAAGTATTCTATCAGAATGTATGAGAAACATCGTCACTTAATTATTCTTAAGAATAACTTGCATTCCTATTTGTTGTACTGTAATTAATGGACTGAATGTAACAAACTTAGATTTGAAAATGAACAATACAGATACAATCACCTTTGGAATGAAGTAGCCCTTAAAGTTAACATCCACTGTAGTTTCATGTGGCAAGTTTAAGGGAACGACATCGGCATATCGTTGAATTTCATGGACTACAGCATCTGTGTATGGCATTTTTGTTCGGTGTTCGGCTCTTAGCTGAGCATATCCAACAACATTTATTATTTCGTCTTGGACCTTTTCTGAGATAAAAAACAATAATATCCAGTAACATAAACTCAGTGTGTTGGATATGGTGTTAACTCTTGGGAATACAAAATTGTGATGGTAGGAAATCCAAATTTTCTTTGGAAATTGAGGAGGAATAGTGCATTCACTAGTTCAAATTAAAGAAGATATATGCAGGGAAAAATAAGACAGGAGCTTTAAATGTATATATGATCCCTGTGTTTTTTACACATAATACTGTGATATATCAGACTGAGCAATGCGGTGGCCTACAATGCTTCCCACTCTCATAGGTTGAGAATTCAATCCTAGGCAGTGAAAAATGTTTATCAGGGTGCAAAGAGAAAATATCTGCTGAGAACTCTTTGTAGGCATCAGGAAGGGCAGCCAGCCAGTAAACACTCCATTCAGTTCAACTGACCCTACCCTGAAACAAGGGACTAGAGCAGACATGACAAACATATGACATCACATGACGTATCGGAGCTTTTTCCCCATTACCAGCAATGGGGTGGGTGTGGTTTCCTGGTGATACATCCGGCCCGTGGATTAGAGGTCATAAAAAGAAAAAAAAACCTGTGATAGATCAGACAACACCATGCCAGAATTCAACCTGACCATCCAGTTTGTTTCTGAAAGACATTCTGTTGCTGGTTCCCCTCTTGAATAGGTGCCTGGAGGGTGAACCAGGTAGCAGGCTTTCTGAGTGGCAGACCCCACTCAGTATGGAAGAATCTCCTTTGGAGCTACAAATGCCGCCTACCCTACTGACACTTCATACAATAGCCAAAGCTGTCCTAACCCAGCCTGTGGAAATCACAGAAACAAAGATAAATCTTATTTCATTACTAAAAAGGTTTTCAAACAGAAAAAGGGTTGCTGAATCCCCTCAGGCTGTGATCCTCCTGTAACTCCTCTTCATCTTCCGAGTCTGAGCTGGCCAGGAGAAAAGCAGTCCTGTTTCAGCAGGCATTGAGATTCTAAGGTAGATTAAGCCATTGGGAACCTATGAGAATAGTTATTGTTTCATGGGGATTTTAATAATTCTGGTTTGTGTTTGTGTGGATATGACTTTATTGTGCCCTGCCTGGAGCCTCTGTTGGTCTTACTGGGTTTTGCATATTGTAAGTAATATAATAGACTCCAACATCTTGCATCATCATAGTTGTTCAGTAACTAATAGCATGTACTCATTAAATTCTAGAGCTACACTGTGCTTTGGATTTGGCTTCCAAAACATGCTCTGGAGCATAGAGAGGGATGGAAAAAAACAAATTGCTTTAAGGCAGGTGTTTCATTTGTGTTTCTGCATGATTCAAGTCAGTACACAAAACTGGAAATGGAATTTCTTGCCTTTTCTCCCCTCTTTCACTCAGGTATTATCCAAAGTCACTGTCACTTACCTTAGTTACTCCACATCTAACACTGCATACCTGAAATCAAGATACTAAAGTAATGGAAACTGTCAAATTGTAAAGCACTTACTCTGAATTAAAGGGTACTTCATCATTAGAGTAAGGGCCCAAAATAGAGTGGTTGAAACTGTTTCCACACCAGCAATGAATAGATTTGTCACGGATTCTTCTAGATTTTTATGGTTGAAATACCCATTGTTCCGGATCTTCCTTTCCTAAAGTTAAAAAAAATGAAATGCCATGTACAAAGACCTGATGTTAGATTAATCTAAATCTGGCCAATGTTTAATATATTCACAATTTATTTATTGTGTTTTAAATCAGTTTGTTTTAAGAAAAACCCTTTGAAAACGTGTAGCTGTTATTATAAGTCTTTGAATGTGTTTTTGCCTGAAATACAGTATATTACTTTCTATGCAATTGACTTAACTACCCCAATAATACTCTTTTTATATGAAGCTATCTCTTCTTTTGTTCAAATTATCTAAGAATCAAAACAGCTACTTCATCATAAATAAATATAATGTTCCTTAAATGGCGGTTAGTGAGTATAATACAAAAAACCTTTCAAAATTAGAGTACTGAAGACCAGACAAAATAAATGGTTGCTCAATATTTGAAGACCATTGCAAATTTGCTAGGTTTGCTTTTTGATGGAAAACTTCAGGCTGCCATTTCTGCACATTATATTACCTGACGCTGTTGTACAAGATAAGAATCAATAAAGTTTCTTGTGTCATTTTCATCCAGATTATTGAGACATTGAATGAAGTTTTCAGTGACAAAAGCATTCAATTCTCTTCTGTTCATCAGGGCTTTTTTATGAGCACCAAAAAGGAAGCCAAGCATGGGAAACATGTTACACAACTGAAAAATACAAAATAAAAGAAGTCACATACCTAGAACATCATTGTGGGTAGACTTTACAAATGATATATGTTTATATATAAACACATAATAATATAGAGCAACTACAATTCAGAGATGGACTTCCTATTGGTTTCCTTAAACATAGGGCTTACAATATGCAGTATTTCCACCACAAATTTGGTGGGGAATTTTGGAGGTCCTGCCATAGACAGCTCTAGTTAATATTGTGTTGCTCTCGTTAACACATATAATTCTCATCAATTTGTTCTTAGTGATTGAAACACATTTGAAATTGATTCTAGCCTTTCTTATGCCTCTTCTGTAAATTGACTGGAAAATGGAACCATAATTTCATCAAGTTCCCGTTGCAAGAAATGTTTGATATAGGATATAAATATGACATACTTCCATACATACTTGTACATTCAAGTGAAAGAATGATGGAAATATTGTGTCACTTTTAAATATATATATTTTGAATTATTACAAAGTTTTTCAATGTTAGACATTAGATTCTGGATTTTGCAATGAATCCCACCTTGCACACTGCCTTGCCTACACATTAAATGAGCTTTTAATGCTTTTCAGATGGATAATCATTACCTGCACTGAGGGGCTTCCCAAAAGTCTGGCATTTTCTGTTGCCAAGCTCAATAATTTAATAAATCTTGGATCTTCATAGTCATATCGCTTCCCAAGTAAAACGGATACTATGATATTCGCAACAGCTGTAGTCACTATTCCTCTGAATTCAAATGGTTTTCCTAGATATCAAATATGGAATTTCGTCAACATTTCAATATGGGAAGAGGTGAACATTACATAATCTCATAGAGAAAGGGACACTATTAATTTTCCTGTACTTGTTGCAAGAAAGATCTTGAGTCTTTTTAAATAATATTTTTTCTCTCTCTTTTCTTTTTTTTAAATTCTTCTCTCTCTCTCATTCATCCTTTTCTCGCTCCTATTTGCACTTTGTGTTTCTTCTATTTTATAGTTTTTTTCTGATTTGAGTTTTTATTACCTTTTAGCATTGTAAAAGCCCTTCAATAAATCTGTTTAAAAAGAACAACAGTTCTGCAAGTCTGGAATAGGTCATGAAGAAACCTCAACCCCTTCAAGATAACATATGATTGATAACCTCTTTAGCCCAAGAAGAAACACAAACTCACCTTTGTATGAATTAAACTTCTTTACCAGAAAACTGCATTCTTCAGCTATTCTGCTTTCCATAGACCTCTTACCCATCCCATAGTCCCGTAATGTGGTTAACATAAATCGCCTCATCACTCTCCAATTCTCACCATGGGAAAAAGCTACTCCTGAAAAACCAGAGTATTCAAAATTTCAACTGATTGTGAAGAGAGGTACTCTCTACAGGTCATCCAGTTGGCTCTTCCAACCCAAGGAACATTTCTTAAACATTCAGTTAAGTTTTCTAATTTTGCTATCTTAAAAATGTTTGTACTTCAACTCCCAGAATTCTCCAGCCAATTCTGTAAGTTGAAATCCACATGTCTTAAAGTTGGTATGTTTGGAAACACTGATCTAAGCCATGCATGTTAGAGAGCCAAGTAATTCTACCCCAAAATATTTTGATAATCATTAGAGGAAGAATTTGAGAAAGATATCTATAGTCTCAATTAACAGAATAATTACAAAGACCATCCCTATGCAGAGAACTGGCTAGTGACTTTTTAAAGAAAGCAAAGAAATACATCATCTTTTTAAAAAATCACCGTGTGGTATTATTTATTCCAGAATATACAATTATCTAATGGATAGCACTAAATCTTAGCAAGAGCTATACTATACTGTTTTTCTGTAGTTGCTCCCTACATTTAGTTTCTGACATGGTTTTTCCTTTTTCAGTTGCTATCCACAGTTATTTTTTTTTTTTAAAAAAAATACTTTCATTTTTCCCTGTGTTCCCTTATACCTCTTTCACTTATTATTTTGGAACAAGCTGAGTTATTTCTAAATTAAAAACTAGTTTCAGTCATATCTAATTTGTACTGCTCCTGTGATAACTTTGTTACAAATGCTCCATGGTACAGTTATATGTTTCCCAATTGTATTGACATGGAATGAAGGTCCTCACCAAAACCCCTTGAAAACTCCTCAAATATGGGGACGCGGGCCCTCTCAGCAAACACATCAGCCTTATTTACCAGAGCTTCCTTTATGGTCTCATATCCCGTTAGCACCACTATTTTCTGGGCTCCCAGTTGGATTTTGAACACAGGTCCATACTGTTTGGATAGCTGGAAAAAAGAAAGGAAGAGAGATAGCTATGGTCAAAAAAGTGACCCTTTATAAATCTCAATGAGAATATGTACATTTTGCAGATTGAAATACACATCCACAATAATAAAAAATATTTACTTTAGAAAAAAGACCATTTATGAAATGTACAGACCAAGTAGTAAAACTTTGCTGCAGATTCTACATTAGAATCTGGGGCAGAAAAAGATGGAGGGAGGAGGTTATGAGCAGTGGTCTCCAAGCGCTCTGGCTTAGTGGACTGGTGGGGAGGGAGAAGGAATGGTTCCATGTGAGTTGCAGGCTTATGTGTGAGCTCCTGAAAATGGAGCTTTGTGCGAGAGCACATATCACTCATGCAAATGGAGCTTCATGTGTAAGTGTAAGCACCTGCCACTTGCACAAATGAGCTGAGTGTGAACATGCTTGCCCAACGGTTCAGAATGGGCCATAGCCCAGTAGTGGGCCGTGGGCCGGGGGTTGGGGACCCCTGATAGAGAGAGTATTGGAAAGCCAAGGATAGAGAAGAGAGGACTGGGGGGGTTAGGTATTGGGTGAGTTTCAAATGTTGTGACTGGATTTTAGTGAGCATGGGCATTGCTCCCTTTTGTGACCCACCCATCTTTTTCAGAAGGGATCTGATCACTTGCTTTCATTCATGAAACTTTTTGAATCCTCTGAACATTAAATAAATGGATCCATTTGGGTTTCCCTCAATTAACCAATCTTAAAGTTGTTCCTTGTCGAAATATATTTTTGGTGCGATCAATTTTTGTATACCTTTCTCAAGGAAATGAATTTTTGTTGCAATTTACCAGTAATAAACATCTTTATATGGATATATGTAGTTGTTTACTGAAAACTATACCAAGTTTTTATTTGTTTTGGGAGTGGGGATAAAAATAAGTTGGAGTTATTTTAAACTGAACATGGTCACACATATTTCAAAGCCCTCATCTCAAAACTATCCATTTTGTCTTTCTATAGTAATATATTGTGTTGATCTACCTAGATTCAGGGCTTAGATTTTAAAAAACAGAATAAATAGAACATTCTTTTATTTGTCGGGAATGAATGAACTGTTTGATTTAATAAGAGCATTTCTCTTTAGTCAGAGCAAGCTTTAATTTCCCTGGCTTACAAAAGTCACAGAATACTGCAATTTTTCCCTGCAACAGAAAGGATAAAAAAAATGTTACCTCTAACATTGTCTGGTAAGGTTTCTTCAGATCCATGATGTGGAGGTTTCCAACAACAGGCAAAGGCCTGGGTCCTGGTGGAAAATCTTCAGAGCTCTTCTTCCAGGGGTTGCCCATTCTCAAAAGGAGCATAATCATAAGTATAGATAGGAACAGTATTGAAATAGGAACCATCCAACCCATTTTCTTTTTAACAGGCAAGTTCTTTAGAGACTCTAATGGAACGTTTGCAACACAATTTGATCAGAGACAATGTCTGCCAACTGAAAAGCTCCAAAAGGAACAGAAGAATTAAACTCTTAAAACCTAGCTGAAAGTGAAGATTACCTGTAAGAATGGACTCCTTAATGTTAGAAATGTAGACAAGTATCTCACAGTCATCCTTGGTAATAATTAAACTGTAGTTAGTAAGATACTTTGAACATATATTAGAATTTTCTGAGTATATCTCCCATTTAATTCTTTAAAGATATGAACTGGGAATGCATGGAGGTTTCTCCTCACCAGTTAAGTCCAGAAACATGGGTCAGGATGAAAATTGTTATTTTACTTGAGCCCATTGAAAGTAATGTCCTCTGTATTTAAATTTGTCCAATTTATTTTTATATTCACAGAGACACTCATGCTTTACCTGTGGCTATGTATTTTCAGACCAGAGTTATCCAGTAACAACTCAGTTTTAATTCTTAAATGTTTAGTTGTGTCTTGGTTTATCCAAAAAAGATCGCTTGCCCTACACATGAGACTGACAGTTTAGTGTCTACTGAGCAGTATCTGCTGCTCGCCATGATGTAAAAAAGATGTTGAGACTCTAGAAAGAGTGCAGAGAAGAGCAACAAAGGTTGGACTAGAAGACCTCCAAGGTCCCCTCCAACTCTGTTATTCTGAGAGGAAGGCTTCTATGGATCTCATTGGTGGGTCACCCTAGTCATTCTACATAGGTTTAGACTTCAATTTCCATAATATCTTCAGCACACACACACACACACACACACACACACACAAAATATCTCTAAAAGTGTTATGCTTAAACAGAAACAACAAACTCAATATCTAATCAGGAGCTTAAATATAGACATAATGAACTATGTAAGAGCCAAAACTGAGCAAAGATTACTGCTCTGCTGGTCCAAAGTGCTCTATTATTGCCTAACCAAACACTGTTAACAAACAATTAATATACTCTTCCCTCTCCGCCATTATTTTCTGCAAAAACTCAATATGAATTTAGTTGGACAGGTAGAAATACCCATAAAGAGGCAGTCCTTCATACAATCTGGTTCTGACTATCTAGGGCTTTAAAAGTGATAATCAGCTCCTTAAATTGCCTCCAGAAATAAATTCACACAGCAATAGTGTAACAAGAAAGAACTTTGGGTATTTTTCCCCCTGTGAGAGAGGGAAGGGAGATTCTATCCCACCCTCTAAAAACAGCGGCGACTGACTATCCAGGGGAGTTTAAAATGTTGCAAAAATAATCTGATTCTGACTGGATCTTTATCTTTCTAAAATTTTTGGACTAAAAGATTTCTTATTCTTATTGAAGATTTAGGTTTTTACTACAAAAAGAAGTAAAGCTGGACAAAGGATTATAAAAATTTTGGACTTTAAAAAAAAAACCCTAAATGGTATGGGTGACATCTTGTGGCTAAATCTGATATTACAATTTGTTATTATCTAAAAGAGACTTGGTTTGAAGCCCAGACTATAGACAAGACTGCAACCTTGAGATATATCAGCTGTGAGAAGTCCAGCTGAGTTCTATACTCAGTGACAAAATTATTTTCATTCTCTGATTGTAAAGCTTTTAACTTAGCATTCTACTAAGAGAACATGAATGAAGATCAGGAACAGATTCTCTTTATGTTGAAAGCAATTTATGAAACTATTCTTAAAGCTACTGATGAAATAAGAAGCTACAGAAAAGAACAAGATGTCAGCCTAGATATACAAACCCAAACTTTGATTACAACTAAATAATTAACTACACAGAATGTAATAGAAGAAATGGAACAATTAAATACTATGATAGAAAATTCAGTTGACCAACAAACACAATTAATGGAAAACCCAGAAAAGAGACTGACAACATGGAAAAGGGAAAAGACTTTCTATATAAACCAGAAGAAACCTGAGGATCAAGAAGAAGAAGAGACTGAAGGGAAGATAAACATTTCAGGACATCTACATTGAGATGGAAAAATAGAGAGATGGTTTGTTAGTCCTTCCAAAAAAATGGTGACCAGATGGCCTTTTCTACTTCACACAATATATATAATAATACAGGGTGATCTATTTGATGACTTAAAAGCACAGACATGGAAGGCGAGTTGGCAAAGAAAGAAAGCTAGAATAAGGCTGAAGAAAATTGAGGTTTTGACTTATTAGTGAGAATTAAAATTGAACATACTCAAATAGACAAGGTGTGTACTTTGAATACTAGATTTTGTTATGAGCTGAGATAAAGAAAACTTTGGTCATTTAAAACTTGGAAGTATAAATACTAAAAGTTAAATTTGAATATTGATTTATAAAGGTTGAATGTAAAAGTAATTAAGATATATATAAGCTAAAATCTATTGATAAATGTAATAAATATGTTTTTACTTAGCTGCTATAATAAAAATTACTAGCTTAAATATGAGATAGTAGACACCAAGAGAAAAAGAGAGGGCATATTTAATGTTGAAATAAGATAAATTTTGGTTACTAAATTTAAGACATTTGGAAATTAATAGAAAATAAGAATGTTATACTGTATTATTAATTAGTTGATGTAAGATGGTGAGAAATAGAATTTATTCAAATAGTTAAGATGTGTATCCTGAACATTAATTTGGTGATGAATTGGGATAAAGGGAACTCTGGTGATTTAAAACTGGGAAATTATAAATATTAAATGTTAAATTTAAACATTAATGGGAAACTAAAAATTGGGACATTGATAGTCTATACAGATTGAATGTTAAAATAATTAGGATAGTATAAACTAAAAATTATTGATAAATGTAAGAAAGTTATTTTTATTTAATTGATATAATAAGAATTGTATTAGTTTAAACATGAGACAGTAAACACTAAGGGAGAAAGAGAGGAAATATTTAATGTAATAGTCTGAGATTTGTGCTAAAGATTGTTGTTGTTGTTAATTGCGAAGTCGTGTCCGACCCATCGCGACCCCATGGACAATGTTCCTCCAGGTCTTCCTGTCCTCTACCATCTTCTGGAGTCCATTTAAGTTCACACCTACTGCTTCAGTGACTCCATCCAGCCATCTCATTCTCTGTCGTCCCTTTCTTCTATTGCCCTCAATCTTTCCCAGAATTAGGTCCTTCTCTAGTGAGTCCTTCCTTCTCATTAGGTGGCCAAAGTATTTGAGTTTCAACTTCAGGATCTGGCCTTCTAAAGAGCAGTCAGGGTTGATCTCTTCTAGGACTGACCGGTTTGAAAGCCTTGCAGTCCAAGGAACTCGCAGGAGTCTTCTCCAGCACCATAGTTCAAAGGCCTCAATTCTTTTGTGCTCAGCCTTTCTTATGGTCCAACTTTCACAGCCATACATTGCAACTGGGAAAACCATGGCCTGGACTATACGTACTTTTGTTGGCAGGGTGATGTCTCTACTTTTTAGTATGCTGTCTAGATTTGCCATAGCTTTCCTCCCCAGGAGAAAGCGTCTTTTAATTTCTTGGCTGCAGTCCCCATCTGAGGTGATCTTGGAGCCCAGAAAAATAAAATCTGTCACTACCTCCATTTCTTCCCCATCTATTTGCCAGGAATTGAGAGGGCCAGATGCCATGATTTTGGTTTTATTAATGTTGAGTTTCAAGCCTACTTTTGCACTCTCCTTCTTCACCCGCATCAAGAGGCTCTTTAGTTCCTCTTCACTTTCTGCCATTAGAGTGGTATCATCGGCATATCTTAGGTTGTTGATATTTCTCCCGGCAATCTTAATTCCAACTTTTGTTTCATCTAGCCCTGCCTTTCTCATGATGTGCTCTGCATATAAGTTAAATAGGCAGCCTTGCCGGACTCCTTTTCCAATTTTGAACCAATCAGTGGTTCCGTGTCCAGTTCTCACTGTTGCTTCTTGACCCGCATATAGGTTTCTCAAGAGACAAATGAGATGGTCTGGTACTCCCATCTCTTGAAGAACTTGCCACAATTTGTTGTGATCCACACAATCAAAGGCTTTTGCATAGTCAATGAAGCAGAAGTAGATGTTTTTCTGGAACTCCCTAGCTTTATCCATGATCCAGCGTATGTTGGCAATTTGATCTCTAGTTCCTCTGCCTCTTCGAAATCCTGCCTGTACTTCTGGTAGTTCTAGATCCACATACTGCTGGAGTCTAGCTTGTAGGATTTTAAGCATAACTTTCCTAGCATGTGAAATGAGTGCAATGGTGCGATAGTTTGAACATTCTTTGGCATTGCCTTTCTTTGGAATTGGAATGTAAACTGACCTTTCCCAATCCTGTGGCCACTGTTGAGTTTTCCAAATTTGCTGGCAAATTGAGTGTAGCACTTCTACTGCATCATCTTTTAAGATTTTGAATAGCTCAGCTGGAATACTGTCACCTCCACTAGCTTTGTTGTTGCTCAGATTTTCTAAGGCCCATTTCACTTCACATTCTAGGATGTCTGGTTCGAGGTCAGTGACCATCTCATTTTGGTTATCTGAGACGTTAAGCTCATTCTTGTATAGTTCTTCTGTGTAGTTTTGCCATCTCTTCTTAATCTCTTCTGCCTCTGTTAGGTCCCTGCCATTTTGGTCCTTTATCATGCCCATCTTTGCATGAAATGTTCCCTTCATACCTCCAATTTTCTTGAAGAGATCTCTGGTCCTTCCTATTCTGTTGTTTTCTTCTATTTCTTTGCACTGTTCATTTAAGAAGGCATTCTTAAGAAGGAATTCTCTGGAATTCTGCATTCAACTGGGTGCATCTTTCTCTTTCTCCTTTGCCTTTCGCTTCCCTTCTTTCCTCAGCTATTTGCAAAGCTTCCTCAGACAGCCATTTTGCTTTCTTGCATTTCTTTTTCTTTGGGATGATTTTAGTTGCTACCTCTTGTACAATGTTGTGAACTTCCATCCATAGTTCTTCAGGCACTCTGTCTATCAGATCTAATTCCTTAAATCTATTTGTCACCTCTACTGTATATTCATCAGGAATATGATTTAGTTCATACCTGAGTGGCCTAGTGCTTTTCCCTACTTTTTTCAATTTAAGCCTAAATTTTGCAACGAGAAGCTCATGATCTGAGCCACAGTCAGCTCCTGGTCGTGTTTTTACTGACTGTATAGAGCTTCTCCATCTTTGGCTGCAGAGCACATAGTCAATCTGATTTCTATGTTGACCGTCTGGTGATGTCCATGTGTAGAACCGTCTCTTGGGTTGTTGGAAAAGAGTGTTTGTTATGACCATCGTATTCTCTTGACAAAATTCTATCAGCCTGTGTCCTGCTTCATTTTGTACTCCAAGGCCAAACTTGCCTGTTATTCCGGTTATCTTTTGGCTTCCTACCTTAGCATTCCAATCCCCCATGATGATAAGGACATCATTTTTTGGTGTTAATTCTATAAGGTGCTGTAGGGCTTCATAGAACCGGTCAATTCATCCTCTTCAGCACCAGTGGTTGGGGCATAGATTTGGACTACTGTGATATTGAATGGTTTGCCTTGGATTCGAATTGAGATCATTCTGTCATTTTGTGGATTGTATCCCAGTATTGCTTTTCCTATTCTTTTATTGACTATGAAGGCTACTCCATTTCTTCTGAAGGATTCTTGCCCACAGTAGTATACCTGATGGTCATCTGAGTTAAATTCACCCATTCCTGTCCATTTTAGTTTGCTGATTCCTAAGATGTCGATGTTTAGTCTTGTCATCTCTTTTTTGACTACGTCTAGCTTGCCTTGATTCATGGATCTTACATTCCAGGTTCCTATGGAGAAAAAATCTTTACAGCATCGGACTTTCCTTTCACCACAAGATATATCCACAGCTGAGCGTCCTTTCGGCTTTGGCCCAGTCACTTCATTCTTTCTGGCACTACTAGTACTAGCCCTCTGCTCTTCCCCAGTAGCATATTGGACACCTTCCGACCTGAGGGGCTCATCTTCCAGCGTCATATCTTTTTGCCTTTTAGTACTGTCCATGGGGTTTTCATGGCAAAGATACTGGAGTGGTTTGCCATTTCCTTCCCCAGTGGATCACATTTTGTCAGAACTCTCTGCTAAGACCTGTCCGTCTTGGGTGGCCCTGCACGGCATAGCTTATAGCTTCACTGAGTTACACAAGCCCCTTCGCCACGACAAGGCAGTAATCCATAAAGGGGGTGCTAAAGATATTTGTGTATTATTGAATTATCAATTAACTCAGCCACCACGTTGCTTTTTAAATATTTAAATGTAAAATTAGAAAATCAATAAAAAAAATAAAAAGAAAGAACTTTAGGACTTCCAAACCTGTGCATTGCTGCTGCATTCTGGTCCAGTTAAATTTTCTAGGTGGTTTTCAAGGACAACCTCATGTAGAGTGAGGCATTGCAGTGATCAGAACAAGAAACATGTATTGCACAAGTGACTATGAGCATGAGACCATTATATTTGATTCAAAGACGAAAACCTTCTGGAATGATTCCCAGTGTGTCAATGATCATTCAAGAACTGACATCCTGGGCATCTTGCTCAGGAAGAAGGTAATGATAAACTCATGGACTCTATTGATTTTCCTTTCCATTTCTAAATAGACGACATGGTTCTCAGATATTATTTGACATGAGTATTTTGGGAGCCATTTTGCCAGTTTCAAATTCTTATTGCTTGCTTCTTTAAAATACAGTATATGAATCCCCATTTTGTGCACTATATCCATTTGGACGTATGTACATACATATTAATGTACACATATAAATTGAGAATACGTAGGGACTACATTCCTGTGCAAGCCACAGATCTGATCTAGATAAATTGTCTTCCTGTTCAATGTGTTTCCCTTGATGGTCCTCATTTCACTTCATAGATGTCTTAGCAAGTGAAGCAGAAAAAGTCCTATTTTCAGGACAGCATCAATCCAAAAATGATTTGTTACGGCTCTAGGCCATTGCTGGGGAAGACTCAGGCAACTGCTGCTTGCACTTGAGGCATCATCCTTTCCCTTTCTGTTTTCCTTCCATTTAGCGGGTATGTAGAGAGAAGAAATTTCTCTCTAAAGTTCATGATTAATTTTACGTGAAACAATGAGATACAGCTATAATGAGAAGATCAGAAGCAAAAAACTGAGGTTAGTTCCCATTTATTGTCTCCCCGTCACCTGGCCATTTTTTCACAAATCACGTCCTCATTCTTAATAAACAATCACCCCTTTCTCAATTATGCCTGCAGCTAGACTACATGGAGAGGAGGAGAAGGGATTTAATGTTTAATTTAATCATTGAAAAAAGCAGTCCAAAAATGTATCAGGAACATGTGTGGTGACATTACAGCATGTTGGTTGGGGATATGAACATGTGTGTATGTATGTGTGTATGTATACGTATCTGTATTTCTTGTTGCAAAAGGATAGATTCAATGCAAGTCCTTCAACAATTATGGATGGTAAATACAATATATATGACTTTGTCCCTGTGACTCCCATACCATCGAGGTTGTGCAGAACAGAAAATGGAAAAAACATATAAATGGTGACTGGATTTATGTACCTTGGTAGATGGTTTACTAAAGACAGGAAAATGTAGTCATAAATATATATTTCAATAAATGAGGGACTTTCAGTCAGAGGAATATTGTTCTCAGGCAAAGGAGTCAATGTTGAGAAAGTGTCCAATTTTCTTGATAATTTGGGAACCAGTTTTTCTTCAGGGAAATAGATGTTCATACCTTAACCAATAAAAAGTAGAATATATTTTGTCTATAAAGCTGGGGCATTGATGTTTTGCCCAAATCAGATCTTCACTGGTTTTCATCTGAACATAAATACAGATTTAGCTGCAAACAGGGTTTTTAATGCTTTAAAGGTAAGTCTAAATTATACATAAAATGAGGGAAGTTTGTTAATTGTTCCTATGTAGTGACCGATACAAAAACTAACGGCCAATGTTGATGTATCCTTTGTCTACTACTGACAGTATTGCTCACTTGGGAACTGGCTTTTTTCTTGGAAATTGATGCTCATACCTTATGATTAAAAAAATAAATTATGATGTTTGCCACTACTAATTTTGATGTATCCTTGTTAACTACTGATCTTATGGGACTCAGCAAAACAATATGTGGTACTCTTAACATTTAAGAAAAGATGTGTATGTATATATATATATATATATATATATATATATATATACATACATACATATATATATATATCTTCAGGCTGGTGTTTTCAGCTTCGTGCTTCGAGCAGCAATGTGTGGTCTTAGCTGTTTCTTCCTTTTAACTGCCAGTGGGGGTATGAACTGATTGGGTGGGAGCTTGGCTGTGTTCTGATTGGGTGGAGGTGTGTTCTGATTGGTTAGGGGCGTGGCTGTGCTCTGATTGGCTGGGGGGTTGGCTGTGCTCTGACACCCTCCATGAAAATGAGGCACGACCACAAACGCGAAGCCAAAAAATAGCAAGGCAGCCCAAAATCTTAAACCCCTCTGCAACTCAGACTAACCTGAGCACAACCAAACAGAACACTCCCCCAGCCAATCAGAGCACAGCCAACCCCCCAGCCAATCAGAGCACAGCCACCCCCCAGCCAATCAGAGCACAGCCACGCCCCTAACCAATCAGAACACACCTCCACCCAATCAGAACACAGCCAAGCTCCCACCCAATCAGTTCATACCCCCACTGGCAGTTAAAAGGAAGAAACAGCTAAGACCACACATTGCTGCTCGAAGCACGAAGCTGAAAACACCAGCCTGAAGATGACGAATGGGACTTCGTCGAAACGTCGCCAAGACACTTCCAATTTTACGCGGGAGAAAACCCGAACAACCAAAGACCTACATATATATATATATATATATATATATATATATATATATATATATGCCACCAAAAGACCATATCCAAAAACCAGATGTTGCAAGAAAAAAAAGGCTCCAAGAAAGACAGATACAGCTGAGCAATTGAGACTCATGAGTCTCTGAATTTCCCTAGTTTTTAGAAACATGGTACAGCACATAACATGTAAGTCTTTGGAGGTGTTGTAAACCCAACTGCACAAGTCATGTCCAGGTCTTCTTTTGATAGTCCATGAGCTGGCTGGAAGGTGAATCTCTGCAGAAGACTAGTAAAGAACATGAATATCTCTGTTTTGGCAAGGGTCTCACCTGGACATACTCTCCGACCTGTAACAAGGAATAGAGAACAGAAGATTTGGATTTATTAGTTTTGTTAATAGTGTTTTATTTCACCTTCTCATGACATATTGGTCTGAGAGTTCACTGTAAAATTCAGAGTAACAAATCCAACCTAAGAAGAGAGGTTAGAATGTAACAATATCATACTGACTTATGATATCAAAGAATAGTGCAAATTCTGAAAGACTGATATACAGCCATTAAAAATACTCCTATAAGTGGTCTGCAAAACTGAAGTATATCATGAATCCCATTACAGTGCTGAAACAGCAGGAATAAATATTTCTGTTTCCCAGTGTCATGATTTATTTAAAAAAATATTCTTAGTATGCCCTGCCAATAAAACTGAAAGTAGAGATGTTCAGAAGTACAGCTGGACCTCTTAATGCTTATGGTTATATTTCTTTCTAAACTGTGGACATATAAATTTAATAAATTATTGTTATTACTTTTATTATCACCTTCCTTACAGGGAACTTCTAAGTTAGCATCAACCTTGGCAAGAATAACAGCTAAAAAACTATTGATGGTTAATGTTTACGTCTGCTAGCCACTTGGGGAGATTTTAATCAAGGGGAAAGTCTAAATATCATTTTAATATCATTTAACATAAGCTACTACCTGCAGAGAAAGGCATGAATGCATCTCTTTTTACAAATTTTCCTTCAGTGTTGAGAAAATGTTCAGGGTAGAAGTCGTGAGGTCTCTCCCACTGAGATTCATCGTGGAGCACAGAAGTTAGCAATGGAATGACTTGGATACCCTATAAAGAGAAAGCAATAGGTGATTTAAAAATCAAGATGGTATATAATGCACCAGGTTATTGTATAATCCTAAAATCTCCAGTATGGTACACAGGGCACTAATCTGCCCAATCACCTACTCTGGATTGTATAGAGAGTTTTTTTGAATTGTTGAACTACATTGTGCTTTTGTTTCTGTTTGCAACCATAAAATGAACTTATGAAAGGCTTTTCTGCTGCACTGCAAGCAAAAAAAAAAAAAAACCCTTCAGATGTTTAATTGATAGTAAACAGCACTGAGCTCCATAGTTCTTCTCCATATGCAATAGAAAGCTCCTTAATCCAAGGAAACATTAAGACTTCATAGTCTTTATTCCTGTCCTTATTCTCCACGGATAAAGGAGTCCTTACACAGCAGATTCTCATATGTTACATGTAGATGGCAAAACAAAAAGGGTCAATAAATAAAGTATTCTATCAGAATGTATGAGAAACATCGTCACTTAATTATTCTTAAGAATAACTTGCATTCCTATTTGTTGTACTGTAATTAATGGGCTGAATGTAACAAACTTAGATTTGAAAATGAACAATACAGATACAATCACCTTTGGAATGAAGTAGCCCTTAAAGTTAACATCCACTGTAGTTTCATGTGGTAAGTTTAAGGGAACGACATCGGCATATCGTTAAACTTCATGGACTACAGCATCTGTGTATGGCATTTTTATTCGGTGTTCGGCTCTTTGCTGAGCATATCCAACAACATTTATTATTTCACCTACTCTGGAATGTATAGAGCAGGGATGTCAAACTTCCATCCCATGGGCCGGATGCATCATGCCAAAACCGTGCCCACCCCGTCGCAACACGTCTCCTGACATGGCAAATTTGATACCCCTGGTATATAGAGATTTTTGAACTGTTGAACTTCTTTGGGTCTTTGTTTCTATTTGTGCAACCATAAAATGGAATTATGAAAGGCTTTTCTGCTGCACTGCAAGCAAAAAAAAATATCTTCAGATGTTTACTTGATAGTAAACAGCACTGAGCTCCATAGTTCTTCTCCATATGCGATAGAAAGCTCCTTAATCCAAGGAAACATTAAGACTTCCTGTCCTTATTCTCCATGGATAAAGGAGTCCTTACATAGCAGATTCTCATATGTTACATGTAGATGGCAAAACAAAAAGGGTCAATAAATAAAGTATTCTATCAGAATGTATGAGAAATATCGTCACTTAATTATTCTTAAGAATAACTTGCATTCCTATTTGATCATTATGGTGATATAAACTCTGATTTTTTGGCTACCATACATTAATATAGCTTTCCCCCCACAACATACACTTGGCTCTATCTGTATGGAAGCTTGTGCTTCCATAGAGTTTGAATAAAATCAAATATGGCAGATTACAATATTCCTAGAATTAATAGAGCCTGTGGCAAGTGATTTATGAAAGCTTTTGAAGATTTTAATTGTTGTACTGTAATAAATGGATTGAATGTAACAAACTTAGATTTGAAAATGAACAATACAATCACCTTTGGAATGAAGTAGCCCTTAAAGTTAACATCCACTGTAGTTTCATGTGGCAAGTTTAAAGAAACGACATCGGCATATCGTTGAACTTCATGGACTACAGCATCTGTGTATGGCATTTTTCTTCGGTGTTGGCTGAGCATATCCAACAACATTTGTTATTTCTTCTTGGACTTTTTCTGAGATAATAAACAATGATAAAGATAAATGCAATGTGTTGGATATGGTGTTAACTCTTGGAAATATAAAATTGCAATGGCAGGAGATCCAAAGTTTTTCTGGAAATTGAGGAGGAACAGTGCATTCACTAGTTCAGATTAAAGAAGATACATGTCATAGTTCCAGGTCATGATCCCAACAAAACAAGCACACCTGAGACATTGTGATCTCTAATGCCAGGCTTTATTGAGCATAGCATACTGGCACTAATGAATGCAAAAGTCAGCTCTGATTAAATTGGCGTGAAAGCAGTATATTAAAAATATAGCAACTCTCTTTTCCCCCTGACAGTGCAGGTCACATTACCCAATTAAGCTCCAGACAATTATTATGAGAAAGAATCTTCAGTTTCCAAAACAAACTTGTGGATGATCTTGCAGCTCCACACGAGAATCAAAGCTAATCAAGGGTGTAAAGATAAGGAAGAATGAGTATAAATTGCGGGCTTTTGCGGATGATTTGGTTTTAATTTTGGAACAACCGAATCAAGCGATTGATTGTTTATTAGAACTTATAACACAGTATGGGAATGTCTCTGGTTTTAAAGTCAACAATTATAAGACTAAGATATTATCTAAGAATATGTCAGTTAAGGATAGGGAAAGTTTGGTCAAAGCTACAGGTTTTCAGATGGTAAAAGAGGTTAAATATTTGGGAGTATATTTAACTGCTTCAAATGGAAAATTGTATAAGAATAATTATGAACCATTATGGGTAAAAGTACAAAAGGACTTAAAAGACTGGAAAAAATTGCAATTGTCATTGTTGGGGAGAATTTCAGCTGTAAAAATGAATGTTCTACCAAAGTTCCTTTTTTTGTTTCAGATGATACCTATTTTAAAAAAAGAGGCAAATTTGGATGAATGGCAAAAGGGTATCAATAATTTTATATGGGCCGGAAAGAAACCAAGGGTTAAGTTTAAAATTTTACAGGATGCTCGAGAAAGAGGAGGACTTAAGGCACCTAACTTGAAATTATATTATGATGCAGCTGCTTTAACTTGGTTAAGCGATTGGCTTAATTTAACAAATAAGGATATTCTTTCTTTGGAAGGTTGGGATTTAATATATGGTTGGCATGCATACCTGATTTTCAATAAGAAAGTTGATCGGACTTTTAAATTACATATTTTGAAGAATGCCCTACTTCGTGTTTGGAAAAAGTATTATTACAGATTGAATTACAAAATACCTATCTGGGGGATTCCCAGACATGCAATTGAGGGAACTTCTAAGGGGACAAATTTTGATAAAATCTCATATAAAGAATTGTTAATTTGGTCTGGTTCGAATTGGCATTTGAAATTGCTAGATGTATTAAAGCAAGAAAATATCCTACAGTCATGGTTTCAATATTTACAAATAGTGGATAGATGGACTGTAAATAAGAAAGAGGGAATAACATTAGAAGACAAACAATTGGTTATCCAGATTAAAAATCAGAGTAAGGCTCATATAAAAAGAATTTATAATATTTTATTAGAGTTAGACTCGGAAACAGAATTGGTTAAAGACTGTATGATTAAATTGGCTCAAAATATACAGGAACCGATTTCATTGGATTTATGGGAGATAATTTGGACTAGAAATGTTAAATTTACACAAGCTCAAAATCTGAGAGAAAATTTTTATAAAATGTTTTATAGATGGCATTTAGATCCTAAAAAATTATCTTGTATGTATTCTAATATACAGCCCAAATGTTGGAGATGTGGCAATAAAGACACGACATATTTCCATATTTGGTGGAATTGTAAAAAGGTAAAGGCTTTTTGGATTATGATTTGGTGGAACATTCAAAAGATTTTTAGAAGGAAGATAAAGTTTACTCCTCAACTATTTTTATTGGGTATTTTTGTGGATTTAAATGATAAAGAAACTATTTTGATGTTGAATTTATTAACTGCTGCAAGGTTATTAATAGGTTTATATTGGAAGAAAGATTCCTTGCCTACTTTAGAAGAATGGGTATTTAAAGTATCTAGTCTTGCAGAAATGGCAAAAATTTCTGCTTATTTAAAGGATCATACACAAGAAAGATATATTACTGTATGGAGAAGATGGATAGATTATATTCAAAAAAAGTATGGAACTAAAAAGTTTCATTTATTTTATGAATGAATATTATAGTAAATATTATAGAGAATTGTCTTATGGGTTATTGGAGTTAAAGGTTAAGTATGATGTTTTCTTTTTTCTTCTTCTTCTTCTTTTCTTCTTTTTCTTTTTTTATTATTATAAATTTTCTTATTATTAAACCTGTATTCTGCTTTGGGAAGTGAAGGGAGGGGGGTTGGGGGTGGGAGGGAGGAAATGTGGGGGGGTAAGTGTAATATAGATAATGGTTGCTTATAGGGGTGCGGCCTGGGCACTCCCCTTATGCTGCGTTCATGGGTTTGATATGGATGAGAGGTGAGAAAGTGTAGAGAGGAAGTAGGGTAGTTAGAGGAGAGGGGGAGGGGGAGGGGAAGAGAGTAGGATGGGAGGTGAGAAAGAGGAGGGAAGTAGGGAATGTTTTAAGAGAGGGTGGATGCGGCCTGGGGGGGTGGGCAGGTCGTACCAATGGTTATTTCATTTCAAAATTGTATTGTACTTTTTTTTATAATGTTTATATAGAAAAAATAAAAAACTTTAATATATATATAGCAACTCTCTTTTCCCCCTGACAGTGCAGGTCACATTACCCAATTAAGCTCCAGACAATTATTATGAGAAAGAATCTTCAGTTTCCAAAACAAACTTGTGGATGATCTTGCAGCTCCACAGCTGCAACACACATTCCATTCTCCCCACTCTCCTCACTGGTTCTGTAGACAAGCCAAGGGGAAAAAATGTCCAAAACAGCATGAAGATTTTCGAGCTTGACAATGCATGCAGAGAAAAATAAGACATAAGCTTTAATTGTACATATGATCCCTGTGCTTTTTACACATAATAATGTAATACATCAGATTGCTCAATGTGGTGGGATTCAGCTAGTTCGCACCACTTTGGCAGAACCAGGAGCTAATTTTCTGTTGCCCAAGCCCAGAATGGACTTCTAGAAGCGGCATCCACACAGACAACTGGTTTTTCACATATTTGAATCCCACCACTGCCTAGAGGTGAATAGTTTGAGAGTTCAATCCTAGACAGTGACCGATGTTTCTCTATCAGGGTGCAAAGAAAAAAATATCTGCTGCAAACTCTGTGTAGGCATCAGGAAGGGCATCCAGCCAGTAAACACTCAACTCCATTCAGTTGTCAGGACCCCACCCTGAAGCAAGGGACTAGAGCAGGGATGCTTGACTCCCAGCAGTTTGGGGATGCGAGGAGTTGTGGGGCATCGAGTTGTCCCCACATCAATTTAGACAGTGTGATTTGTTCTGTGCTGACCTAACCATCCCAAGTCAATGGGGCCCAGCCGGATGCACCTACCTGGCAAAGCCTACCCAGCCACACCCACCTGCCCACTGTGAGCAGTCACAGACTCATGCCTGCCCGCCCCTGTGGTTACTGCTGCAGCACAGCTCCATGCATTGGACAGGCTCCTGCTACCTGTCCTCTGCTAGCACTGCTGCCACTAACAAAGCACCCAAAGAAGCGAGGAGGTAAATACTCATCACCTCCTACTATTAACATGCTTGCAGGCCAGATCTAAAGACATCATGAGCTGGATCTGGCCTTCAGGCCTTGAGTTTCACTTGTCTGTGATATATCAGACAACACCATGCCAGAATTCAACCTGACCATCCAGTTTGTTTCTGAAGAGACATTCTGTTGCTGGTTCCCCTCTTGAATAGGTGCCTGGAGGGTGAACCAGGTAGCAGGCCTTCTGAGTGGCAGATCCCACTCAGTATGGAAGAATCTCCTTTGGAGCTACAAATGCCGCCTATCCTGCTGACACTTCATACAATAGCCAAAGCTGTCCTAACCCGGCCTGCAGAAATCACAGAAACAAAGATAAATCTTATTTCATTATTAAAAAGGTTTTCAAACAGAAAAAGGGTTGCTGAATCCCCTCAGGCTGTAATCCTCCTGTAACTCCTCTTCATCTTCCGAGTCTGAGCTGGCGAGGGGAAAAGCAGTCCTGTTTCAGCAGGCATTGAGATTCTAAGGTAGATTAAGCCATTGGAAACCTATGAGAATAGTTATTGTTTCATGGGGATTTTAATAATTCTGGTTTGTGTTTGTGTGGATGTGACTTTATTGTGCCCTGCCTGGAGCCTCTGTTGGTCTTACTGGGTTTTGCATATTGTAAGTAATATAATAGACTCCAACGTCTTGCATCATCATAGTTGTTCGCGAAATGGCAAGACACGAGAAGCAGTTGTAGTTCTCAGGAAACTTCTTTATTCTTTGGTTCAGCTTACAGTTAGAAGACGCTGACAACGCCCAAAACTCCTGGCCTCTTATATAGGCCATCCCCCGGTAAATCTGCAACTTTTGGCGCGCCAGCACTTGCGCATGCGCACAAGTACTGGCGACAACCTGTCTGGTCCCGGGCAGCCTGCACCTGCCGGGACCGTCTGCAATGCCCTGAGCCTGCTTGCACAGGCTCAGGACATAACACCCCTTCCCCCTGGGCTAAAACTATTCCTCATACCATAATAACACATAACTCATTTCTGTAGTGTAGTGCCATGCTCCCCAATACCAGGTATTCCTGGTTTTCCATCAGCCTCAGTGCTCTACTTTTCTACTAGCTCTGTTTTGCCAAGAGGGTTACAAAATCCTCCAAATACTTAGGAGATTTCCTTGCTCTCTGTGACCTCCTAAGTTCAGGGTGCTTGCCAAGTACCCTTTGACTGAGGGGTGATGCGTGCCTGTCCCCCTTGTTTTGCCTTGGTGGTTCCCAAGGACTTTGCTCCAATGCCTGGTCTGCTTGCTTGCCCACCGGGCTCGTCAGGCCAGGGCTTCTTTCACTGTGTGACCTGGTTGTCCCGCCTAGCTGTAGGCTCTCTGGCCCTTCTAAGTGACTGTCACTGTTGGGCGTTTCTGTAGAACCTCCTAGGTCCGTCCAAGACCTGTCAGGAGGCTGTCTGTCCCCTGAATCCCGTTCTGTGTCCGGGCTTGTGTTGGTTTCAGTACTGTCCCAAAACTCAATTGTCCCCTGAGTGAAGTCAGAGGTGTTGTAGTCGGGATTTGGTTCCTTGACCACCTCCCTGTGTGTTTGCCCCCTTCTAGGGACAGGGGTAGTGTCGGGCCAACTAGAAGGAGTGTGTGCCAGCTCTCTTGCGGGGAATGGTTTATTGGGATGCTCCCGGGTATTCTCCCTGACTGGAGTACTGAGTGATGCGGGTGAGTAGTGATTATGCCCCCGGGGTAACTCCCTGGCTGGAGTAGGCGTTGATGCCTGGTATCTAGTTGGGCTCCTTGAATTCCTGTTTGGAGCACTTATGGAATCTTGAGATGGGCTGATTGTTGCTTCCCCATTGGTAATGGGCATCATTCCATGCCCCTCCCTTTGCCCAAAGGGCTCCCCCCCCGGAAAAGACCCAGGAGTGTCAGCGGGAAGGTTCCGTTGAGGGCGAAGTTGGTCAATGTGCTGCCGCAGGACACGACCGTTGTCCAGGGACACCTCGTAAGACAGAGGACCTGTGACCCTGGATATAGAAGCGGGGACCCATGTATGACCGGCCCGTAATTACGAGTCCAAACCGGGGCACCCACAAGTAGTTGCCTAGGTGCCCTAGGGTGAGAGACAGAAGGAGGCAGTCTGTCCGGATGCAACCGGTCAAGCTTGGTAGTCAGTTTGCGCCCCCAACGAAGTTCAGCTGGGCTTCTCTCTGTAGAAGTGGATGGTGTGGTGCGATAAGAAAGGAGGAAGTCAGCCAACCTGTGATGCCAGTCTGCGTAGGTGAGTTTCTTCAAGGCGTCCTTGGTGGTGCGCACCATGCGTTCAGCCATACCGGTGGTGGACGGATGGAAGGGTGCAGAGATGGCATGACGAATCATGTTAGCCTGCAAGAAAGCTTGGAATTCGGAGGAAGTGAATTGAGGGCCGTTGTCAGACACAATGACGTCTGGGAGCCCGTGTGCAGCAAAAATCCCCCTCAGTACCTGAATAGTCTTTGCAGTGGTGGTGGATGAGACAGGTACAACCTCAAGCCATTTTGAATGGCTGTCAACGAGGACCAAGAAGAATTGACCCTCAAAATCCTTATACTGTACGTTAAGGGTGGCCTCCCCCTTAACACACACTCTGGAGTTTTGAAAGTCTGTTAACACAATGTCAGAAGGCCTCGGCTTGGCCTGAGTTCCACTACCGGAACAAATCTTCCTAAACGTTTGCATGGAAATGATTGAAAGTGCAGACCCCGTATCCAGTTCCATAGCTAATGGAACCCCTTGTAGCTTCACCTTAAGTGACAGCTTTTTCTTAATGGGCTTATGTGTGCCTGTCCTATAGATGCTTCTTCGCGAAGCGCAAAACCCCACCCTATTCTGGCTGGGAACCCTGGTACCTTTCAGGCGCAATTCTTCCTGAGGTTGTACTTTCTGACGGCCCAGGCACACAGCTGCAATGTGTCCTTGTTTTCTGCATGCCCTGCAGATAGCGGAGCGGAACTTGCAGTCGGTTCTCTTGTGGCGACCTCCACAACCGATGCACTTGGGGAGAGCTGAAGAGCTTCCTTTTTGTTTCTCTTCCTTTGTGGGGTGGAGACAGTCGACTTCCTCATCCGGATCCTCCTCAGAGTTTCTTTGGACTTCTTCCTGGTGCACGGATGCAGCATCTGGACTGTTCCTGATCGGCCGCATGTTCTTGATGGCGCCGCCTGCTGCTTCTTCTGCGGTGACCTCTCTCAAGGCATCTTGGAAAGACAAGTCCTCCTTAGCAAAAAGTCTCTGTTGTAACTCACGATGCCTTAGCCCACATACGAATCTGTCCCTCAGTCGTTCTTTGAGGTCCTTGAACTCGCAATGTTTGGTGGCTTTCCTTAATGCGGCGATGTACTCCTTGGCCGATTCTCCGGGTTGTTGATCCCTCTGCTTGAAGGTGTGGCGCCACCCGATGACGGTCATCTTAGGCTGGAAGTGCTCCTTCAGTAGCTTTTTTAGATCTGCGTAGCTGACAGAGTCTAAAGAAACAGGTGCTGCAAGGTTCTCAGCGATTTCGAATGCGTCTTGACCGCAAACGCACAGCAGGGAGGCAGCCTTCAAACTATCTTCCCTCACTTGGTTCACTTTGAGGTAGTTTTCCACCCTGGCTATGTAGGACTCCCACCTCTCTGGATGTGAGACATCGAATTCCGAAAGCCTTCCAATTTTTGCCATTTTTTGTAGAAGGAAAGATCTATCAGCCAGCCTACCCCCGAATGCACGCTGGATTGGCGGGTAGCTGCCGAGTCAACACCGTTCCTGCCGCTCAGGACTCACTCGGGTAAGCTTACACCTTTTTGTTGATGTAAGGCAATCCCATCCTCGTCGCCAGTGTTGCGTCCTTCGTGAAATAGCAAGACATGAGAAGCAGTTGTAGTTCTCAGGAAACTTCTTTATTCTTTGGTTCAGCTTACAGTTAGAAGACGCCGACAACGCCCAAAACTCCTGGCCTCTTATATAGGCCATCCCCGGGTAAATCTGCAACTTTTGGTGCGCCAGCACTTGCACATGTGCACAAGTACTGGCGACAGCCTGTCTGGTCCCGGGCAGCCTGCACCTGCCGGGACCGTCTGCAATGCCCCGAGCCTGCTTGCACAGGCTCAGGACATAACAATAGTTGTCCAGTAACTAATAGCATGTACTCATTAAATTCTAGAGCTACACTGTGCTTTGGACTTGGCTTCCAAAACATGCTCTGGAGCATAGAGAGGGATAGAAAAAACCAAATTTCTTTAAAGCAGGTGTTCCATTTGTGTTTCTGCATGATTCAAGTCAGTACACAAAACTGGAAATGGAATTCCTTGCCTTTTCTCCCCTCTTTCACTCAGGTATTATCCAAAGTCACTGTCACTTACCTTAGTTACTCCACATCTAACACTGCATACCTGAAATCGAGATACTAAAGTAATGGAAGCTGTCAAATTGTAAAGCACTTACTCTGAATTAAAGGGTACTTCATCATTAGCGTAAGGGCCCAAAGTAGAGTGGTTGAAATGAATAGATTTGTTACAGATTCTTTTAAATTTTTATGGTTGAAATACCCATTGTTCTGGATCTTCCTTTCCTAGAGTTAAAAGAAAGAACTGGTTTTAAAATTGGTTTTAAAACGGTGCACTCCTGACACATTGCAAAGAATGTGCAGCCTTCTCTAAAGCAATCTCTAGTTGCACCAAAACAAATTAGCAATGTTCTGTCCAGATATTTTTTAAAAAGCCAAATTTGCACTCTTCGTCAGTGGAAATCTGCCTTGTCCAAAAGGTATTTAAATGGTCTGCACTATTAGCATGCAAAATGTTTTAAGCTTGAAGTAGTCCATTTTGAGTCCAAAATGTTCTGACTTTACCAGATGTTTTTCAACCATTGTGAAAATGTTCCAAATTCAGCTTAGTCTGGTTTTGCAATGACTTCTGTTTGCTGTCGAACCCTCTATCAGCCAAGTTTAGACCTTAATACCAATGGGTAATTTTGTCTGCTGGTCCTTAAGATTTAATGGATATTACCAATTGACAGAATCTTCACACGACTCCACAAAGATCGCATTCTCAATACAGAAATCTTTTTGGTTCTAAATTGTTCTGGTTTAAATCTTCTTTGATACTGTCATCTCTCCTTTGGGATTGCTACACATTTTATAAATAATTATCCACGTGAAATTTATTATTCAGGAGGTTACAAATCCATGCACCTTTCTGAGGTTTTTTTTTTAATGTTCAGTTTCATAACCATCATTGGAAGAGATTAATTCTATGCTTTCTCTCAGTGTCTCTGTGTGTGAGTGTGTGTATGAGTGAGTGTGAGTGAGTATATCAATTTCTGCAGCTGGATTGTATGTGTGTAGGTAACTAAATTGATGCATAATGTATGTGTATATGTAAGTAGAGAGCCAGTTTAGTGTACTGATGAAGGCATTAGGCTCGAAGCTGGGAGACCATGGATTCTAGTCTTTCGTTAGGCATGAAACCAGCTGGGTGACCTTGGCCAGTCATTCTCTCTCAGGTTTAGTAAGCAGGAAGTGCAAACCACTTCTGAAATCTTGCCAAGAACACATCACCTGAAGATTGTACATCTCCAGTGACATTTCCTAAAGAAATTAAATGCCATGTACAAAAACCTGCATCTCTCAGTTAATGATGTTGGATCAATCTAAATCTGGCCAATGTTTAATATATTCACAATTTATTTATTGTGTTTTAAATTAGTTTTTTTAAGAAAAACCCTTTGAAAATAGGTAGCTGTTATTGTAAGTCTTGGAACATATTTTTCCTGAAATACAGCATATTACTTTCTATGCAATTGATGTAACTACCCCAATAATACTCTTTTTATATGCAGCTATCTCTTTTGTTGTATACTGGGAATGGTGAGGCATTGAAGACACAGGAGTAAAAGTAACAGCTCATTTATTCAATCCACAAAGAAGCAGCTCTAACAGCCGCTTGACTCCTATTTATATGGACCGCCACTAGACGGCAGCCAATGAGTTTAAAGCATACATTCCAGCCTAAACACAAGCTTGCAATATATACAATACAGTTAAGGATTTGAATTGAACATCTTCATTAACCATTTTATAACACCCCTATGAAATTGGGTTACTATACAACACCCCTTACTCCTAGATAAATCACACATCAAGAAAATGTACATAGTCTTGTAAATAGGCAGGTGGCTTCCGTGACCATGCTGATCGCCGCATCACTGCCGGAGGTTCCTGGTCTACCAGCCCCTTTGATTGACTGGGTAGACCACCGCTCTTCAACCCGCTCGCTTCGGGTAGACCAGTGTCTCTTTGACTGAATGGGCCGGGTAGACTGCTGTCTCTTTCGCTGATCTGGTCAGGTAGACCAGTGTCTCTTTGGCTGGTCTGGCCAGGTAGACCAGTGCTCGTGTCTCTGAATGGAGCAGTTCCAGAAAGACTGAGGAACAGGTCCGCAAGCAAGTTCTGTTCTGAGGGCATGGTTCCTCCAGTCTGTGGTTATTTAATCAATGTTAAGTCATCCTGCATTACTCTGTGGCTCTCGCAAGACCCAGGAGACTCAGGCGCATTGCAGCTGCCAGGCAGCTCCCTGCTCTCTTCTCTGTCGGTGGCCAGGGTCTAATTAACCTGCCGCTGACACAGTTGATCGATGTGGCGGTGCAACATGTGCCTGTCTTCCAGGACCACTTTGTATGGCAGTGGCTCTGACACCTTGCAAACCACAGCTACCACCCACGGTGCCCCTTGTCCATAGTTCCTTGCCCAAACTTGGTCACCAACTTGCAAATTCCTCAGGGGGGTTGGGCTGTGCTGTTTCTATTGCTACTTGGTCTAGATGGAGACGGTCCAGCTTCGTGGTCAGCCGATGTCCCAATTGATGTGCAAGGGGTTATATGTTGGCAGAGCAGAAAGTCTGCCAGCTGATGATGCCAATCCCCAGATGCAATTCTTTTTAGCGACTCCTTGGTTGTCCTAATCATACATTCTGCTTGGCCATTTGAAGCAGGATGAAAGGGGGCTGAGGTGGCATGTCTAATCATGTTAGTCCTTAAAAAGGACTGAAACTCAGCAGCAGTAAATTGAGCCCCATTATCTGACACAATTACATCAGGTAAGCCATGCCTGGCAAAGATTCTGCGCAGTTCCTGGATGGTCCTGGCAGTAGTCATAATAGGGACAGGTGCTACTTCTAGCACTTAGAGTAGCTGTCCATCACAAAGAGGAACACCTGTCCTTGAAAAGGTCCTGAAAAGTCTATATGAATTCGTGACCATGGGGTTTATGTGGTCTCCCAGCGATGTACTGGAGCTTGAAGCATTTCAGATATGGTCTCCTGGCACACCTGGCATCCTTTCACTTGAGCCTCTATATCCTTATCCAACCCTGGCCATCACAGGTAGCTTCTCATGAATGTGTTCATCCTGACTATTCCAGGATGTCCCTCATCCAGAGATTCTAAGACTCTTTCCCTTAATGTGTGTGGAACTATAACCCGACTTCCCCATAGAATGCAGCCCTTGTATGCTGATAGCTTATCTTGTTTTCTGATAAAGCTATGAAATTCTGTCCCAGGACTGGCTTTTGGCCACTCCCTCAGCACCCAGTTCAAAACACGACTGAGTGTTTTGTCAGTGGCTATTTAAGCAGCCACATCCCCTGCGTGAAGGGGAGACTCTGGCAGATCCTGGATTTCCAGGATGCATGCAGCAAGTGTGGGGTCTGGTTCTGAATTAGGCAGGGGTAACCTGCTGATTGCGTCAGCATGGCCCATTTCCGTGCCAGGCTTATGGACTAGCCTGAAGTTGTAGGCTGCCATAAAGATTGACCACCTCAGCATCCTTGGAGAAAGGATCTGAGGGGTTTGCTTGTCTGCAGTAAACAGACCTAGAAGAGGCTTCTGGTCTGTAAAGACCGTAAATGGGTGACCATAAAGGAAATCATGGAATTTCTTTATTCCAGCTACTATGGCTAATGCCTCTTTATCAATTTGTGCGTAATTTCTTTCCACAGGGGAAAGTGTCCTTGAATAATATGCTATGAGAGCTTGCCTCCCATTAGCCATTAAATGTCTCAAAACTGCTCCTATTCCATATGATGAAGTATCACATGCAATACTGATAGGCAATTTTTCATTGAAATGTGTTAACATAGAATCTGAAGACAGCAGTGATTTGACTGCTTTGAAACTATTTTCGTGGATGCTAGTCCACTGACATGGTGTCCTTTTATCCAGGAGCCTATGTAGAGGCTCTGCTAATGCAGCCTTATGAGGAAGGAAAGCAGGGTAGAAATCAAGTAACCCTAAAAATGCCTGTAGCTCCCCCTTTGACTTAGGTCTGGGAGCCTGCTGAATAGCCTTAAGCTTTGAGTCAGCGGGGTGGATTCCGGCAGCGTCTATCCATAATCCCAGGAATTCTGTGGAGTTCACTCATATTTGACATTTGTCTCTTTTGAGCTTCAGCCCCGCTTCGTGGAAGCGCTGAAGAACAGCTCTTAGGCGTTCTGCTAATATTTCTGCTGATTCCCCAGCAATTAGAATGTCGTCAGTTTTGAAAATCTGTCAACACTACATTTGACGGCTTGAGTCTGACTCATTTCCCACCATGTCTGCAGATGTAATAGAAAGTTTTGTAGGAGATTATGGACAGGGCTGACCCAGTGTCCAATTCCATTGAGCATGGAACTCCTTGTAGCTTGACTCTTAGTCTAAGCTTTTCTTTGAGGGGGCGATGGGCTCCTGTTCTCAGAATGCTCCTCCTTCCAGAGCAATATCCTACCCTGATTTTGCCCTGGGGCCCCTTTACCTCTCCTGGGGAAGTCTTCGGGTGGAGATTCCACCTGGCGACCTTTAAAGACGATAGCGATGTGGCCCTGCTTTCCACATGCTCAGCACACAGCCATACAAAACCTGCATTTTGAGCACTGGTGCTGTCCTCCATAGCCAGGACAGCTAGGGAAGAAGGCCGCCTTGTCAAGTGGCCGCTGCCTTCTTCCTGGAAGCTTCTGCACCCGGTCGATCTCAATGTCCTCATCTGGGTCATCTGCTCTCTCTGAATCTGGCTGGAGGAATTCTGCCATTGCTTCTTTCAAAGCATCCTGGAATGTCAAGGTCTCCTTTGCAAACAGCCTCTGCTGTAAGTCTCTGTTTCTCGGGCCACATACCAGTCAGTCCCTGAGCCGATCCTCTAAATCTGAAAATTCGCAGTCTGGATGCCTGTCTCAGGGCAGCCATGAATTCAGCAGCTGACTCCCCTGGCTGCTGCTCTCTCTGCTCGAACATGTGTCTCCATGCAATGATAGACAGTCTTGCTTCGAAGTGTTCTTTGAGTCTTCTTTTCAAGTCAGCATAGGTAATTGACTCCAAGCTGGCTGAGGCAGTTAGATTCTCTGCTATGTCAAAAGTTGCCTGGGTGCATATGCACAGCAAGGTTGCAGCTTCCCTGACCTGGTTCACTCTCAAGTAGTTTTCAACCCTGGAGACATAAGAACTCCATTGTTCCGGGTGCGATACATCGAATTTGGATAGCTTGCCAACTTCGGCCATAGCTAGCTGTTACTGCATCTCTCAATGCCTTATGCTGCTAAGAGTTTCTGTGCGAGTCCTAGGGATGGATCCCTTAGGATAGTGATGCCTCTAGCACGGCTTGCTGGCAGGCAGAAGGGGGAACGCTGTTCCTACCAGGGCGCTGATGCCTGATCTTACCCCTTAGTGACTCTTAGCTCTTAGTCCTCCAGCTCTTCCTTCCTTAGCAGCACAATCCCACCTTCATCGCCACATTGTATACTGGGAACGGTGAGGCATTGAAGACACAGGAGTGAAAGTAGCTCGTTTATTCAATCTACACAGAAGCATCTCTAACAGCCGCTTGACCCCTATTTATACGGATCACCACCAGGCGGCAGCCAATGAGTTTAAAGCATACATTCCCACCTAAACACAGGCTTGCAATATATATAATACAGACAGTTAAGGATTTGAATTGAACATCTTGATTAACTGTTTTATAACAGCCCTATGAAATTGGGTTAATACACAACATCTCTTTGTGCAAATTTTCTAAGAATCAAAACAACAACAAATCATAATTAAATATAATGTTCCTCAAATGTGTGCCAACTTGTCGAAATTAAAAGCAAATTGTTCATTACTGATATCCATGCAGAGGCAGAATTCATTATGGGGTTCATAACATTATAATGTACAAGAAATATATAAAAAGATTCTGGGTTATTATTATTCTAGGATTCTCAAGTGCTTTGAAATTAGGCTAAGTGTGATTAGTGACCATAATAATGCTGGTTAGTGAGTATAATACAAACAATCTTTCAATGTTAGATTACTGAAGGCAAAATAAATAATTGCTCAATATTTGGAGACCATTGAGAATTTGCCAGGTTTGCTTTTTTTCTATAATAAGGATTGTTGCCAATTGCAGGTATTTCATTTGCAAAATGTGATGGAAAACTTCAAGCTGTCATTTCTGCACATTACATTACCTTTCTCTGTTGTACAAGATACGAATCAATAAAGTTTCTTGGGTTATTTTCATCCAGATTATTGAGACATTGGATGATTTGACAAAAGCATTCAATCCCCTTCCATTCTTCAGGGCTTTCTTATGAGTGCCAAAAAAGAAGCCAAGCACGGGAAACATGTTATATAGCTGAAACATACAAAATAACAGAGATAACAAAGAAGACATATACCTAGAATATCATTTTGGATAGACTTTACAAATAGCAAAAGCAATAGCACTTAGACTTATATACCGCTTCACAGTGCTTTACAGCCCTCTCTAAGCAGTTTTACAGAGTCAAATGATATCTTATATATAAAGATAATAATATAGATCAATTATAATTCAGAAATGGACTTCCTTTTAGTTTCCTTAAACATAAGGCTTGCAATGTGCAGTATCCAGGAAATTTTTCCACCACAAATTTGGTGGAGAATTTTGGAAGCCCTATATTGTGTTGCTCTCATTAACATATATAATTCTCATCTAGTTGTTCTTAGTGATTGAAACACATTTGAATTGGATTCTAGCATAATAATAATAGTAATAATAATAGTAGTAGTAGTAGTAGTAGTAGTAGTAATAGTAGTAATAATAATAAAGTTGGAAGGGACCTTGGAGGTCATCTAGTCCAACCCCCTGCTCAGGCAGGAAACCCTATACCATTTCAGACTGCCGTGCCTACACATTAAATGAGCTTCTAATGCTTTTCAGATAGATAATCATTACCTGCACTAAGGGGGTTCCCAAAAGCCTGGCATTTTCTGTTGCCAAGTTCAATAATTTAATAAAACCTGGATCTTCAAAGTCATATCGCTTCCCAGCTAAAATGAATACTGTGATATTGGCAACAGCTGCAGTCATAATTCCTCTGAATTCAAATGGTGTTCCTATACATCAAATTCAGAATTTCATCAAAATGTTAATATAATATAAAATTATCACAACTACGGACTAAACATTGTTTTTTCACTGCCTTGATTCTAGCATCAGTTGGCTTCTTTAATCAGAGTTAAAATATGGATTTTTAAAATAAACTTCTGGAAATCTTTATGGATGATTTGATGACATTTGGACAGAAATCACAATGAGTTTTGGATTTGTGAATGGATAAGGACGAGTAGTTATGGGAAGAGGCGAATAATTATGTAATCTCATAAGGAATGGGACTCTATTAAATTCCTGTATTTGTTGTAAGAAAGATCATGAGTCTTTTTTAAATAATCTTTTTTTTTCTATCTCTCTTTTCTTTTTTTAAATTCTTCTCTTTCTCTCTTTCATCCTTTTCTCTCCCCTATTTGCACTTTCTGTTTCTTCTATTTTATAGTTTTTTTCTGATTTGAGTTTTTATTACCTTTTAGCATTGTAAAAGCCCTTTAATAAAAACTATTTAAAAAGAACAACAGTTGTACAAGTCTGGAATAGGTCATGAAGAAACCTCAGCCTCTTCAAGATAACATAAGATTGATAACTTTTTTAGCCCAAGAAGAAACACAAACTCACCTTTGTATGATTCAAACTTCTTTATCAGGAAACTGCACTCTTCAGCTATTCTGCTTTCCATAGACCTCTTATCCATCCCATAGTCCCGTAATGTGGTTAACATAAATCGCCTCATCACTCTCCAGTTCTCACCATGGGAAAAAGCTACTCCTGAAAAACCAAAGAGTATTCAAAATTTCAACTGATTGTGAAGAGAGGTACTCTCTACAGGTCATCCAGTTGGCTCTTCCAACCCAAGGAACATTTCTTAAACATTCAGTTAAGTTTTCTAATTTTGCTATTGTCAGAGGTAAGTCTTCATGTGGGTTCATCCAAGCCGGGAATAAATAAGCAACATGGCGACTGCTTTGGGAAGAAGGTTACAGTTTATTGGAGAAGCAGGAAGATGGTCCTTGCAAGAAAGAGCAGAGGAGAAGAAAGAGGAGTTGAGCACGTGGGCAGTAGGTTTTTATACCCTCTCTAGCCTTGTTTGGAATAGTTTCCTGTTCCTGTGGCATGAACCTTGAGGCTGTTTCTGAGTGTTTTTCTAGGCCTTGATATCTGTGGTTTAATCCTATCTTCCCAGGTAATGGGGTTAATGACTCCTGCTTCCCAGGTGATGGGGCTAATGACTCCTAGAGTTTGGATGGGGTATGCAAATTTTCTCTTTGTCTTCTTGATTGCTCTGGCTTCAATTCTCTGATGGTTTTACATCTGCATTTGTATGGGCCTAGCTCTTGCTTGGGGCAGAGAGATAGATTTGGGGCCAGGTTTGGTTTTAAAAAGTCCTTTTGAGGAAAAAAAATATTTTTCTGCCCTTTTTAATATTTCCTTCTCTGGGCTAACTTCCCTCACTATCTTAAAAATGTCTGTACTTCAACTCCCAGAATTCCCCAGCTAATTCTGTAAGTTGAAATCCACATGTATTAAAGTTTGTGTGCTTGGAAACACTGATTTAACCCACGCATGTTAGAGAGCCAAATAATTCTACCCCAAAATCATTAGAGGAAGAATTTGAGAAAGATATCTATGGTCTCAATTAACAGAATAATTACAAAGACCATCCCTATGCAGAGAACTGGCTGGTGAGTTTTTAAAGAAAGCAAAGAAATACATCATCTTTTTAAAAAAATCACCCTGTGGTATTATTTATTCCAGAATATACAATTATCTAATGAATAGCATTAAATCTTAGCAAGAGCTATTCTATACTGTTTTTCTGTAGTTGCTCCCTACATTTAGTTTCTGACATGGTTTTTCCTTTTTCAGTTGTTATCCAGTTATTTTTTAAAAAAAAATACTTTCATTTTTCCCTGTGTTCCCTTATACCTTTTTCACTTATTATTTTGGAACAAGCTGAGTTATTTCTAAATTAAAAACTAGTTTCAGTCATATCTAATTTGTACTGCTCCTGTGATAACTTTGTTACAAATGCTCCATGGTACAGTTATGTTTCCCAATTGTATGGACGTGGAATGAAGGTCCTCACCAAAACCCCTTGAAAACTCCTCAAATATGGGGACGCGGGCCCTCTCAGCAAACACATCAGTCTTATTCACCAGAGCTTCCTTTATGGTCTCATATCCCGTTAGCACCACTATTTTCTGGACTCCCAGTTGGATTTTGAATACAGGTCCATACTGTTTGGATAGTTGGAAAAAAGAAAGGAAGAGAGATAGCTATGGTCAAAAAAGTGACCCTTTATAAATCTCAATGAGAATATGTACATTTTGCAGATTGAAATACACATCCACAATAATAAAAATATTTACCTTAGAAAAAAGACCATTTATGAAATGTACAGACTAAGTAGTAAAACTTTGCTGCAGATTCTACATTAAATTCTGGGGCAGAAAAAGATGGAGGAAGGAGGTTATGAACAATGGTCTCCAAGCGCTCTGGCTTAGCGGACTGGTGGGGAGGGAGAAGGAATGGTTCCATGTGAGTTGCAGGCTTATGTGTGAGCTCCTGAAAATGGAGCTTTGTGCGAGAGCACATATCACTCACGCAAATGGAGCTTCATGTATAAGTGCAAGCACTTGCCACTTGCACAAATGAGCTGAGTGCGGACATGCTTGCCCAACGGTTCAGAACGGGCCATAGCCCAGTAGTGGGCCGTGGGCCGGGGGTTGGGGACCCCTGATAGAGAGAGTATTGGAAAGCCAAGGACAGAGAAGAGAGAACTGGGGGGTTTTAGGTATTGGGTGAGTTTCAAATGTTGTGACTGGATTTTAGTGAGCATGGGCATTGCTCCCTTTTGTGACCCACCCATCTTTTTCAGAAGGGATTTGATCACTTGCTTTCATTCATGAAACTCTTTGAATCCTCTGAACATTAAATAAATGGATCCATTTGGGTTTCCCTCAATTAACCAATCTTAAAGTTGTTCCTTGTCCAATATATTTTTGGTGCGATCAATTTTTGTATAACTTTCTCAAAGAAATGCATTTTTGTTACAATTTACCCGTAATAAACATCTTGATAAACATGATATTTCTAATATAATGTACAGTATTTACACATTATTTATATGGATATATGTAGTTGTTTACTGAAAACTATACCAAGTTTTTATTTGTTTTGGGGGTGGGAATAAAAATAAGTTGGAGTTATTTTAAACTGAACATGGTCACACATATTTCAAAGCCCTCATCTCAAAACTATCCATTTTGTCTTTCTATAGTAATATATTGTGTTGATCTACCTAGATTCAGGGCTTAGATTTAAAAAAAAAAGAATGAATAGGACATTCTTTTATTTGTCGGGAATGAATGAACCGTTTGATTTAATAAGAGCATTTCTCTTTAGTCAGAGCAAGCTTTAATTTCCCTGGCTTACAAAAGTCACAGAATACTGCAATTTTTCCCTGCAACAGAAAGGATAAAAAAAATGTTACCTCTAACATTGTCTGGTAAGGTTTCTTCAGATCCATGATGTGGAGGTTTCCAACAACAGGCAAAGGCCTGGGTCCTGGTGGAAAATCTTCAGAGCTCTTCTTCCAGGGGTTGCCCATTCTCAAAAGGAGCATAATCATAAGTGTAGATAGGAACAGTATTGAAATAGGAACCATCCAACCCATTTTCTTTTTAACAGGCAAGTTCTTTAGAGACTCTAATGAAACGTTTGCAACACAATTTAATCAGAGACAATGTCTGCCAACTGAAAAGCTCCAAAAGGAACAGAAGAATTAAACTCTTAAAACCTAGCTGAAAGTGAAGATCACCCGTAAGAATGGACTCCTTAATGTTAGATGAATATCACATGGCCATCCTTGGTAATAATTAAACTGAAGACAGTAAGATACTTTGAACATATATCAGAATTTTCTGAGTATTTCTCCCATTTAACTCTTTAAAGATATGAACTGGGAATGCATGGAGGTTTCTCCTCACCAGTTAATTCCAGAAACAGGGATGAGGGTGAAAAATGCTGTTTTACTTGAACCAACTGAAAGTAATGTCCTCTGCATTTAAATTTGTCCAATTTATTCCTATATTCACACTCATGCTTTACCTGTGGCTATGTATTTTCAGACCAACTTCAGAGTTATCAAATAACCCAACGCAGTTCTTCTATGCAGTGCTTTTTTTGAAAAAAAAAAAAGGTGCCGGAACTCATACATGTCATACAACCCACCTTGCCTACCCTACAAGGTTCCATCCAAAAAAGGTGCCAGAACTCCGTTCTGGGCGTTCTATGAGAAAAAAAGCCCTGCTTATATGTTTAGTGGTAACTTGACCTACACAAGAGATTGCCAGTCTAGCATCTACTGAACAGTGTCTGCATGCTGGATGCTAGGAAAACTTTCGCAATCAGTCATGTTCTCAGTAGCCATTTTTTAGTCTATAGTAACCTCAGTGCTTTTTTGTAAAAAAAAAAAAAAGTGCCGGAACTCACAGATGTCATACAACCCACCTTGCCTACCCTACAAGGTTCCATTCAAAAAAGGTGCCGGAATTCTGTTCTGGACGTTCTATGACAAAAAACCCCTTTGTAACCTAATCTCAAAATATCAAAGTGTGCCTCCCGCTGAACTCTTTTCAACACCAGGTGGACATTTAATACTATTTATGCAGTTTATATTGCATTTTAGGTACTTTTTTGTGTTGCATTTTATTCTATAAAATAGGCTGAAAAACTATGTGTGCAATAAGCATTATACAGACACACATACAAACACACACACAGAGAAAATATCTCTAAAAGGTTTATGCTTAATCAGAAACAACAAACTCAATATCTAATCAGGAGCTTAAAAATGGACAGAATAAACTATGTAAGAGCCAAAACTGAGCAAAGATTACTGCTCTGCTGTTGCAAAATGCTCTATTACTGCCTGACCAAACATTGTCAACAAACAATTAATATGCTCTTCCCTCTCATCCATTACTGCTGCAAAGAAGTTTTACCTTGGAAAAGATACGTAATTATAAAATGTGTAACATTTATCTTTAGAGCAGTGGTTCTCAACCTTTCTAATGCCGCGACCCCATAATACAGTTCCCCATGCTGTGGTGACCACTTATATATCACCAGGTGCCAGGGGCGTGGCCAAAGAAAAGGGGGAAAAAATGGCGGACAGCCTTGTTTGGCGACCCCCATGAAATGGTCATTCGACCCCAAATGGGGTCCCGACCCACAGGTTGAGAACCACTGCTTTAGAGACTGGGAATGCAAGCAAGGTAGATCAAATTCATATTTGGAAAGCAGCTGGTTTTGTTTATCTATAGATGTTTGTATGCATGGTTGTCTTTTGATATACTAAACTGATAATAAAACTGAAAGAGTTTAGAGATGCCAAGTTCTTATTTATAAATACTTTTAATTCTCTCCTTCTTTAGTCTAGCTGACTATGACTAACTCCACTAGAGGAACTCTATATCTCTCAGAGATTTTTTTTTTTAAAAAAAAAATGTTTGAATTAATTTTTTGTATAGATTACATTTGAGAACACATATGAACAGATGTAAATGTAAGGAATCTCACATATAAGCCTATGTAAAAATATGTGAAAACAGGAGTGGGGAAGAATAAAAGGAAAAAAATAAATAAAATACAACAAAAACCAGAAAGGGGGGGGGAGCAAGGAATAAGAAAAAAGAAAGGAATAGAATACACTATTTTGAAATTTCAATAATTTTTCCAATATAAAAATACATCCTTGAAGTTCCAAAGTCAACCCAATCCTAATCCTAATTCTATTATATAAAGCACTGTAATTCTGATGGATAAAAATAAAATCATTCATATGAAATAAGAAGTAATGATATTTCCACATTGCCCATTGAAAATGAGATTTTTGTCTCATTCCTCAATAATGCTTGCAAGGTCCCTGTCAAATCATTCTGACAACAGAATGGAGAAAACAAAAAATTAGGAGGTGGAATTAGTCAAAGTATATCCCAGCCACTGTAAAATGACAAGATTTAACTGCATTCTGAAATGAGTACAGAAACTTCAGTGAACAAAGGGATCCCAGACTTGTAAATGGTATTTTTTTTAATTTGAAAAAAAGTATCTTGCTGCCTGACATCAACTTGGTAATCAAAATATGTTCCCCGTAGCAGTCTATGGTTGTAAAAGTTGGAACTTGAAAAAGCAAGTCAGGAAGAAAATTGATGCGTTTGAGCTATGATGCTGTAGAAGGCTCCTGCATATTCCTTGGACAGCAAAGGTGTAACAAGCAAGTACTGGAGCGCATATCACCAGACTTGTCACTGGAAGGCAAAAATCACAAAACCGCATCTCTCTTATTTTGGCCATGTCATGCAGGGGAATTTAAAGGAGAAAGCAACTATGCTTGGAAGAATTAGCAGTAAAAGGAAACCAGCTGCCGAAGAACATGGTGACTGGCAACTTCAAAACTGACACCAGCCAGAGCAGAGAACAACTCAAAGAAATAGTACAAGATCGGAAGACATGGAGAGGCCTGGCCCATAGAATCACCAAGAGTTAGACATGATTGAATGGATAATATCATCATCATCATCATCATCTGTCTGTCTGATTATATTATATGAAACAACCCAACATATGAATACTCCACAAAAATAAAACTCTAACACATTATAGGATCCATAAGATTATCCTCAAGAAAAAGTGGTTGGGTTTGGCTCCCATTCTGACCCAATGTCTCAGGGAAAAGCCAGGTCTTCAAGGCCTTCTGGAAAGCAAGAAAGGTCCATCTGTATCTCAGTTATGGCTCAGTTATGAGGTCTCAGCAGATGACAACATTTAACAGAGCAGTCCTAGAATGAGACTACTTTATAAAATCTAGCCAGACAGGTAAACATCACCATGAAGAGGCAATCCCTCAAACAACCCGGTTCTGTGCATCTAGGGCTTTAAAATTGATAATCGGCAGCTTGAATTGCCCCAGAAAGAAACTTATGCAGTAGTAGTGTAACAATGAAGAACTTTGGGATTCACAAGCCTGTGTGTGCTTCAGCATTCTGGTCATGTTAAAATTTCTAGGTGATCTTCAAGGGCAATTTCATGTAGAGTAGGGCATTGCAGAGATCCAAAAAAGAAGCAAGGTGGGCATGAGTGATTATGAGCCAGGCTTTGCTGTGAATGACAGATCCTCAGGACTATATTCCATGGATTTGGTGAAGTGGATCAGATCCATGAAACCTTTGGACTAACAAACCAATAAAGTTTTAAGATAGCTTAAGACCATTATATTCCTTTCAAATGCAAAAACCTTCTGATGTTTCCCAGTGTGCAGTGTTAATTCAAGAACTGAGATCCTGGGCAAGGTAATGATAAACTCATGGACTCCATTATTTCCCCTTTCCATTTCTAAATGGAAGGCATGATTCTCAGATATTATTTGACACAAGTATTTTTGAGTCATTTCCCCCAATTTCACATTCTTATTGCCTGCTTCTCTAAAATGCAATATATGAACCTGCACTTTGAATACTATATCTTTATTCCTGTATCCATTTGGACACGTGTACATACATGTTAATGTGCACATATGAATAGGGAGCATGTGGAAACTATATTCCTGTGCAAACTACTGATTTGATCTGGAGATGTTCTTATCATCTTTCAGGATGAATGAAAGTGGCTCCACAGTTGTCCTTCTGTTCAATACGTTCCCTTTGATCGCCATCATTTCCCTTCACAGATGCCTTAGCAAGAGAAGCAGGGAACAGACCTGTTTTCAGGTTTGCATCAAACCCAAAATAATATTGTCTGGTATGTGGAGAACAATTTTTTCTCTAAGTCGCATGATTAATGTTTGGTGAAGTGGGAAAATACAGCAACAATGAATAAGTCATGAGCAAAAAGTGGAATTGAGGTTAGTTAGTTCACATTTATTGTTTCCCCTGCTTAACAAATGATATTCTTATACTGCAGCCATGCTACCTGGAAAGAAAGAGAAGAAATTTCATGTTTAATGTAATTATTGGTCAAAATCATTGGACCAGTTTGTTGATTGTTCTTTATAGCGATTGATACAATAACTAAGAGTGCATTTTAAGGTATCTTTTGTCTACTACTGATTTGATGCGACTCATCAGAATCTATGTGGTACCTTTAATGTTTCAGAGAAGGCATAAATGAAGGCCACCAGAAGGCTCCCAGAGAGACAGATGCAGCTGAGCAATTCAGACTAATGAATTGCTGAATGTTCCTATTTTAAGAACATGGTAGAGCACATAATGTGTAAGTATTGGGAGGTGTGATAAGCCCAACTGCATGGGTCATGTCCAGGTCTTCTTTTGACAATCCAGGAGCTGGTTGGAGAATGAATTTCTGCAGAGGACTAGTAAAGAACATGAATATTTCTGTTTTGGCAAGGGTCTCACCTGGACATACTCTCCGACCTGTAACAAGAAACAGATTTATTAGCTGTGTTAATAACATTTTATTCCACCTTCTCGTGCTATATTGGTTTGAGAGTTCACTATAAAATTGAGACCTTACTGACTAATCATACAGAAGAATAATGCTCCCACTAAGGACACCCCTATAATGGATCTCAGAAGTGTATCAACATTTCAATAAATAAATTGATAAAAATATTATTATTGCTACCACTACTATTAATATTATTGATTATTGCACAGTCAGCCAGATGTTCAGACTGGGTTTGGTATTTTTGATTACCTATCGAGTCCTTAACAAGGACCTGGGATAGGCAGATCTGGATGTTTGATGGTGTTACAGATATTGTCGCAGGAAGGAAGCTGTTCCCAGTAAAGCCGCCTTTTACAATTGACTGACGAACGAATTTGTCAATGCCAATGGTGTTCAAGTGATGCTCCAGTTGTTTTGGGATTGCACCCAAGGCATTTATTACTATTGGTACTATCTTTGCTTGCCTTTGCCACAATCGTTCTATTTTTATTTGTAGGTCTTTGCATTTTGTTATCTTCTCCAGTTCTTTCTCTTCTATTCTGCTGTCTCCAGGTACTGCCATATCCACTATTCAGACTTTTTTGTCTTTCTTATTGACAGTTGTTAAGTATGGGGTGTTATGTGGCAGGTGCCTGTCTGTTTGAATTTTAAAATCCCAGAGCAATTTAACTTCTTCATTTTTTATGGCTTTCTCTATTTTTTGGTCTCACCAGTTCTTGCTTGCAGGCAAATGATATTTCTTGCAGATCTTCCAATGCAACATTGTTTCTACTTTCCCATGCCACTGCTTGCAATCATTCTGGGTGATCTTCTTGCAGCAGCTTACCAGGTGGTCCCTTGTTTCTTCAGCTTTTTTGCATAGGTGGCACTTACAGTCTGTTGCTGTCTTCTCAATTTTGACTTTGTATGCATTTGTCCTTAAGGCTTGGTCTTGTGCAGCCAGAATTAGTCCTTCGGTCTCTTTCTTCAACTTTTCTGCTCTTAGCCATTGCCAGGTCTTGTCATTATCTGCTTTCTTGCTATTTTTTTTAATGTACTGGCCATATAAGTGCTTTATTTTCCCATGCCTCCATTCTGTTCTTCATTTGGTCTTTCTTGTAGGCCAGTTTGATCTCTCCAGTAATCAGTAAGCCTTCCTGGAATATCAACTTCAGTGCATCTTCTTCATTGTCCTTCAAATATTCTTCCAAAGCCATTTTTTCTTCTTCAGCTATCTGATATACTTGCAACATTCCACTCCCACCTATTTATCTTGGTAGGTAGAGTCTGTCAATGTCGCTGCATGAATGAAAGGCATGATTTGTTATCATTATTTTTCTAGTCTTCCTATCCATTGTTTTTAGTTCTGCTTAAGTCCAGTCCACTATTACAGCTGTGTATCTAATGACTGGAACTGACCGATTCAGTGCAGTTTCATTTCTAATTGGATTGAAATTGGAGGTTCTGCCCATAATTTGCAATTCGAGCTTTGTATCTGCTGATCTTCTTAGCTATAGCTGTTATTTGCTGCTTTATTATTTCCAGTGCTTCCTTGATCTTCCTTCTTTCTAAGTGGTATTTCTTGATTAGGTATTCTTTGGTCTACTTGTTCTTCAGCTTCTTTTCTTTCATTGGTTCTACCTTGCTTGCATCTGATCTCAACTTGCTGATCTTATTTTCCAGTCTAATCTTCCATTTTTGTGGTGCACTGTTTGATTTTTTTTTTCTTCTCTGTTGATTTTGCATCCCAGGTATTCAGTTATAACTGCAGCTGTATTGTACATTTTTTGGTTTGTTTCTCACAGTGAGTTGGTTCTTATAGTTATCTTATTGTTATTGCTATTTCTCACAGAGTATTTCTAAGGTAGCAGGGACTTGGAACAGAATAAAACCTAAATGGTATTAATTAATTACACTATTAATTCTTAAACTATTAGCCTATTTGGGAGATTTTAATCAGGGAGAAAAGCTAAATATAATTTTATTCATTTTTATTTAAAAAAAATTAAATGGCTACCTGCAGAGAAAGGCATGAATACATCTCTTTTTACAAATTTTCTTTCAGTGTTGAGAAAATGTTCAGGGTAGAATTCATGAGGTCTCTCCCACTGCGATTCATCATGTAGCACAGAAGTCAGCAACGGAACCACATGGGTGCCCTATAAAGAGAAAGCAATGGGTAATTTAAAAATCAAGCTGGTACATCATGCACCAAGTTATTGTATAATCCTGAAATTTTCAATGTGATACCAGAGGCACTATTCTGTCCAATCACCTAATCTGATCTGTATGGAGAAACTCTTAATTTGTTGAACTTCCTTGGATCTTTGTTTCTACTTGCAACAATAAAATGGATTTTTATAGGCATTTGTGCTGGATTGCAAGCACAAATATCTACATTTGCTTCCTTAGTAGTAAACGCCACTGAGTTCCATAGTTCTTAGTTTTAGTAAGGTACACGCAGGACTTTTAAACCTCTTTAATCCATATACTCCCTCATTTTCCCTGTGTTCCCCTGTATGTATAGAGAATGAGGTATCTGCAATAGAAAGCTTCTTAATATATGGATGCTTTCCAAACATTAAGACTTCAGAGTCTTCATTCCTGCAGATATTCCTTACATAGTATGTTCTCTTATGTTACATACAGATGGCAGAATGAAAAGGCTTCACTTACAATACATATTCTCTGATAATGTATTAGGATCTATGAGAAACATCATTGCTTAGTTATTCTTAAGAATAATTTGCATTCCTATTTGATCATTATGATGATATAAACTCTACTTTTTTGGCTACCAAAGATTACTATAGCTCTCCCCACCACACAATATACACTTTACTCTATCTATATGCAAGCTTGTGTCTCCATAGAGTTTGAATAAAATCAAATATGCCAGATTACTATATTCCTAGAATTAATAGAGCCTGTGGCAAGTGATTTATGAAAGCTTTTGAAGATTGTTTATTGTTGTACTATAATAAATGAACTGAATGTAATCAACTGAGATTAGGAAATGAACAATACAGATACAATCACCTTTGGAATGAAGTAGCCCTTAAAGTTAACATCCACTGTAGTTGCATGTGGCAAGTTTAAGGGAATGACATCGGCATATTGTTGAACTTCATGGACTACAGCATCTGTGTATGGCATTTTTGTTCGGTGTTCGGTTCCTGGCTGAGCATATCCAACAACATTTGTTATTTCTTCTTGGACTTTTTCTGAGATAATAAATAGTAAATTCCAGTAAAATAATCTCATTGTGTTGGTATAGTGCAATTCTTGGAAATATTAAATTGTGATGCATACAGTGGGCACCTGATCCAGAACTAAAGATATCCGGGTTCTTGGGGCTCCATGCACCCAAAGCCATTCAGTCTTGCCACAGGGTTCAATTGAACTGTTGCTCCCCATCCAGGGCCCCACAGCCTCTACACACCGCAAGAGGGCAGCAACAGCATCAACAGGGTTACCAGGAGTGGAAATGCAAAGTTGAGTTTTGTCTGCGTACTGCAGATATCTCAACTCATGGTGACAGATGATTTCACCCGGTGGCTTCATGTAGTTGTTTAAAAGGAAGGGAGAGAATATTGAGTCCTGCAGCATGCCACAAGATAGTGGCAGTATCTCTCACTCCCTATTAATTAATAAATAAGGAAAACAGAACTGGAATACTTGTGGATCATTGTAGTTCAGCAACATAACCTTCTAGCAGCAGATATTGAAATAATGCTTCAGGACCCTCTATCTTTCCCCTGCAGTTCTGTCACAGAATGTCTAATGAAAGTTACTTGACACAGAAATATCTGCTTCCAGAAAAAAACATTACTTTGGAAGCCAAGATAAGGGAGAAGGAGGCCGGGAAGATTGTGGAAAATGACAAAGAAGGGAGGATGGAAGTAGAATTCTCTGTGAAAAGAGAGAAATGGAGAGAGAGAGAGAGAGAGAGAGAGAGAGAGAGATGATGATGGTGATGATGATGATGATGATGAAAGGAGGGGGTTATGGGTAATCCTAGAGAAAGTATGAGAATGTCAAGAGTAGAGAGGAGAGGACTGGGGAGTTATGGGTATTGAATGAGTTTCAAATCTTCTGTTTTAATTCTAGTGAGTATTGATGCTGATCCCTTTTGTGGCCCACCCCTCTTCTTTAGAAGGCATTTGATCACTTGCTTTCATTTATAAAAGCCCTAGCTTCTTTTGAATTTTTTTATGAATAAGGGGTTTTGAGTTTCTCTCAATTTGAATTTCTCTCAATTTCAGTCTTAAAGTTGTTTCTTGTCCAAATATATTCTCACTCAGTTCACTTCATAAGATGTATTTTTAAATAGATTTACCCATAATAACACAGGTTGGAAGACATGATTTTTCATACTATAATGTATTTACATATGATTTATAAGAATATACAATATATAGTTGCTTACAAACTCTGTTATATATTTTTCTTTTCTAATTGGTGCACTGTAAATTCAAAAGAAAGGATTCAGAGCCATTTTGGTCTAACAATTAAGGCATAAGACTAGAAATTGGGAGACTGCAAGTATTAGTCCCACCTTAAGCACAAACCAGCTGGATGACCTTGGGCCAATCTCTTTCTCTCAACCCTGGGAAACAGGCAAGGACAACTCACTTTTGAATCTTGCCTTTCATCCTGGTAGTCAACAAGAGTTGAAAACTAACTTCAAGTCGGCACATGTACACACTGACACACCTATTTAAAAGGGTCCTGGTTTATTTAGACAACATCCTTATCTTCACCGAATCCAAAGAAGAGCATGTCAACCTAGTCAGAGCGGTTTTAAAGAAACTGCGTGCTGCCCACCTATATGCCAAATTATCAAAATGTGAATTCCATCAGGAAAGAATAGACTACCTGGGTTATCGCATATCCCCACAGGGCATTGAAATGGACCCTGAGAAGGTCAGAGCAGTATTAGAATGGCACCACCTTGCACAAGGAAGCAGCTGCAAAGTTTCCTGGGTTTCGCAAACTTTTACCGCCAGTTCATTCCCTTATTTGCCCAGATAGCCCTGCCCCTCATGGACTTACTAAAAACAAAGGGAGAATCCTCAGTGAAACCTAGCCAGCCACTAAAATGGACAATGAAATGCCAAGCGGCATTTAAGAGATTAAAAAAACTCTTTTCTGCTGAACCCATACTGAGGCTTCCAGACATGGATAAACCCTTCGTAATACAGGCAGATGCAAGTAATGTGGCAGGGGGGCTGTACTATTACAAGAAAATGAAGAAGGGGTATTGCAACTATGCACGTATATATCTAAGAAACTCACCGAAACAGAACAGCGCTGGCCCATGTGGGAGAAAGAGGCATATGGGATATGTTGGTCATTACTTATGTGGCGCCAATTCCTTGAAGGGAATAAGATCTCTTTTCAGGTGTGGAAAGACCACAAAAACCTGGAAGCCTTGAAAACATCCAGGAAGCTCACCAGGCAGGCCCACTGGTCCCAACATTTTCACCAATTCCACTTTACGCTCAAGCCCTTGCTGGGGCAAAAGAACTTCCTACCAGATGCATGCCTCAATATAACAGCACGCAAGGCACCGACTCTAAACCAATTATGGTGGAATCACAGCTGGCAGCGCCAGTAACTACCTGAGCCCAAACTAAATTAAAACCGCAGCTGGGTAGCCAAACCGGAATTGAATTCCAAAAAACTTTGGAAACAGATGAATGGTTCCAGAAAAATAGACACATGTGCACAATCAAGGATGGACTGCCTTGGGTGGGGGAAAAGTTATATATACCAACCACCCAGAGAGTCACATTCATGCAGCTTTGCCATGACACAAAATCAGCAGGGTATTTTGGATTTGTAAAAACATTACACTTAATTAAAAGGCAATTTTGGTGGTCATCCATGAAAAAGAACATAGAAAGTTATGTGGCCAGCTGCCCAACATGCGCAACTGCAAAGAGGTTGCAAGGGAAATCGCCCAGACTGTTACAAACAGTGGCAAATCCCTCAACCCCCGGAGGGAAATAGCCATGGATTTTATAGGTGGAACTACCAGAAAGCAATGGAAACACTGTCATCTGGATGGTTACGGATTTGTTGCACTTTATCCCTTGCCAAAAGATCCCCACCACAAAAGCCTTGGTGAAACTTTTCATGCAGCACATTTACCAATTGCATGGGGAACCCCAATGCATCATATCTGATAGGGGAGTGCAATTTACATCAGCATTTTAGAAGGAATTTTTATCCCTCTTAGGAAACACTCAGGGACTTTCATCTAGCCATCATCCTCAGGGGAACCGTTGTAACTCAGTACTTGAGCAATACTTAAGATGCTTTATTAATTTCCAGCAAACAAATTAGACGGACCTACTCCCTTTTGCAGAAGTTGCCTACAATAATGCAGTCTACTCCAGCACAGGTTACACTCATTTTCAAATAGCCACTGGTCAAAGTTTCAACCCCATGCCAGAACTAATCCCAAACGAACCGGCAATCCCATCACTGAAAGAATGAATAGAACAATTACAAAACAATAGATCGAAAAGCCTTAGATAAAAGTAGGCAAGCATACAAAGCACAAGCAGATAAAAAAGAGTTGAACCCACACCATTCATTGTAGGAGAAATGGTATATTTGTGTACAAAATACCTAAAATCCCTACAACCCTGTAAAAAACTTGGACCAAAATATATAGGACCTTTTCCAATTAAAAGAATCATAAACCCAGTAATAGTAAAATTAGAATTACCTAAAAATCTCAGGCAAATACATCCAATTTTTCACTGCAGTTTGCTGAAAAGAGAGCATCAGTCACCCTTATGGCCAAAAATCCCCACCACCACCACCTCCAATCATGATGGAAGGAGAACAACACTTCAAGATAAAGGAAATCCTAGATTCTAGGAGATATCATGGGACAACTCAATACCTAGTAGCATGGAAACACCTCCCCTCCTCACAAAATGAGTGGGTCCATAAATGTCATGTCAGAGCCCGAAGCTGTTAAAGAAGTTTCATACAGAGTATCCTAACAAGCCAGATTAACTTTTATACCTGTTTTGTTTTCTCTACAGGTGGATCTCTCTTATTTTTAAGTGGGGCAGGATGTCAGAATCCAGTTATATTTCCTTTCTATCTATCTTCTCTGATATAAAACCAATTCTTACTCTCTCCTGGATCGTGTCATACTCCTAAGGGGGAGGGGGATATGCATGGGGTTTTTATTACTTTCACTTCCTTTATTCACTACAAAGTAACTTTTTGTTGATTTGCTTTGGGTCTGCTAATCATCACAATGTAACCATTTGCCTTTCATCCTATGCCCCTCTGAACTTCTCCTTCTTACCAGCCAGCGAGGAAAGGGGGGGGGGGTGAAAAGATGCAGTCTCCGGGATCTGTGTGAGGAGATGTTGAATGTTCCTGCCCAACGGAGCCAGATTGACGTTATCTTTCCTGGATTTAACACCTAGAAATCTGCCTGCCTGAATCGCCTGGAAGAACTGCAGGGTGGGGGCTGCTTAGGGACACTTTAAATCATCAAATTGTAAGGGAATCCCTCAGATCCTGTCTATTATGCCTGCTATCAATTTCTCTTAATAAAAGTTCCTGTTGGAAGAAACCATTTCCAAGAGTTCTGCTTTGTTAAGATGTGGACTGAAGTGGGTCCTTTCATTTGGAGAAGATTTTTTTTGCTTCCACTCACTTCCCATGTAGCTGTGTTGCTGAAGCTTCTGTCATACTGGTAATTCTTGACTTATAATGGCAGTTAGGCCCAGAAGTGTGGTGTCGCATGATTGGGTCACTTAACAACAGCAATTTTGGAAGTCTCAATTGCCATCATTAAGTGAGGATTGTGCAGGTTGATAAGCAAAAACCTGTGATGACTGTGATTTCCAACTTCTTTTTGGCTTTGCAATTGACTTTGCTCATGGGTAGCTGGAACAGAATGTTGAAAATCACAATCATGGCCCCACAGACACTGTGACAGTTGTAAATATGAGGACCCGTTGTAAGTATTTGTCATTCAATGCCACTGTAACTCTTTCTGAAAATTTTTATGGATTAAAGGTCAGGTTTTGAAATGACTGTTGATGCAAAAAGTTTCCTAGCAATATACTGTACATTGGACTTTACACTCCAGCTATGAATACATTAGTACAATACAGTATACATAAAGAAAGTTATGCACTGTGAGCTGCAAAATAATTCTCAAAATGTTTGCCTTAAAAAATACAGGATCGCAATTTGTTCTGGCTTTTTTTCTCTTTTCTTATCTTTTAATAATTTTTTATTGAAGAATTTATCTTATAAAATAACATTTAAAGAAAAAAGTGAAAAAAGTAAAGAAAAGAAAGTAGAATAAAGAAAGGAAAGAAATAGAAGAGAAAAAGACAAGATGTTAAAAAAATAAGTTCTAATCTTTACAGCAGTTAAAGGTTATATCATAACCCCTTCCTTTCCACAGTCTATCCTTTCTGATTATCAAACCCATAAATCACAAGCATATTTTTCCTATATTCAACAAAAAGTCCATAAAGGGTTTGTTCTGGCTTTATTTTTCAGCAAGATAATAAAAATAGAAAGAAAAAACAACATACGTAATAGATATTTTATCAGATATTGAAAACATCATATGGAAAAAATACAGATATATAATTCTTTCTATGCTTCTACAGTGAGTTTGTTGGGATCCTCTTCATAATCTGTATTGCTTTCCAGAGGTGCTCCTTCTTCAATGGGAATCTAGAAGGAATAGCATACAGAGATTTATTCAAGTAGGGGATTTTTAACTATCTGACTCAATTTTAACCCAATTGAATTTAACTGAGGCTTTTCAGTCTCTCTCTCTCTCTCTCTCTCTCTCTCTCTCTCTCTCTCTCTCTCTCTCTCTCTCTCTCTCTCTCTCTCTCTCTCTCTCTCACTCTCTCTCTCTCTCGCTCTCTCTCTCTCGCTCTCTCTCAGGATTACTAAATCTCTAGACATAATCTATTGGGAACTGGCATTGTTCTACCTTATAAACCCAAATTAACTGAATGGGAATTTGCTGAGGAAATGTCCCAGTAGGACTGTACCTCTTTTTATACCAGGTTGTTGGTTTAATATGTCAGTATATCAAAGTAGCCATTGTTGCACCATTACTCATGATAACAAAGAATTATCTCTCACATTTCTGATCTACATAGTTTGATCATTTGTCAAGTTGATGAAATAAATGCTTTTCCATTCTTTATCCCCTTTTATATCCATCCAGAGGAACATTGTTGGCATCAGAAATAAAATTTAACTTAAACCATTTTGGAAAACATCTCAAGAAGAGATAAACAACCATTACACTATACAACTCCGATCCTCTTTGCATGTTCATATCTCCTTTGGTCTCCCATTGTTGAAAAGTTGTGATTTAAAACACACATATTCCAATTTAAACTGCAGATAGTTATGTTAAGCCTCCAAGCGGTGTAATTAAGCTGTTTTCTCTGTATAAAAACACAGCCCAATTTCTAAAATATTTATTAAAACATAGGCCAAAAGTTTACCTCATCCCAAAACCTGATAATATTATACTACTGGTAACAGAAGTCTGTTTTACCCCTGGGCAATTTCTAGAGCAGAGTTTTATGCTATACAACCACATAGATTAATAGATGATAGATGATAGGTGGGAGGTGGAAGATGAGAGAGAGAGAAAGAGAGATCCAGAAGCCTTCATCAAGCCACATGTGTCTTTGTTGCTGAATTCAGCAAGATCAGGAATGAGGGAATACAAAAAAAACCATGAGAGCAAGAATCCTGAAAGACAACAAGTCTACCTTTCCTGCTCTTCATATGATTCATACGATGTTTCTGAAAGAGTAGTAGTAGTAACAGAAGGGGGAAAACAGGACCTGACATGCCACAGAGAAGAAAATTTAACCCCTACCACCACCTTCATGCTACATTTGAAATATAAAAATGAGAGATTGTAGCTGTAGGGAAGCCAGCATGTTTATTTATTCAAGCCTGCGTATGTATATAAATAAGATGATGTGCATGCTTGAAATATAGTTCTGTAAGAAATGGAAAAAGTATATTGCCAAATGGGTTTCTGAAAGAAAACAGAAAAAAGAAGACAATGGGAAAGAGAGGGAAACATAGTTAGAACAACTATGAAATGCACGAGTGGAACAGAATAGTAATGAAAATAATAAGAGGACTCTGAGATTGGGGAAAAACATATCCTGGAACAGAGAGAAAAAGAAAGAGGGAGAAAGAACAGCATTAAAGAAGATCTATAGTACCACACCTGTGCTGCCAAAATCTGGATGAACATGACATGATAGTAAAAGCATTTAAACAAAATTAACTCATCCAGATTTTCTGTAGCCCAGACAGAGTAACCAGTTCTTCTCTATTGTTTGAAATGTGTCTTACATCCCAATATACGGAGTCATCATAGCAGTTCTGATCAGGTGGCTGTCCCAGGAAAGGCAAGCTGAGAATTAATCCTGTATCGTGAGGAGGAAACATATTGTGGGTTATCAGTGAGAACATTTTCTATAATAAGAGACATAAAGATTGCATAGAATACTTAAAACAGAGGAGCAACTATATTTTATTCCTGCAAATGATGCTCCACTGCCAAAGCAGTTTTTTTCTAAAAAAAAAGAAAAGAAAAGAAATTACACACTAGTTGTAACAGTATGTTTTTTCATTAAGTAAACATCTAAGGAACAGTTTTGCAAATTCTTATTCAGTTTTTTTAAGATGCTATAAAGCTGCATTTTTATCCATCCATCCCTTCCACAGAAGTTGTGATCTGCAGGAAGTTCACCATTTCTTGGAGATGTCTTTATTTTACTGACCTGTAAATGCTCCTCCTACCAGAGCAATTGCAATGGAGCAGCCTAGAGCAGCAGCTTGCATCCCAACAGATATACTGTAAAGAGAACAAACCAACTTTTTGTCATCTGGAAGCCTCATGCGGACTTCTTTGACAACTATGTCTGGTTGCCAAAATGTATTTGTGCACACAAAACCCATTTCTACCGAGCCCAGCAATAAACAACTGTGCAAGTGGGAGAGACTTTGAAGGTGCATTTCCTTTAACACTTTGCAGTATGTGCTTTGCCATTGTGTTTTGCAAAGCAACCTGTTCAAATGTTTTATACTCAGCTAAGAACATACTGGATGAACAAGGCTGATGAATGGGAAAGGAACACAAACCACAAGTGAGTTTCTTTTTCTTCTCAATTTTTCTCTTCCTATTATTTTTTTATTCCTCAGGACCTCATATAGTTGCAGTTCTCTTCCTGCCTAAAGGAGAGACAGACACTGCTGTGCTGATATTATGGCAGTGTTTCTCAACCTTGACAATTTTAAGGCATGTGGACTTCAACTCCCAGAATTCTGTATTATGGCAATGCTTAGCAACTTTAAGATGAGTGGACCTCAACTTCAGGAATTCCCCAGCCAGCTATTATAGTTAGGGAATTCTGGGAGTTGAAGTGCACTCAGCTTAAAGTTGCTAACACTGGCCTAGGGCTTGATCTATGGTCAAATGCCACTACTCTGACTGACCCTAAACAGATTACTAATCAAACTTATTTATTCTTTTGCTGTTGGGGAGATTGATTACTTTCAGTCTTGGTCTTCATTTGGTTTTGCCAAGGCATCACTATCTATCTTGTTATAAGAATTGTTTTACCAGCAGAGAAAAACTGTTTAAGATCCTATTGCAAAATGAAATATTTTTGCAATCTATAGTACTTGGTGAGAGTTTATCTCTCAAAGACAGTCTATAAATCTGTCTGGTCAATTAAATGACAGTAAAATACAGTGAAGAAAACTTACTTGCTGTTAACTTGCACAGCAGCTGCAATGATACTTGCAATGCCTCCCAATAGCCCAGGTAAACCATGCAGATTATGGACGCCGCAGGTGTCTTGAATTTTCAACTTGGCTAGCATTGGCTAGGAGAGAACAAAAGGTTATTCTGCAATTCCTTTAAAAATAAAATAAAGCTTCCTTGTTTTCTTTTTCACTTTCCATTCTAGAGAAAACTACCATGCTTTATAAAATACATGTATATTGCAATGAAGTTTCTTTAAACACTGATTTGAGTCTGTTGTCCTACAAACAGATGAGATGGGATGCAAGTATTCTGGCTTTCACTGGAATGATAGAAGAGACTCAGAACCCAACACTCAGTCTCACTTAAACAGACATGAATCAGGGTTTCCCACAGGCTTCTTTCTGATTGAAAGAACATAGTATAATATCATATATATCTACAATTCAAAGATACTAGTTGCACTGGTTACTAGTATATTTCTGAATGCAAATGCAAGCTGCAGATTATTCCCTATAATACCAATGTAACTCAGGGACTGAGTACTTTTAAGATAGCCTATCCATATAGTTTTTGCCTATCCCACCCAAAGGTGCAGAAAATGCTTGCAGAAGAAGCCATCTATCAAGTGTGTCTTGAAAGTAGCCCTTCTCTGTGTGGGGGTCTCTGTCCCTGATACAGCTTGCTTCCTATGATGGAAATCTGGCAGACCCTGGGAACTTGGAGGAGAGAGAAAGGCAATTGCAGAAGAGATTCCTTAATACCTATGTGCAACTATTATGCAGCCATGTGCAAATATCTATGATGGTATCTATTAGCTAAGCCTTCCCTAACAAGTGTCCTAGTAGTAGATTACAGCTCCCAGAATTCTAATGAAGACGGCTTAGAATATTGGAAGAATAGAATATGGAGATTGCTAAGCTGGGGAAGCTGTATTAGAATTACTTTTCTTTACAAAAAATACTCACAGATAAGTACTTATACCCAATAACCGAGATGATTCCTGCTGTGCTACCAATTAACAAAGCCCCAACGGGCAAGATGTTCAGGTCAGCACATGAACCCACAGCAACACCGCCTGCCAAGGTGGCATTTTGAATGTGTACCTGTAGGAGATATAAAATATGAAAAGGGAGAGGAGATCTCTAATGCCAAGGGAAAGGATTTTCAATTGAAGCACAGGATATCAATTTGCTTTAAATGATGTGAGTATACCATAGGAATTGTGCAGCAGCTCATGATGGCCTCCACGCATAACCCTTGAAATAAGATACATAAGAACACTGCCTTATAAGAACCAGACCAATCCACAGATTTCCAGAACCAAAAATCTGTGTTTCTACTGATCAGGTTTCATTTATTAAAGAAGCAACCTGGAGCTGATCTATACAAGATATATGACCAGCCATTAATTTAAAATCTATGAACACATGCTCTCTTCTTGGCAGTGGTTCACCAAGTTTATATAATTTGTTTTCTGATTTAACTCTTATAAATGAAACTTGGGAGTTCATATATGTTAAATATACACAGAATTAAAATAATGAAAAATAGGGTCACGGTACTTTTAATTGTTGGGTAAGGAAACAATTTCACCCTATTCATTGTTTCTCGTTCTCTATGGCAAGAAATGCTTGCTAAACAACGGTGGAATCAACAAGAACTCTACTTTCCCTATTGGGAAATCTCATTATCCAAGTGATACCATTGTGATAACAATCCTGTTGATTTGGAACCAGTGCTTATTGGGATTTGGCTATTTCTATGCCTGTGGTATCTGTGTGATATCACACATCAAATATTCTTATTCCTGTAATATCTGTATGGTCGCTAAGAATCAATCAACCGTGCCTTGATGGTACAGAATCAATCAATCAATCAAATGTATGTAATTGTAAGGTAGCCACTTTTATGATCCTTGTTATTGAGGTACAGGAGCACTACTGTCAGACCTGCTCCAATACGATCCCTTAGGAAAGAAAAACCCTTGACTTCATTTGGTTAAAGCAAAAGGTTCTTTTACTAAGAGTGATGGTTGCAGTAAAGTCAAGCCAGCTCTGAATTTCTTTTCAGGCTGTCCAGGAGAGAGATGCTCTGCTTATGCAGGATCTGAGGCACTTCCTCCAAATGATTTTCAAAGTGCCCAGATCTCTATCAACACATTAGCAAATCTTTAATATATAGCTAATTACTTTTTGAGCCTAGTGTGCCACACAGTACTTTTGTAGAAGACATATGTTCTTATGTGCTTTTTTAAAATTCATGGAACAGCCTGGCTTGGATTAATAAGATGTAATAATCTTTTGAGAAACTCTATTATACTGCTGTAAAGCACATTGGTTAGTTCAAGTAGACTAGAGTTCAAGACAATGCTTACCATGTCCAGTTTGCCTCGATGTTCAACCAAAATAGAGAAAGCAAATGTGGTGACAGCGCATGCTGCTAAAGAGAAGTATGTGTTCATGATTGCCCTCTGTTGGTCCTCTGCTGATTTTGCAATGGCCGAGTTAAAACTGGGCCAAAAGAGCCAAAGAAAAAGAGTACCTGGAAAAGGAAATGTGTCAGTCTTGACTTCTGGCAACTGCCTGGCTTAGTGCCAGTTTTCATCACAAAATTTTGGAAGTTGTTTCCTTTGCCTGCTTCCTGGCAAGAATTGGCCCAAAGTCACAATCAGCTAGCTTTGTGCTTAAGACAGGACAAAAACTCATAGACTCCAGGCTTTTAGTCTGGCCCCTATCCACCACACCAAATTTGACAGGTTCATATAAAGGGAGTCCTCAATTTATGTAATAGAGCTGCCCATCATGATTGTGAGTTGTGATAGTTGTAAACAGCTTGGTTGTGTGAGCAATCCAATTTTATGACCTCTTTTGTGACAATCATTTTATGACCAATGCCATGGTCATAAAACAAATGCCACAGTTAAGCAACCCAATGGTTCACTATGGTTGCAATTTTGCCAAAAAATGGAAGTAAATGCCAGTTTTTAGCAAAACCATTGCAAAACACAGTTATGTGACAGCAGGATGCTGCAAATGGCCATAAACAGGGCTTTTTTTCCTCATAGAACGCCCAGAATGGAGTTCTGGCACCTTTTTTGCATGGAACCTTGTAAGGAGGCAAGGCAGGTTGTATGACATGTGTGAGTTCTGGCACCTTTTTTTTTTTTTTTTTAGAAAAAAAGCACTGGCCATAAATATAGCTTGGTTGCTGAACACCTGAAGTTCAATCATGTGATTGCAGGGGGAAGCATTGGAACTTTGAATCTGGCTTATAAATAGCTCCCTGGTGATACCGTTATCACTTCAAATGGGGTCTCAGTCATAAGCTGAGGACTACCTATATCACTTGAAATTGGTCAAATATAGATGGAGAGGAAAATCAGCTTTGAGTTCCTGCTGTAATTATAAACAGTCTGTATAATATTTCACTTTTACAGCTTTGGGGGGAAATTTTGCTGCTTTCATTATATGTCATGTTTTCAATCTTTAACACAACATCCAGGCGATAATGAATCTGAGTCAAAGTTACTTTGAGGTCACTTATTAAGTGCTGACGGGAAGAATGAAGAACCTGACTAGAAGAAAACACATAAAGTTCAGAAAAACATAACCTATACATGCAAATGCATGGAGTGAATGACCCTCCTTGCAATGAGGCAATACTCCATAAAAATAGCAGCTGAGGCCTATGGAGGGATGTGAGGTTTTCCTTCCCTCTTCACTTCATTCTGCCAACATTTCAGCACAAAGGGCTGTACATTCTGCTTTTGACATTTGATTGACATTTGATTGTTTGTATTACAGTCATCTTTATTTAGTGATTTGTCAATTATGTCAAGATGATTACATTAGAAATGTTATTAAAAACAAGTTAGTTAATTAGTTAAAAACAGTGCCATGGAATTTACCAAATAATGAAGTGCTTACTCACCAATCATAGCAAATAGATCTGAATGGTAAACAGAACCTTCTTTAGGATGTCCATTTTTCAGACCAGGCCGGTAGAGGATTCTGGCTACAGCCAACCCAAAATAAGCTCCAAAAGCATGAATAGTCATGGATGCCCCAGTATCACTGGCCTGCAAAATATTAGCATGAGCTTCAGCACTTAACTAGAGTGAATCACCATTCCACCATAGCCTTCCAAACAAACAACAAACAGCATGTTTTAATTGAAATAAATAAGTCAGTGCACACTAGCACATATTTATGTATTTATTTATTCCATTTCTATAGCCGCCCAAGTCAGTCAATGACTCTGGATATATGCATATATGGATTTTAATAAATAGATATGTCTTTGCTTCTGTGTGTCAGTGTCTGAAGCAGTGGTGTCACTGTACCAAAGCAATTATGTAAAAAGGTGTGTAGAATTTGCTTTCTTTTGTCTTCCTATGCTTAATGCTAAGAAGCTGATTCTGGACATTAGAAGATATCTGTACAGTTTACAATGTCCTTCTTTAGTAAGTTAAATTGGGATATATTTTTTTCTTTATCAGTCTTGGCAAGTTAAATATGTTAATGATAGAGCACTGGTGCCATCTTCAGGTCACTGAAATTACTGGACTGCCTTAAATTAACAGAATAACAGAGTCGGAAAAGACCTTGAAGGTCTTCTAGCAGAAGAGAGACCCTGTAACATTCTGGACAAATGGCTGTCCAATCTCTTCTTAAAACCTCCAGTGATGGAGCATCCATGGCTTTTGAAGGCAAGCCGTTCCATTGGTCAATTGTTCTCACTGTCAAGAAATTTCTCCTTAGCTTTAGGTTGCTTCTTTCCTTGATTAATTTCCATCCATTGTTTCTTGATTGCCTTCTGGTGTTTGGAAAATAGGTTGAACCCCTCCTTGTTGTATCAGCCCCTCAAATATTGTAACATTACTATTATGTCACCCCTAGTCCTTCTTTTCACTACCCAATTCCTGCAACCATTCTTCATTATGTTTTACCCTCCTGGCCCCTAATCATCTTTGTTGCTCTTCTCTGCATTCTTTCTAGAGTCTCAAAACTGGATGCAGTATTCCAGGTGTGGTCTTACTAAGGTTTTATAAAGTGGTATTAATACTTCATGTGATTTTGAGTCTAAGCCTATGATTACGCAACCAAGGATTGCATTAGCTTTTTTGGCAACTGCTGCACACTGCTCGCTCATATTTAAATGATCGTCCACCACGACTCCACAATCTCTCTTACAGTTACTGCTGTTAAGCCAGGTTTCACTTAATCTGTACGTATACTGTGGCTTTTCTTGCCTGGGTGTAGTATTCTAGGTGTGACCTTACTAAGTCTTTATAGAGCATTACTAATATCTTGATTCAATCCCTCTGTTAATGCAAGTTAGAATTGCATTGGCTTTTTTGGCTGCTGCCACATACTGTTGTCTCATATTTAGCTGATTGTCTACTAAGACTCCAAGATCCCTCTCTCAGTTACTGCTGTTAAGCCAGGTTTCACTTACTCTGTACATGTACTTTTGGTTTTTCTTGCCCAAGTGTAAGACTTTATTTTTCTCACCATTGAATTTCATTTTGTTAAATAGGGCCCAGTGTTCAAGTCTGTCGAGATCCATCTGGATCTTGAGCCTATCATCTAGGGCAGGCATATCAAACTCGCGAGTCACATGATGTCGCGTGATGTATTGTGACTTTTTTCCCATTGCTGGCAATGGAGTGGGTGCGGTTTTGACATGACGCAGCTGGCCCATGGGCTGGCAGTTTGATATGCCTGATCTAGGATGTTGGCTATTCCTGCCAGTTTATTATCATCTGCAAATTTGATAAGTTTCCCTTCTATTCCCACATCTAAATCATTTATGAAGATATTAAAAAGTACTGGGCCTAAAACGGAACCTTGTGGTATCCCACTGCTTACTTCCCTCCGTGTACATGTAGTACCATTAAGGACTACTTGTTGAATACAATTTATCAGCCAGTTACAAATCCATCAGGTGGTAATGCTATCTATCACACTTTTTTCTAGTTTACCAAGAAGTAGATTGTGGTCTACTTTGTTGAATGCCTTACTGACGTCTACATATACTATGTTCATAACATTTTGCTGGTCTATTAATATAGTCACTTTGTCAAAGAACTAAATAAGGTTGGTTTGGCATGATCTGTTTTTAACAAACCTGGGCTGACTTCTAGTTATAACTTTATTTGTTTTTGATTACATTTTCCAAGTTCTTCTTGGATATTGATGTTAGGTTGATTGGTCTGTAGTTTCCTGGGTCTAGTTTTTCCCCCATCTTTTTTGAAGATGGGAACCACATCAGCTCTTTTCCAATCCTCTGATAGTTCCCTGGTGCTCCAGGATTTTTTAAAGATACGATACAATGGTTCTGTGATGACAGTTGCCAGCTCTTTCAGAACTATGGGATGTAATCCATCAGGTCCCAGTGATTTATACGCATCAAGATCAGACAGATGTTCTCTTACCATTTTCTTGCTTATTTTAATTTTTATTTCTAGTCTGTCTTTTACAGTTATATTTTTGGTAGATTGGGTTATAATTTCTTTTTGCATGAAGAATGAAGCAAAGAATGAGTTAAACAGCTTTCTCTCTACTGCCCATTACTTCCTTGCCATCTTCTCTCTTTAACGGACAACTGTTCCCTTGACTTTTTTTCTTTTTATTTATACATTGAAAGAAACTTTTTTATTATCTCTGACATTTGTTGCAAGTCTTTATTCATTCTGAGCCTTTGCTTTCTTGACTTCTTCTTTGCAAATTCTAGCTATCTGCTGATATTCTGCCTTAGTTATGTGTCTCTCTTTCCATTTTTTGTACTTATTCTTTTTGTGCTTCAGTTTATCAGTGATCTTTGTGCAACCATGCTGGTTTCTACTTGGATTTTAAGAGATTGTCCACTAGGACTCCAAGATCCCTCTTGCAGTTTCTGCTATTGAGTCAGATTCCATCTAATCTGTACCTATGCATTTGGTTTTTCTTGCCTAAGTGTAAAACCTTACTTTTCTCACCACTGAATTTCATTTTGATAGATAGACCAGTGTTCAAGTCTGTTTAAAAAACTGTTAAAGCTAATTGTTATAATTTAAGCTCTGACCTTTATTTCTATTTTGAATAAACATAAATTAGCCAGAAAATATCAGACTTGGAAGAGCCAATTTTGCATAGTAGTCAAGGCACCAGGTTAGAAATGGGGGGGGGGACCATGAGTTCTAGGCCCAACTTGGGCACAAAGTTAGCTGGGTGATCTTGGGCCAATCACTTTCTCTCAGCTCTAGGAAGGAGGCAATGGCAAACCACTTCTGAAAAACCTTGCCAAGAAAACAACAGGGAGTTGTCCAAGCAGTCTCCAAGAATCAGACATGATTGAATAGGAAAAAAAAAACAGAAGGAGATTAATTGAAATTAAACTGAAATGTTTGAAATATTTGATTGGGTTTATCGCATTAAAGCAATTCAATTTATTCACCACTAAAAGAACTTGAGAAAAAATATGTTCCTGAAGGAAAATTGATTAGAAATTGCTTAGCAAGTTCTAGAGTCATCCATTCCTTGGATTTGGTGGAAATGCCTTCTCTTGCTGGAAACTCTTGGCATGGAGAGGGCAGATTTCTAAAGAAGGTATCTGTTTCTTTAATTTAGTCTGCAGAATTGTTTGATTCATTTTAATGCATTCCATTATGATATGGAAATAGATCGGGATATAAAAAAACTGTCTATGATCCCTAATCCAGAGTGGAATAGATCAATTGGACTTTTAATTTTCATCTTCCTGACTAATTTTCGCCCAGTGGAATTTGTTTTTCACTAAAGCTGATTTGTTTTCTCATAGGGAAAAAATCAAAAACCCCACACAATTTCTCAGAACTGAGTATTTCCTTTTCATGGAAATATAATGCAGCACTCAAATCAAAATGTCCTTCCAAAGCATGGCAGACAAGAAGGTAGTCACTGTCAGAGAAGGTCTTAAAGCCCGACATACCAAAAATACAAAGTGATCTATAGAAGACAGAATCATCTTATAAAATGACATGTGTTGTTGTTGTTAATTGCGAAGTCGTGTCCGACCCGTCGCGACCCCATGGACAATGTTCCTCCAGGTCTTCCTGTCCTCTACCATCTTCTGGAGTCCATTTAAATTCACACCTACTGCTTCAAAATGACATGTAGGTCATAATAAAATAGAAGTCAGAAAATTCCTACCTTTAGCACATTCACCACAAGATGTTCATTGCATACAAATATAGAAATTTCAAACATTGTTAAAATCAGCATCTGAACTGGACTTGTTTTCCCCAGGACAGCTCCAAATGAGATCAGGACAGCTGCTGTGCTGAAGTCTGCATTTATCATACTTTTGATTTAATGAGAGAAAATAAAAACATATGGGTTATATACAGTATGTATTCAGATAGTGACTATTAACAAAACACCTAGAGATGCAAAATAAATGTTATTTATTCAAGTTCTTCATTTGAAGGCTTCATGAATTACTGCTTTTATTTGTATTAAAGTCATCATAAATCCATTAGTATTTTCTCGAAGTGATAAATTTCATATCTTTGCTATTCATTGGTTGAATATATTGATTGACATACAAGCAAACTCAAACAGAGGTAGAGAGAAAGAAAAGAGGAGCTAAAACTTAATGATGAAGTCAACTTTCAGCAAAGTTTTGAAGTTGTGTATTCTAAGACAGGGAATCAATAAAACCCTGATGGGATAGTATTGTCCTAGTTACTTTTCCAAACCCAGGTTGCATCCTACATATATGCTGTGACTTCAATTAGCAGGATACTCTTAAGTTGTGCCTTGCTGGCTCTAGCTGGCTCTATACCGCTTTATTTTCTGATGCTGGCCTTAGATGCCAGTTTTCTCAAGAACTAGATGATGGAGGTTCCTGGTCTGAATCTAGGTTAAAAACAGTTGTTGATTCAGTATCATTGCTGGGTAAGGCACATACGATCTTATTCTTAGGATGAGCACTCTTGCTCCTATTCATTATCTGATGGGTGTATTAAAGCCAGGCCATAAGAAGATGTGTAAATAATACCTTCTTAACAAATACTGAGTAATTTGACCATAAGAGAGTTTGGATGCCAAACAAGTTATTGTAAGAAATATAAAACTGCCTTTTTTCTTTTTTTATTCTCTCTCTGCATTTCTCTTATAAAATGCTTCTTTGCCTTAGAATTTACATCATGGTGGCAAAGTGGTTAGAATGCAGGTTGACTCTGCCCACTGCCAGGGGTTCAATCCCAACCAGCTCAAGGTTGACTCAGCCTTCCATCCTTCTGAGGTTAGTAAAATGAGGACCCAGATTGTTGGGGGCAATATTGACTCTGTAAACCGCTTAGAGAAGGCTAAAATGCTATGAAGCAGTGTATGAGTCTAAGTGCTAATACTGTACTGCAAATGATATTATGGTAAAAGGTTAGGGGGAACACCAGAAGAAAAATCTGTTATTGTGTCTAGTCTGCTCCTGAACATTTTGAAAGAAAAGCAGTGAATAAAGATTTTAAAAATGCCGTACATTTCCTTAATAAGTAATGGCAGGACTCTAATAACTTATTGAAACAGTTTTTTAATTATTGCAAATAATCTGTTGCAGAATTTTCTCTATTTCATTGTCTTTTTAAAAAAAAAAAGTGGGGCCCTGAAATGTCTGCAACTCTTTTTATTCACTTGAAATTTATTTCAGAATACTGCATAGTGTGCACCACCTTCCAACAATTAACTTCAAAAGTTTTGTGTAAACTGCCTTATCTAGACATGCAGAAAGGGTTGTCTGTTATTAATTTAGAAAATTAGGCAAGTTTTTTCTTACCTGATGTTATAATATCAGTAGTACATTGATGATCACAACACTGTATTTCTAAATTTAGAAAGTAATATCTTGCTTTTAAAAAGTACACAAAATAGTCAAAGATAAGAAATTGGTGTATATCAGTGTCCATTTCTAATGTATGTATAGTCATAACAATGAAGTTACTAGCTAGAGGGAACTGCACCCTGAATGTTCAGTTTCAGATAATATTTTTTCGTAGCAACAGATTTGCTTTTCTTTTAGCAAAACCATTGAAGACATTGTTGTAGTTCAATGAACATAGCACTTCCTTGAGGAAAGATACCATTTACACTCCTTTCAGCAGCGATAGATTTGGACTGCAAAAATAAAAAAGGACCAACATTTCTGAAAGTTCTGACAATCGGGTTAAAATACATAATAGATGCCACCAAGTGAAATTAATTTTAACTGCTGATTGAAGAAACATACTCTTTCATATATTTTATACTTTTTAAAAATTTGATTTCCTTTTTACCATATTGCACAAAATTATTCAAACCATTATCAAGAATTAATATATGAACCAATGCTGGAAGACCTATTTACTTTTTAACGTTATTGTGAAGGCTTATGTGAAATGCAGGAAAACCATTTTAGTTCTTTCCAAAACATTATGGGACGCAAAAGCCACCCTTATCACTGAACCGCTTCCCTGACTTTGTACTGGTTCATGGGAATGACCTGGAGAGATAGGGAAAAAAAGCTGCAGACTAGACAACCGTCATGGAAGAGTTGTCTTAGCCCACAGAAACAAAAGTGGCATGGGAAGCATTTCAGAAGGGACTCTCACTAGTTTTCTGGAAAGTAAAAGTACAGGAGGGGAGATTTGCAATATTCATTTTTCACAGATTACAGATCTGAACAGAACGATTTGTCCATCCCACAAAAGTGACAGGTTGAAATTGTGGACCTAGGGAAGGGTGGGCAATGGCTCAAGGAGGAGGAAAGATAAGCTGCAATCAATAAGGTGTCAGCTGCTAAATTGCCAATAGAAATTCTCTGCCCAAGGGCATAGTCAGGATATATGTATTCTAGCTTTTATAATACAGTTTCATTCACCACTGAAATTTCTAAAAAAATAAAGTCCAATGAAACAATTGTACCATAGCCAAACCAATGAAAGACTTAAAATGTGCTACAAAAAACTAGTGTTGTTTTTATTTTTTTTATTTATTTGTTTGTTTGTTTGTTTGTTTACTTGCTTAAAATTTTAATTAGGGGTGGTGAATTTTAAGGCCTTCCTGATATTATAGAAGTATAACTTGTAGTAACCCTTGCTATGACTCTTAAAAGATATAATTCTGTAATGTCTGTGGAGTCAGAGGTTCCTACCTTGCTAAAAGCCAAGAAGTAGAAGGAATGTTTCTTTAGATCAGTGGTTCTCAACCTGTGGGTCGGGACCCCATTTGGGGTCGAACGACCATTTCACGGGGGTCGCCAAACAACGCAGTCTGCCATTTTTTCCCCTTTTCCTTAGCTATGCTACTCCCTTTTATTCTATTGGTTTTTGAAAGCCAATAGAATAGACTCTCTTGAATAGAGTCTAATTCTGTTGGCTTTCAAAGCCAATAGGAATTGTCCAGGCTGTCTCTGCCCTGCTGAGCCCGCCAAAAGTCCCATTCTGCAAACGGTGCTGCACCAGTTGAGTAGTCCTCGACTTACGACCGGTTGGGGGTCACGGCATTAAAAAGGTTGAGAACCACTGCTTTAGATAATGTATTCCTTAACTAGGGTTCCTAGATTTCTTGAGGTATCACAGGTTTTATCACAGATGGAGGAAATGAGACTAAACATTTTAGAAGGTCTGAACATCTGAAAAAGTTGGTATGGGACACACTGTTTTTTAAGGCAAATATACTGTGTTTCCTTGAAAATAAAACCCAGTCTTATATTTTTTTTCCTCCAAAAGAGGCATTAGGTCTTATTTTCAGGGGATGTCTTACCTGCTTACCTCAGGACCACTGCAGCCAGGCCTTCCATGCCCAGACCCGTCATGCCACCGCCCGCCTTTGCACCAGTGCCACTGCTTGCAGAAGGATACCACATGGTGCGTCACGTTGGTACCTCCGCTCACAGCAGGGCACCACTTGGCACATTGAGACAGAGCTGCTGCTCACGGCAGGATGCCACTTTCAAATGGCCACCAGCAACCAGAAGAAGTGGGCCAGCAGCCATGCAGGCTCCTGCTGGATGAAGCTGCTGGTGTTGGTGCCACCGCTGCAAAGCAAGGCAGGTGTCGGGGAGTGGGAGGCCTAGCTGTGGGGGCCCTGAGTTAAGCATGTGCGGGGCACGTGGAGCAGCTCCACCCCTCACCCCCTCCATAGCTTGCTTTTTACACATGTGCCTCATCCCACCTCGTACAACCAGACGGTGGGATGGAGTGGGCAGGGTCTTAACTAGGCCTTATTTTGGGGATAGGTTTTATATTAGGCACACATATAAAAATCAAGCTAGGGCTTTTTTTCAGGATAGGTCTTATTTTCTGGGGGAAACAGTACTTGCCACTCTTATAGCATTCACCGTCACTAGCTCACTATGGTTTACACCACAGTGCTATCTTTAGCACAACACTTCTGGAAATTCTAGTAGAAATTCACTTGTAGGGAACTCTTGGTAACCAATCTTAATATTCAAGTCACTTGTGCTTCCCAGGGTATTCTCCTTACCTTTCAATGATATTATAGACATGATTTGATTCCATGTGCCAAAATCCTTGTAAGAGGATGCCCCACTGAAGGCCCAAGGCAGCAATGAGCAAGTTGATGCCAACACTGCTGAAACCATATTTTTTCAGGAATGTCATCAGAAAACCAAACCCAATAAATATCATCACATGAACATCCTGAAAGACTAGAAAAAAAATAAGAGAAAAGTTTTATGATAGGCAGCATCAATAAATAAATTTCTCCTGGCAATTTCATTCCAAGTTTTCCAAGTTTTAAAAGAGACAATTATTTCTGATAACATCATCACATGAAGAAAGAAAGAAAGAAAGAAAGAAAGAAAGAAAGGAGGGAGGGAGGGAGGGAGGGAGGGAGGGAGGGAGGGAGGGAGGGAGAGAAAGAGGGAGGGAAGGAAGGAATGTTGCTTATGTAGCACAAATATTCACAAAGTGCCTTCATTCATTTATTAATGAGTAAGAAAAAGTTACATTCATTGGCTATGAAGTACAGATAGCTTCAGGAGCAAATGAGGGGGAAATAGAATGGAACAAATTATCATGAAAGAGGGTAGGTAGCCTTAGCTGGCAGAAACTTTAGCCCAATAAAAGCAATTTCTCTGCATTTTAAAGTTATTGAGTAAGAAAAAAATCCCACCTTCAGGCATGGGATGGTAGAGTTTTATTTACATTATTAAGAAACAGCAAACAAGCAATGAAGAGTCACAGAAACAACTTTAAACCACATTGGGCTATTGAATGAACAGCCTCCTTAGAGGTACAGAATATTTTTAAAGGCCAATACATGTTTAAATAATCCAACTGTAACTGCTCCCTTGACAAATAAGCTCATTATAATTGCCTTGACATAAAATCTTGGGTAATACCTCTCCTATCAGAATCCTTCTTACTAGTCTTCACACTTCTTCTTTCAGCTTCTCCTCCACTTGACCCTCCAGTCCATCATTCACCCCATCAAAAGCACTGAGGATTCCTTCATAAACAAAACTTCCAGCTTCTCATGCTCCATATTGGCCAAGCTATCAACTAATGCTCAGCAGTTCTTTGCACAAAATCTGCCTTCTCTCCAGTGCCTTTTTCTTATCACAAGTAGTCTTCCTACTACCAAAACTTTCTGCTGTGTTGATTTCAAACATTCCTGCCTTCTTTCCCACACTCCCTTCTGGCTTCCTATATAGAATGAAGATACTTCATATATTTCTGAGCTAAATATCTGCAACCTCCCCTGAGCTATCTTCCTTTCTCTTCATTCTGTGTCCCCCTCCTGCTATTTGACTTACCTAAGAGTAGTTAAATCATAACTGGAGCCAGCAGATTGCATTATATTACCCTGATTTATATGCTATTCCAATTCAAAGACTCTAAATGACTCTGTACACATACAAACATACACAGAGAGACAGAGAGAAAGAGCAGAATTATAGCAGTAAGAAATGAGATGTAAGATGTAAGATGTAACAACATCTAGCTCAGAGCATCTCAGGGGTACTGTGTCTTTTCATGTTATCCCCAAATGCTCCTCTGAAGGACCACTCTTCAGGCTCAAAAACTCCATAGGAATACAGCAGTTCAGACATTCCTTCAGTGCTGGGACCCTCAGCAAACATTCTCACTAGATAAACAGCTTCAACTCATCTCTGAGGTGCTCTCAGAGATATTAGGCCACGTAGGCCTTTAAAAATGATAATCAGCAGTTTGAATTGTACCCAAAGCTAATCATCAACCAATGCAACTCCTGTAATATTACAAAAATGAATGTGTGCATAACTCAGTGGACTAGCTGAATCATCTTCAAAGGCAGTCTTATGTAGAGCACACAGGGCCATGTGAATACAAGAAGCCCCTGAATACAAAAAGGAATATCATGGCCCCACCAAAATCAAGTACAAGAGTGACCCGTGTATTTTCCATCCCATGCTAGAACATAGCCTCTACCGAAAGGGTGTACACAATTCATAATCCTCTAACCTTTGCTGAAGATGTGACCTAGCCTTATAGTGAAACATTCAGAAACCAGCCCACAAGCTCGGAGAATGAACCTTCACCCTCATACACAATCCATTTCATCCAGCGCTTTCTGCAGTTTGCAACCTCACCAAGTTCTCAACAAATCTTCTTTAGAAAAGAAGAATCAAAACTAGCCACTGGTTATCCAGAAAAATAGGTCTGAACAATAGCTTCTTGAGGAGGGAATGCAGCATTTTCTGGTGGCACAATCATCTTGAACAAGAACACATTAAGCACTACTTGAACTCAGCTTCAAGTAAATTTTTGGAGGTTTTCACTAACCAGGTTTAATTTAATTTAAATTTAATTTAATTTAATTTAATTTAATTTAATTTAGACGTGGCATATCAACCAGGATACTGAACTCTCTTCAGGAACCATAGGATCAAAGCACATCTCAGGGGCTGCCATAAAGAAGAGGGAATCAAGCTATTTTCCAAAGCACCTGAAGGCAGGACAAGAAGCAATGGGTGGAAACTAATCAAGGAGAGAAGCAACCTAGAACTAAGGAGAAACTTCCTGACAGTGAGAACAATTAATCAGTGGAACAGCCTGCCTCCAGAAGCAGTAAATGCTCCAACACTGGAAGATTTTAAGAAGAGACTGAACAGCCATTTGTCCAAAATGGTGTAGGGTTTCCTGCCTGAGGAGGGGGTTGGACTAGATGACCTCCAAGGTCCCTTCCAACTTTACTACTATTATTATTATTATATAATTCCAGATAAGCTCACTAAATAGGGCCTATTCCAACTCTACTGCAGGTAACTACCAACTCTAAATGAATATAAGCACTTTCATCGTTTTGATTTTGTATGAATTTATTGCAGCGGCCCAGCAGCCAATTTTTGGCCTGATTTTTTTTTTTTTTTTTTTTTTTTGCCAAATCAGCTTTACTAAACACAATAAGGGGAAAGGAACCTCACTCCACTGCTATTCTTGCTATAATGTAGACTAAAATTTGAGCTCTTTCCCATGTTCAGTCACATTTATCTTCAACAATATCACTTAGTTTGCAGCTTTATAATCTCTTCTGCAGTTTCATATGATAAATCTCTTTGGTAAACCAATGAGTTTCCTTGGCACAATGAGCAGAACTTGAAATAATCCCCAAATAATCTTTGAAAGCTAGAGAATCCACTAGGCACCTGGGGTGGACCAATCAAATGGATCTATTCTTCTTATAGAGGTCATTGGCATTGGCTGATAGGTGAACCAGAGAGTGATCTGATTATGACAAGGGACTGAGGAATATGTCTCCTGTCACATTTCAGTTACTTTGAAATATGTTGATCCCATCATTAACTGAGCCCATGATAGTGGTGGGATTCAAATATGTGAACAACTGGTTCTCTGTGTGAATGCCACTTCCGGAAGTCCATTTTGGGCCTGGACAACAAAAAAATTAGCTACCAGTTCTGCCGAAGTGGTGCAAACTGGCTGAATCCCACCACTGGCCCATGATCCCCAAAGACAAGGTTTGTAAGTTCACGGTGGCCATGAACTCACAAGCCACATCTGAATTCACCCACAAGATGTCTCTCAAAATCAATAGGGTTGGCAGGTGCTGGCTGCAACGATTGGCCCGAGCAGACCATATGGATGCCCAGGACCAGAAAGGCTGCTCCCAGCCTTGCGCGCAAGCACACGGCAGGAAAAGATCCTTTGAAATGATTGGCCAGCAAGGTATTGTGCAGGGGGGCTATAAAAGGGGGCTGCACCATTTTAAAATTGGTTCTGTTGGTGTTTGCAATAAAGGAGAACTGTTGGAACTTGTTGCTTCGTCTCGATGCCTCTTCTTCTGAAACAGAACAATGGGCACTTCAATGCCAGTCCTATGATGAGGTTCAGCAGCTCAGGCAGGAATGAAGCTGTGCAGCAATAAGTCCAGGGCAATATCAAATCCTCAACTCATCCACCTCTTCTTTCCCCAGTCAAGTCAACGCAATACCTTCCAAAATCAGCTAATATCATCTACTTCTCCACTTTTACCTATTGTCTTTGAGGGGAACATTTCCTCCACTCTTCATTTAACTGTTTAACTTAACTTTGTCCTTTCTAGCCTTGCATGAATTTCATTGCAGCCGCTGTATCACATTTGTTTTTGCAACTAATTGAAGAGAGGGATGAGGGATAATAAGAAAATAAAACCAGTAGGACTTCCTTTCAAGAAAATATGTTGAAAATCCAGCTAAAAGATTTGAATGAAGAAAATTTGTTTTAAAGTACTGGACACTTTCATTTTTTAAAAAAAAAAATCCTTTTTTTAACCATGATGTTTAACAATTTGAGGCCTAATATTTTTTCAAGGCAGGTAGGTGTTCTCCATTTCTCATTTCTTCCAGTGCCTCACTGCATATTTGTAACACTTGTAGGCTCATACCAAATTCTCACTAATGTATGCAATTTCATACAATGGTAATTGGTCATCATCATTATCAGCATTGCAAAATATTTAGATAATAGTTTATGCCTGACAGATACATATACAAAAAAGAGAGGCTACTGTATATAGTATAGACACCATAGAAAAGGAATCAACATTTATTATATTTAAAGAGAAAGAGAGGGGGATAGATGCAGGGGCTTCAATTTAAAAAAAACATGAATGGAAGCAGAATACACCTCAATACCAAAAACATATGGAGAGTTTTCTTTATCAGAAAACTTTATCTGATTATGTTATATATGTGTAACAATATTTCAGGAAATTACAGGACTGTTTGTAGATTAAAGACTTAAGCAACAATTATGACATTCAACAAAATATGTCTGGATCTGAGGTCATTTGGTTCTTGGAAGAGTCATGCATGTATTAATGCAAGAATAAACCTTCCATGAGAAGCACTTTTGAAACAACAATTTAAAAATTGGTGAATTTGGGAGGTATACATTTGGGAGCCAGTTTGGGGTACTGATTCAAGGCATCTCAGGTTAAAAACCAGGAGACCATGAGTTCTAGTCTTGCCTTAGGCACAAAGACCTGAAAAATTAAGCAGAGTCAGACTTTCTTCATATTTGAATGGGAAATAACTAGGACAACCTAAGACTATGGGCAAGACTAGGAAACTGAAAATAGTCTTAGAAGAAGACAGTTGCAAACTATTCATAGCCATATGGCTTGACTCAAAGGGCAATTTGCCTACACATGGCTTAAGTGCTATTCCTTCCATTCAAAAGAGAATTATACTAACAATAAGTAGGCTTGCCTTTCTTCACAAGATGAATCCCCATTCACAAAGACAACAACAATAATAAATCTGAGTAGTAATATCTTATAAACATATGCAAAGCATCCTAGAACATTAGTCCAAAATAGTAAAATGTAGGTAAATATTTATCCTACCATATTTAATGTCTAATGGCATACATAAATGCACAGAAATGGTGTCAGACTAGAGTAGCATGAAGCTCCTTCAATATAATTTGTCATAATTCATTTGTGGATCTTACAGTTTCAGAAATAAAGAATTCCCCTGTTCCAGTGTGCCAGAAACCCATGGGACACTTACTCCATGGTAAGATATCATTGCTGTTTTAATCTGCAAGTCAGCAGATGTCTCTGAGTAGGTAGAAGATAAGAATCCAAGGCAGTTTATGAAATGCCAGAGAAATTCAAAGACATACCCATTCATAAAACTCTGTGAACTTCCTAGAAATGGGAAATTAAGACATATTCAGAAAGAATATATCAAATGGCTAGTTAGTTAACAAAATTAGCAGACCTGTCACATCTGTCCCCAAATTTTCCCCATTAGAGTATTTCATATTTGCATTAAGCATTTTTTTTGCACTATGCCGCTTATTCAGAATGGTGTGCTTGTTTCAGAAGGAAAATTTATCATTTGAATGAGACCTGTGCCTCCAGTATATGATATACAAAGTACACAGTAAATGAGAATGCAAGAATCTCCCAATTAAGTTATGCACGGTGTTAGAACAACCCCCAAAGCAGCTAACTTTCACCAGATTGCTATAGTTTATTAACCAATGGCATCACTTACTTGGATATAAGCCCATATTAGTTGATGGCTGGCTCCATCTGTCTGTTGGCTGATATCTCACAAATATTCCAAATAAAATGATAATGATCACTTGTAAAAAAATGGCAAGAACAGGGAATCTGATCCGCATATTGGTGGAGAAAGAATTTGAACTGGGCATCCTTGCAGGAGTTTGGCAAAGAATGATAAGGACAACTCCAACAACTTGCTGTTTGCTTTAAGCTGTGTTGCATCATAATGACATAGCATAACCTCCTGCTCGTTAAAGTCAAGCCTACTGAAGGAGGTACTTATCTTTACTTATGGTTCCTGCTTAGAAAACTTTCTCTTATTCGTCTTTAAGATTTATATCCATTCCTTCAAAACTTTCCCAGAATAGAAAAATTTATATCTATATAATGCAAGGAAATGATCAAAGAAACCAAATGACTCCTACTTGTATTGTTCTAATATCATATCATGTTTGACTACTTTTTCATACTTTCTTGTTTAAAATATACAACAAATTAAATTAATGCATCAATTTGTGTCTAAGTGCAAAGGCCAAAAAGTCTTTCAATAGTGTTAAAGCTACACATTGTATCCACAACCGTATGTTTTCAAAGATAAGACAAAAATAAGAAGTACTACATTTGACAGATAACACTTTTTAAAAAGTGTAAGCTTCCTTTTTTATTTTCTAATATGCAAGTGTACAGAAATATACACATAAATATAAAATAAGACTTATTAAATGGAAATAACATTTGAACAAGTTCTTTTAAAATATTTTGAGACTAAAACATATGAAGAATGGTTGCAGGAATTAGGTATGTCTAGTTTAATGAAAAGAAGGACTGGGGGTGACAAGATAGCAATATTCTAAAATCTAAGGGACTGCCACAAAGTGGAGGGGGTCAAGCTATTCCACAAAGCATATGAAGGCAGAAAAAGAATCAATGGATGGAAACTAATCAAGGAGACAACTAACTTAGAACTCTTGACAGTGAGAAAAATTAATTAGTGGAACAAATTGCCTCCAGAACTTGTGGGTGCTCCATCACTAAAGACTTTTAAGAAGATACTGGACAGCCATTTATCTGGAATGGTATAGGGTTTCCTGCTTGAGCAGGGGGTTGGACTAGAAGACCTCTAAGGTCCCTTTCAACTCTGTTATTCTGTTATTTTGTGGAATGTTTTAAAATGAATAAACATTTATAGTATGGCTGAGCAAAGACTCCATGAATTTGTTCAATTTGAATAGCATCCTGCTTTAACTCACATTATTTTGTCGGCTGTTTCATTTGACAGATCTGAATTCAGTTGAAATCAGCAGCCTAGTTCAAACATGGACAGCAACTGTAAGTCAAGTAGTCTTATGAATAATTTAAAATAGTGAGATTTTATTTATTGTAGGCATTTCAAATTCTTTTACTTTAAAACAAATACTGACAACTTTTATTTTTTTCATAGAATTGACTTATGTTAAGCAATCAAGGTTCAGATTAATGGGTTAGGGTTAGGGTTAGGGTACTAACCTTGGTACATGGTACTAACCAAGTATTTATATGGGAAGGGTGGAGGGGGTCTCAAATAAAAACCTCTTTATTTGAACAGAGGAGGATTGATTATTATGAAAATGACACACTGCATAGAAAGTTGGTCCAAGCTAGGATACTTGTATAATTTCAGAGTGTTAGCAAATAAAAGAAGTTACTTTGGAAATGACATACACTTTAAGCAATGGTGGGATTCAAATATGTGAACAACTGGTTCTCTGTGTGGATGCCGCTTCCAGAAGTCCATTCTGGGCCTGGGCAACAAAAAAATTAGCTACCAGTTCTGCCAAAATGGTGCGAACTGGCTGAATCCCACCACTGACTTTAAGAAATAAAGGTGCATGTTTTCTAAAGAATAGATATTATGATTAATCAGGGCTTTTTTTGTCATAGAACACCCAGAACGGAGTTCCAGCACCTTTTTTGGATGGAACCTTGTAGGGTAGGCAAAGCGGGTTGTATGACGTGTGTGAGTTCCGGCACCTTTATTATTTTTAATGGAAAGCAGTGTAGGACTGTGTTCTCTATTTTTTTATATAGGAGTAGAATTCAGATGAGGAACAAACATTGGCAGAAAAAGAAAGGATTTAAATATTCCCATTTCCCAGCTTAAACAATCAGTTCTATACTTTCACAGAACTCTACAACTAAAGGACCACTTTTAAAAAACAATTCTACTCTTCACAGTCATATTGAATAAAAAGCAAACTAACTTTAGAATAGTCCTGTAATATATATAGAGAACTTCTCCTATAGTGTCCCAAATCATTAATGTAACTTCAGAAAGACTCATAGTATTTGTGTTTTCAAAAGAACCTCATTGTTTCAGGCTACAAGCTAATCTATCCAAGCTCAACCAGAATGATTAGTAATTTAGCTGAATCTGATGTTCACCTCTTATCATATTAGGTTGAGACCCAAACACTGGTAGAATTACCAAATTTGAACTAAAAACTAGTTATTTATTTAATCGATATGGAGGCTACTGACTTACAATTAAAAAGAACAAAACTATAAAATAAAAATAATTCATGAGATACCCACAAACAGATATATAAACAAAACAAATTGAAAAATCAACAAAGGCTCAATTATCAACCTTCCCAAGACCTAGAACAGGTCTTCAATAGCTTCCCGAATGCCATCAGGATAGGAGCCATGTGGATCTCTGGGAGGATATAATTCCAAAGGAAAAGTCCTATGACAGAGAAAACACGTTTCCTGGATCCTGCTAGATGTTATTTCTTAATTGATGGGACCCAAAGTGCACTGAATGTTGAATTTCTTTCATTTGCAGGGAAAATAAAAAGGATTTTCAAAATATAATGGTAAACACTAGAATTACAGATCTGTTTTATGTAAAAGAGTATGTTGCATGAGTTCCATATCTACTACTCTTAATACAAGATAGTTACTTACTTCATTAGATAACCTTTCTTAAACATCTATGAAATAGTCTGAATGATTCTGAAAACATAGGAATTTGTTGAATTATCACAATGAAAGGCTTTCACAGTCTTGTCCACAAGAATCCATTCCTGGTTCCTACATCTTATTAGTAAAATCAAGAGGAACAACAAATTTTCGAGCAGAACTAGGATGATAAAAGGATTTTGCCTAATGTTGTAGGGCCATTGAGAATCTTTGAGTAGAGTAGGGTTTCAAATATTTTAAAATTCTAAACAGGTTGCCCAATTGTTAGTCATTTTTGAACCTCCCACATATAAACACACACACAAACCAAGTTAAGGTCTAAATTGCCTACATATAAGTCTCTAGATACCCCAAACATAAGTTGCGTAGTTGTTGGCAATGTGACAGCAGTAAAGTCTCAGGGCCAACTCCCTTTGACCTAGAACATAATTTGAAGGGCCAGCTTTCCTGTTCTTTAATGATTCATGAATGTTGCAAGAAGAGTCTGGAAAATCAGTTCCTTTAAAGTGAATGGAGAAGCTTTTAGTATTTAGAATTGATATTTATGAAATAATATAAAACATTTTCATGGTACATATTTACTCTATCCCTTAATGGTTTTCAAATGTGGAATAAAGCATTGGGAATGAGGAATAGGGAATAAAATCAGAATTAACAGAAAATATTCTCTTTATGTTGTCATAAAGAGAGGTCAGCAATGTTGCAGCTGTATTTTGCAGTCTTCCACTGAAAAGGACACTTTTGCTGCTGCCAATATCATTGTTGCTGCCCACAACATTGTGGATACTCCATCACTGGAGGTTTTTAAGAAAAGGTTGGACAGAATGTCCAAAATGGTAGATGATCCCCTGCTTGTGCAGAGGTTGGACTAGGAGACCTCCAAGTTCCCTTCTAACTCTGTTATTCTGTTATTCTATTCTGTTATTTCAAAGCTTAGCAAAGTGGTTGCTTTGTGAAGGGAGTCCTTTGTCAAATGATCCACATCATAAGTAAGAAACTTATATGTTTTTTTTAAAAAAAAAGGCAAAGAGGTTACAGACTGATGAGTAATGAAAAGGAGAGTAAGACTGTTTTCCTAATTTATTTCTTCATAGAATTACAATGGAATTGTATTGGAAAACAGATGTGAAGCATACTTTGGCATAGAAAGTAGAATTTGTACATCCAGTATTTTTAGCTAAGTAGCCATGCTACATGTCTGGACAGCCATTTGTCCGAAATGGTGTAGGGTTTCCTGCCTGAGCAGGGGGTTGGACTCGATGACCTCCAAGATCCCTTCCAACATTATTATTATTATTATTATTATTATTATTATTATTATTATTATTATTATTATTATTATTATTATCAATCATCGCACAGTCAGCCAGATGTTCAGACTGGATTTGGCATTTTGTCTACCTATCGAGTCCTTACCCAAGACCTGGGTTAGGCAGATGTGGATGTTTGATGGTATTACAGGTATCCTCGCAGGATGGAAGCAGTTCCTAATAAGGCCGCCTTTTGCAATTGACTAATCTGCTTGAGTCCAGTCCACTATTCCAGCTGTGTACCTAATGACTGGGATTTCCCAGGTTTTGATTGCCTTTATGGTATTTCCTCCATTGAGTTTGGACTTTAAGATCTTCTTCACTCTCTTGATGTATTCACCTCTAATCTTTTTCTTGACTTCAGTGTGCTTGATGTTGTCAGCTTGAAGGATACCCAAGTATTTGTAGTATTCTTCCTCATCCAGACTCTTAATGTTATTTTCGTGGGGCATCTTGATTCCTTCAGTTTTCACTATTTTTCCTTGTTTGATAGTAAGTGTGGCACATTTGTCCAAGCCAAACTCCATTACAATATCTTGGCTATATATACGGACAGTGTTGAGCAGCGATTCTATTTCAGATGATGTTTTTCCATACAGCTTCAGATCATCCATATAAAGGAGGTGGGATAGTCTGGCAGATGTTTTTGATGTTTGATAGCCATGTCCTGAGTTATTCAGTATTGTTGACAGAGGAAACAGTGCAATAACAAATAGTAATGGTGATAATGAATCTCCTTGAAATATTCCTCTCTTGATATTAACCTCTCCCAGCTCTCACCATTGATCTGCAACTGTGTCTTCCATTGTGCCATCGATTTTTGCACAAATTTTCTGATGTTTCTACTTTACTCCTGTTATTTCTAGGCACTTGATTATCCAATCATGTGGCAGAGAGTCAAATGCCTTTTTGTAGTCAATCCATGCCACATTCAGGTTGGTCTTCCTTCTCTTGCAGTTTTCCAAGATCATTTTGTCTATTAGGAGTTGATCTTTTGTTCCTCTGCTATTGGGGCGGTTTCCTTTCTGCTCAGGTGGAAAGAGATTGTTTTCAACTAGATGCTGTTGTACTGCATCAGCTACCACACCAGTTAGTAATTTGAAAGTTGCTGGTAAGCAGGTAATTGGCCTGTAGTTACCTGGTGTTGCCCCTTTTGCTGGATTTTTCATTATTAGGTAGGTTTTCCCAGTTGTTAGCCACTTTTCAATTTCTCCTCCTTGTAGTATATTGTTGAACTGCTTGGCAATGAGTGGGTGTATAACAGTTAGATGTTTCAACCAAAACCCATGCAGTTCATCTTCACCTGGTGCTGACCAATTTTTGATTTTCTTTGCTCTTTTTTCCTACCATTTTTGTTGTTATTACTAGTTCTTTCATTTCAACTTCTGTTTTATTTGCATCCACCTCTTTTAACCAAGCTGCATCCTTGTTGTATTTCTTTGGGTTATCCCATATCTGCTTCCAGAACTGCACTGTTTCTTCCTTGTCAGGTACTGACTGATTCCTTGCAGTTTCTCCATTGATGGATTGGTAGAAACGTTTCTGATTGGATTGAAATTGGAGGTTCTGCCTATAGTTTGCAATTCGAGCTTCATATCTACTGATTTTCCTGGCTATAGCTGTTATTTGTTGCTTTATTATTTCCAGTGCTTCCTTGATCTTCCTTGTTTCTAAGTGGTATTTCTTGATTAGGTATTCTTTGGTCTTCTTGTTCTTCAGCTTCTTTTCTTTCCATCTGTTCTAGCTTGCTTGCATGTGATCTTAACTTGCTGATCTTATTTTCTAGTCTAACCTTCCATTTTTCTGGTGCACTGTTTGTTTGTTTTTCTTTTTTGTTGATTTTGCATCCCAGGTATTCTGTTATAACTGCAGCTGTGCTGTACATTAGTTGGTTTGTTTCTTGCAGTGAATTGGTGCTTATACTTGATATTGCAGTATTTGCATCTTTTAATGCTTGTGCTAGCTGTTTCTTTGAACAAGCTTCAATGCAGGTAGCCTTATTCTGTTGTTTTTGTGCTGTTCTAGATGCTCAGTTATTCTTTGTTTCAATTCTTTTATTTCTTTAGTTAGAGGGTTTTGTTCTTCCTGAGGAAGAGGTGCCTGGTTTCCAAATGAGAACAGTTGTATATCTCTGCTGGATTCCTTCACTGCCAACTCCCCCTGGTTTGCCTCTACATTCTGAATTACTTCTGGTAAGGCTTTGATTTCTTTGCCCTGGGTAAACCTTTGTAGTTCGTCCAATTCTGTTTCTGTGAATACTTTATTTCGTGTTATAAATCGGCGTTGATCTGCTAGTCTCTGTTCTGTTATTTCTGATTCTGGATGTTGTTCTTTCCAGAACTGGTGCATTCGTTTTAGATATCCTCTTCTTGTTGGACTTGATCTGTAGTAACAGATCATTATTTCTTTGTTTTCCATCACTGTGTATCTGCGACGGGTAAACACCTTTTCTTCCAGTAGTTCTGCAGCTGCTGGCCCTGGTTGCTCAGCCAACAGTCCTGAGTCCTGTAACCCATTTTTCACCAGATATCCAGGAACTCCAATATCTAGCGCGGACCTTGTTAACCCAGGCGACGTCCGAGCCGGTATGGCATTCTGCAATTTACGTCTCACCATATTTTTTATGGGAGAGATACTCTTTGTCTGACTCCTCTGATGAGACCTGTCCAGTATGGTTGAACCTCTGGCATAGCTCTCATCTTCCTCAGAGTACACAAGCCCCACAACCATGTCAACGTAGTGCCTCACTGGGGGTATTATTATTATTATTATTATTATTATTATTATTATTATTATTACAGATCCTCACAGACTCAGGCAAACATTTAACAAACAAAACTAATAAAAAAGTGAACTAACCTACAATAGTTCTGTCTATATATCTAGAAATCTCCTTTCCTTCACCTTTGTTTACATAAATTCAATGAACCACTACTGCAGTTTCAGGAAAACTGATAGTTAATCTTGTTCAAAGAATCTCACTTTGATTCATGCTAACACCAAATCAATTCAAAGTCATCCATAACTGTTTGGGATTCAGCTGAATCTGAGATGCACTCTTAATCATACTTTGAGAGAGAAGTGCTGCTTGTATTTTATTGTCTTCTTGTATTTTATTGTACAAGTGCTGCTTGTATTTTATTGTCAAAGGAAAGTTTTGTGTCCACTTCCATCAAACTATTAGAACCTGAGTCATAGGCTCAGTTTTATATGGAGCTCAAAACCATACCCCAACTATGTTTTCAGAAACAGCAATACCTTAGTTCCTGAAAATAGTATTTCAGATTCTGGAGTATATCTCTAAAGCTGCCTTGCCACTGGAGGTTGGTCTAACTATAGTGGAGATTGCAATAGCTTCCTCAATATTCTTGCTAAATTTAATTTGATCTGGAAGCAGACCCTACTGGATGAACCAATGACGTATGGCCTCTCTCAAATTGTTTGCTGTCCATGGGCTAGGATGCTTCTTAACTAGAGAGTTATGCATAACAAAATAAATAAGTTCCTGGAGATTCTGTCTGGTCGCAAAGTATTTCAGTCCATACAAGATTTTTTAAGCCACCTCACAGTTGAGCTGTCATGAGCAAAGGACATTAGCAGCTTAAGGGTGCAGTGAGAATATGCCCTGAATCTAAGCCTGTAGTCAAAAAACATAATAATTTGCCAAATTGTCTAATGATTATTGAACCTTCTCTCAAACTAAATAGTTCCCCCATCTGCTTTGCTAGAACATAGGTTTACTATAACTGCTCTGAAAAGCATCCCTGGGCATGTCTTGTTGAAGTGTGAATTCTATAGGGATCTTTGTGATATGGTTATTATGCCCCATTTAGTAAATTTTCCAGGCCATCCAGATGAAATCCCTCTCATCTTTCATTTTGGAACAGGAAGTCTGCCACAGAAAGTCCTCACATGTAACTTTAAGCTAGTGTTCCTTGACCTGTTGCCCTCCAGATGAATTCAAATACTTCAGCACATGGAATTTCCAGGTAATATGGCTCAGAACACTCGGAACTTTAGTCTAACACCTCTGAAGAACACCAGGTTGGTATTTATTTATGTAAAGAACTTATTTGACTGCCAAAGTAATACTGTACAATGAACCTAGATAGCTCACAACAACTGATAAAAACAAGAATAAAAACTACATCAACCTTCCCACCAGGCACCAGACCAATCAGACTCTTGACTCAATCCTCATCTGAGCCCAACATATGGGGAAAGAGTCAAACATTCTTTGCCTTCCAGAAGCCCAAAAGGATAGGGATCCCTCAGTTTCAGCTGGGAGGCTATTCCAAAATGTAAATGTTTCCCTACACAAAGAAGTAGCTGTATACATGACAGAGGCTTATAAAATGTCTGTATTAAGGATGCCCATCTCTTTTTCCCACAAAAGGAAGCAGTAGAATAAATTTTAGTTTTATTATAGCAGATTTCTGGCTTGAAATTATATGCAGTCTAGGAATTGTAATTTTAAAAGGACTCTAATAAATTGTTTAACTAGAGATTAAAACATGGGTTGTTTTATAAGTGTGCTTTACCAATTAGAATTTATTGTATAAAGTGTAATTCCTGGTGTACATTTTGTAACAAAACAGTTTCTTTTCTGCTAAAGCATGCAATGCTACTTTGTGATTTTGCATTATCTGATGATGCAGCTAAGAACTAGTATAAGTAATCTCAAGATATGGATGTAATAGAGCCTGCCAATTACATTCGTATCTTGAGGATTCCTTAACTGATCCCTCCCTGCTTTACCCCATGCATTTACTAGTCGAATGTGCAGCTCCTGAAGTGCACATGAGGTACCTCAGGGTGGGGAAGACCATGGGGGGGGGCTAATGCTTTCAACTATCCAAGGCCTCACTGAGATATCTCATGCTTCCCTTCCCCCCCCCCCCCGATCCTGCCCCACTGGGTCTCTACAGGCACTGGGCCTGTGGAGATTCATTTACCTTTCAAAGATCTTGATCAAGTGAGCTGTCTCCTATCCAGCCTCTCTGCTGTGGTTTCTTTGTCTGGTCCTTCAGGAGATTGTGCTCCCTCGGACCTCTGTTCTCCACACCAAAACATTTTTTCAAAGGGACAGAAGGCTTCAAGCAATGCGCGATCGCTGCCCCAAAACCTTCTGTCCCTTTACAAAAGCTTCAGACGTGGAGAACAGAAGTCTTTGGGGGCACGATCTCACACTCCTTCAGACTCACAGAGGCTTCCCAGCACTCCAAAAGATGATCAGGTGTCCTGCGTAAATAGCCTCGGTGAGTCAACCAAGCTGAGCAGGGTGCGCTCATCCTCTCTGCCTCTGCTCACACTGCTCCACTTTTGGAGCTCCTGAAGCAAGCAAAGAATCTGCACTGCTGCACTAACCCCCATGGCAGAGAGGCTGGAGAGGAGACAGCTTGCCTGAGGAGAGAGAAGGAGCGGTCAGCCTGTTCTGGAACCCTGGATCTTTGAAAGGTAAGTAAGCAAGGACCAGTGTCTATCAGGTCCCTGTAGGGCAGTGGTTCTCAACCTTTTTAATGCCGTGACCCCCAACCGATCGTAAGTCGAGGACTTTCCCTGCCCGGGAGCGCCACGCATGTGTGGTGCCGCCCCCTGTGCCGGCCGAGGCGAAGCTGGCAAAGGGCAGCGATGACGCAGGGCAACCACTGGCTGGGCCACCAGCTGGCCCAGCCCAAGAGAGGTAAGGCACCCGCTGGGCCCCACACGTGCCAGCAACCCTCCCTGCACCTGCTGGCCTCCCACCTCCCACCCCTGGCCCTCTTTTACTTACATTTTTAGTAGTTGCTCAGCAGGGAGGGGTGGAAACTTCCAGACAGCTCGCCTTCGCTGCAGACAACTTGGAGCACCGTTTGCAGACTGGGACTTTTGGCAGGCTCAGCAGGGCAGAGACAGCCTGGACAATTCCTATTGGCTTTTGAAAGCCAATAGAATAAAAGGGAGTAGCACAGCTAAGGAAAAGGGGAAAAAATGGTGGACTGCGTTATTTGGCGACCCCCGTGAAATGGTCGTTCGACCCCAAATGGGGTCCCAACCCACAGGTTGAGAACCGCTGCTGTAGGGGGAGGAATCGGCAGGGGAATGTTGCAGTGTCTCTGCAGTTAGTTGTAAGGGTGAACAACTGCCGTATTGCTGTAACATTCGTAACTTTGGGACTGTGTCATAAGTACTTTGGGGGGGGGTCATAACTTTGAACAGTCACTAGGTGAACTGCCATAACTCAAGGACTACCTGTATTTGGATTCTGTTCCAAGCCTACAGGGTCTCTGCTCTTCTTCTTAAGCTTCTGGTGTTTTTTCCTTGTTTTAACTTGTATTCCTTTCTTTAATCAAAGCAGTCAAGTTAGCCATCTCTGCTAACTCCATCAGGTTTTGCAACCATTCGTCCATTGTGGGAACCAAAGTATTCTTCCATTTCTGTGCATAAAGTATTCTTACTGATGTCAACATATATAACATCAAAGTTCCAATTTTTTTCAAGTTATTTATCCATTAAGCCTAAAAGAGAAATCTGTGGTTTTAGCTTTATATTCACTTTAAGAATCTTCTGTATTAAGATGTGAATCCTACTCCAATATTTCTTTGCTTTGTACATGTCCACCATAAATGGTAAAGTTTCTTCTTTACCATTACATTTCCAATATTCCTTTTAAGTTTCTTTATACATTCTTGACAATTTGTCCAGTGTTAGATTTTAACGGTACATCATTTTATAAAAATTTTATTTTAGATTATAATTTAATATAAATTTTAAACCTTTTGTCCACATGTTTTCCCATTGTTCAAACATTATGTTATATCCAAAATTCTTTGCCTGTTGAATCATGAAATGCTTTGCAATACTTATTTCTTTCAGATAAAAGAAAGATGGATCACAGATGGTAATTAGCAAACTATCCACTGTTAGCAAACCATCCATTGTTTACATTATTAATCATATTAATTACCTAGCCACAGAAACATGTACTGAATCTGGATGTTTCATCAAAAGGACAAAAGGTTCAACTTAATGTTATGCAAACTCCAGCACTTTCATACTTGCATGCAGTGTTGCAATACCCTGTCAAAAGGAACAGAATTTGCATTATAACACATTGGTTTTCCCACTGATATCCATATCTAGATAGTTATTTGCAATACTTGGTAGTGATGAATTAAAGCCTCAGGAAATGAAAGGACATGTTTGCAAAACCTGTCATTTCTCATAGACATATTGTTGAAGGTTCTCTTGCCAACTGACCTTTAGTACTCCTCCACCTTCCCAGAGTAAAGATTTATACCAGCACCATTAATTGGTAGGAGAGTAGGAAATAATAACATTAACCTCAAAATGGGATGACTGAATTCTAATGCAGGGTGTGTATGTAGAGGGGTTCTGCTCCATGGACTTTCAATTTCACACAGCCAACCACTAAGCCCCATTCTGATAGATCAGTGGTTCTCAACCTTTTTAATGCCGCGACCCCCAACCGGTCGTAAGTCGAGGCTACTCAACCAGTCGTAAGTCGAGGACTACTTAACTGGTGCAGCACCATTTGCAGAATGGGACTTTTGGCAGGCTCAGCAGGGCAGAGACACCCTGGACAATTCCTATTGGCTTTTGAAAGCCAATAGAATTAAACTCTATTCAAGAGAGTCTATTCTATTGGCTTTCAAAAGCCAATAGAATAAAAGGGAGTAGCACAGCTAAGGAAAAGGGGAAAAAAATGGTGGACTGCGTTGTTTGGGGACCCCCGTGAAATGGTCGTTCAACCCCAAATGGTGTCCCGACCCACAGGTTGAGAACCACTGCAATAGATGATCTCTGCTAGAGCTAATAGTAATAAACAAGTCTCTAGTGTAGATGGATGAAAAAAAGTCTCATTTTTGACTGATGAACCAGGTTTCCACTGCTTTGGAAGAGATAAAATTATTCTTATGAAATGAATTAATGCAGAATTAACTCTCTGGATTCACCTGTTTCCTTCATCTGAAGAGGCACACACTTAATGACTTGCCAGTTACATGGGCCTCCCAGCTTCAGCTTTTCTCTTTTAATAGGATCAATAAAACTGCAAAGCTTCTAACTGCTATGGGAGTGGCATATAATAACTGAATTCATATTGTAATCCTTCAGATAGTTAACAACACTTCTTTTGTCTGCCAGTTCAGCCACAGGCTAGTAGAAGTGGAATAACATACCAAGTCAAGGGCATTTCTGCTGCTATTTGTGCAATAATCCCAAAGCTCTCCCCCCCCCCATCACCACCGCTTGCCCCTTCAGATCAGTCTTGATTTCTTGTGAATATATAGACAAATTCATGTGGTTCTCAACATTTTTGAAATTGGTTGGCCTTGCCTCTTTCCTAGGGCTGAGAGAGGTGATTGGCCCAGAGACTCTCATTGGCTTCCATGATTAAGTAGAACTAAACCTTCCCACTCCTGGTCCATCACTTCATCAAACTAGCTCTAAATTCCAAATCTATTTTAGTTTCTTTTGACTCCAGTTTTCATGTTTCCATGTTCTGTCCTCACAGCAGACTGGTCAGCATTTCTTGCTTACCCTAGCATAAGCACAAGCTCCTCACCCTATCAAGATAACAGGAATGCAAGACACACTCAATGCTTCCCCAGTCTGCAGCAAATGCAACATGAGGCTTTCTTGCTTTGCCTCAAAACTAATTGTTTTCCACTTTGTGATGGGAGAAGAGATGACAACCAGTAAATGTTAGTTAATGCCTCTGCTCCAATTGGCAAGTGTCACTAAGTAGGGACAACCCCTTCCTTTCAAACCTTGGTCATTGCCCTCCATAGCTGCGGTTATTTTCAACAGTTAAATTCAAAAGAAATGCACTGAACTGCTGAACCATTAATTACCCAAATTAAACCAGTTCACATCACCTGTCAGATGTTTAACTGAGTTGGTTATGCATATGGCTTGATTACACTCTCTTCTTCACACTGGTGGTTACATATTGTCAAAGCAGCTTTTTACTTTTCTGTCTTAGATATAATTTTTCAAAAACATAATGGTGTTTACCAAGTTAAAGCATTAAAGTGCAGTTAAATAAAAACACAACAATCAGGATTACAATTAAAGTTCCTTTCTTGCTTTCTTCCAGCTTTGGCTCCTAATCCCTGCTGCAGCCCATTACCATAGGAGGGTCTCAGGCACTCAACTAGCAAAATTTTGCTGGTTTGAATTCAGACAGAAACAACTTTTTTTTCCATTGCTATTTTTTTCCTTGCTACCAGCTTTTAACCTGGTGTTATTTGACTGTTGGGCATCATAAATAGAAAAGTAGCAGAAATGCATTCATGATATGCATACATTTCTGGTGTAAATTGTCATAATTAAATTAAATGCCCAGATTTCTGTAGGCCATATTCAGTTCTAATCTAGAGAAGGAACCCTTTCCTTTTGGAAGATAAATGTATGACAGTAGCAGTCAAAGGTCCATATCAAGAAAGTGAAAACAGTTATTTAGGCATTTCTTGTTAAGTCCTTCGCGAAATGGCAATGACACGAGAAGCAGTTGTAGTTCTCAGGAACCTCTTTATTTCTGTTCAGCATACTGGTTACAAGATGCCGACAACGCCCAAATCTCCCTGCCCCTTTTATAGGCGATTCCCGGGCCAAACTGTTACATTTGGTGCACTCGCACCTGCGCATGCGCGCGAGTGCTGGCGACAGCTAGTCTGGTCCCGGGCAGCTTGCACCTGCCCTGGACCGTTGCAATGCCCCGAGCCTGCTTTCACAGGCTCAGGACATAACACCCCTTCCCCCCCGGCTAAGACTATGATCATACAAATAATAATATACAACCCAATACGAGTGTGGAATCCATACTAGCTTTGTACCCGTTATTCCTTTTGCTTCTATTGTTCCCCAGTGTTCTATTTTCCTATGTGTACAGGAATACTCTCTGTTAACTCTGTTTTGCCAGTAGGGTTACAAAATCTTCTAAATACTTAGGAGATCTTTTAGCTCTCTGTGACCTCCTGACTTCTGGGTACCTTCCAAGTATCCCTTGACTGAGGGGTGATGTATGCTTGTCCCCCTTGCTAGGCCCTGGTGATCCCCAAGGACTCTGCTCCAATGCCTGGCCTGCTTGCTTGCCCACCGGGCTCGTCAGGCCAGGGCTTCTTTCTCTGTTTGACCTGGTTGTCCTGCCTGGATGCAGGCTCTCTGGCCCTCTTAAGTGACTGTCACTGTTGGGCAACTCTGTAGAACCTCCCAGGTCTGTCCTAGACCTGTCAAGAGGTTGTCTTTCCCAATGTTCCCGTTCTGTCCCCGGGCTTGCTGGGGTTTTTAGTACTGTCCCAAAACTCAGTTGTCCCCTGAGTGATGCCAGAGGTGTTGTAGTCGGGATTCGGTTCCTCGACCACCTCCCTGTGTGCTTGCCCCCTTCTAGGGACATGGGCAGTGTTGGGCCAACAGACGGAATGTGTGCCAGCTCTCTTGCAGGGTGTGGGTTGTTTGGACGCTCCTGGGTATCCTCCCTGACTGGAGTACTGAGTGATTCGGGTGAGTAGTGATTATGCCCCTGGGATGACTCCCTGGCTGGAGTAGGCACTGGTGCCTGAGTTCTAGTTGGGCTCCATGAATTCCTGTGTGGAGCACTTGCGGAATCTCGGAATGGGCTGTCAGTAGTTCCCTCATTAATGATAGGCAGCAGCCCGCACTCTTCCCTTTGCCCAAAGGGGTCCCCCTCCCCCCCTGGAAAAGAACCAGGAGTCTCAATGGGAAGGTCCCGTCTGGTGCGGAGCTGGTCGATATGTCGTCGCAGGACACGACCGTCATCCAGGGAAACCTCGTAGGACAAAGGACCTGTGACCCTGGACACAGTGGCAGGGACCCATGAATGACCAGGCCCGTAGTTACGGGTCCAAACCGAGGCACCCACAAGCAGTTGTCTAGGTGCCCTGGGGTGTGTGATTGTGGAAGGTAGTCTGTCCGGGTGCAACCGGTCAAGCTTGGTAGTCAGTTTGCGCCCCCAATGAAGTTCAGCTGGGCTCCTCCCGGTAGAAGTGGAAGGTGTAGTGCGATAAGAAAGGAGGAAGTCAGCCAACCTGTGATGCCAGTCTCCATAGGTAATTTTCTTCAAAGCGTCCTTGGTGATGCGAACCATGTGTTCAGCCATACCGTTGGTGGACGGGTGGAAAGGCGCAGAGGTGGCATGACGAATCATGTTGGCCTGTAAGAAAGCTTGGAATTTGGAAGAAGTGAATTGAGGGCCATTGTCAGATACGAGGACATCAGGAAGCCCGTGTGCAGCAAAAAATCCCCCTCAGTACTTGAATAGTCTTTGCAGTGGTGGTGGAAGAGACAGGTACAATCTCAAGCCATTTTGAATGGCTGTCAACCAGGACCAAGAAGAATTGACCCTGAAAGGGCCCAGCGTAGTCAATGTGCACCCTATACCATGGAGACTGTGTTTCCTCCCATCTATGTACAGGAGCTTGGGGCATTTCAGGGCGTGAGTGCTGACAAAGGTGGCATGCGTGTACCTTAGCCTCAATGTCTCTGTCTAACCCAGGCCACCACAAATGGCTGTGTGCAAGCGCCTTCATACGTACAATGCCAGGATGACCCTCGTGGAGGGAACCTAAGACCCTAGTCCTCATTGAGGCAGGAATGACAACTCTGCTCCCCCAAAGCAGACAACCCTGGAAAGTGGATAACTCGCTCCTTTTGGACCAGAAACTCTGAAACTCAGTGCCTGGACAGCTCTCTGGCCATCCAGATAAAACCCAAGATAGGACACGAGAAAGTGTGAGATCTGTGACTGATTCAACAGCCACATCCCTGGCATTTAAAGGAGACTCAGGCAAGGCCTGAATGGAGAGGATATTGATTGTTGATGCAGGGTTAGCCTCTATTACTGGCAGGGGTAATCTACTGAGGCTGTCAGCGTGGCCCATTTCTTTCCCCGGTTTGTGAAATAAGGAAAAATCATAGGCAGACAGAAAGATAGACCATCTCAGCATTCTGGGGGAGATGATTTGGGGAGTTTGTTTATGTGTGGTAAACAGCCCCAACAAAGGCTTATGGTCAGTGAAGACCGTGAAATGCCTGCCATATAGGAAATCATGGAACTTTTTGATTCCAGCAACAACAGCTAAAGCCTCCCTGTCAATTTGAGCATAATTTCGCTCTGCAGAAGACAAGGTCCTGGAGTAATATGCAACAGGAACCTGAGTTCCATCTGGTCTGAGGTGGCTTAGTACGGCTCCCACCCCATAAGGAGAAGCATCACAAGCGATGCACACAGGAAGGGATTCATTGAAATGTGCAAGCACACTGTTAGAAGTGAGTAAGGCCTTAACCTCATTGAAACTTGCTTCGTGTTTTTGTGACCACTGCCACACTGCCTGTTTGTCCAGGAGCCTATGAAGAGGCTCGGCTACACTAGCCTTGTTTGGAAGGAAGGAGTTGTAAAAGTTCAGAAGGCCCTGAAAGGCCTGTAGTTCGGCCTTGGACTTTGGCCTAGGAGCATGCATAATAGCTTTCAATTTGGATTCAGCAGGGTGAATCCCAGTAGCATCAATTTTATCCCAGAAAATCTGTAGAAGGCACCCCAATTTTACATTTGTCCTTCTTAAGTTTGAGGCTCGTTTTCCTCAACCTCAGCAGGACAGCCCTTAATCTCTCAGCTAAGTTGTGTGTAGAGTCTCCAGCAATTAAGACATCATCAAAATAGAGGCAAACCCCTGGTATACCCCGTAGTATGTTTTCCATTATGCTTTGGAAAATTCCAGGAGCAACATTTACTCCAAATTGTAACCTCTTTACCTTGAATGCCCCCCTGTGGGTCACAATGGTTTGAGCTACAGCAGAGCAGCATCAACAGGCAACTGTTGATATGCCTGAGCTAGGTCAAGCTTTGCAAAAACACGCCCCCCCTTGAGGGAGGCCAGAATATGACTGACCACGGGAACAGGATAGGCATGTTGCAGCAATGCCTTATTCAGAGTGCATTTGTAATCTGCACAGATGCGAATGTCCCCATTTGCCTTAAGAGGCATGACAATGGGGGTCTCCCAAGGACTAGAGTCGACAGGTTCTAAAACTCCTTGCTGAATCAATTTGTCCAATTCAGTGTCAATTTTACCTTTCAAGGCAAAAGGAACCCTTCTTGCTTTAATTCTAATAGGGTTGACAGTGGGGTCTAATTTCAGTGACACAGGGGGTCCTTTGTACGTGCCCAGCTGTGGGCTGAAAACATCTGCAAATTCTTTGCAGACTTCTTGTAGGTCTACTGTTTGCAAGCTATTGAGCCCTGTGACGTGTATTCCCAAGGCCTCAAACCAATCGAGTCCTATGAGACTCGTTCGCTCACCCCCTACTACTATTACATCTAGTGGACCTTCAAAATCCTTATACTGTACGTTAAGGGTGGCCTCCCCCTTAACACACACTCTGGAGTTTTGAAAGTCTGTTAACACAATGTCGGAAGGCCTCAGCTTGGCCTGAAATCCGCTGCTAGAACAAATCTTCCTAAACGTGTGCATGGAAATGATTGAAAGTGCAGATCCCGTATCCAGTTCCATAGCCAATGGAACCCCTTGTAGCTTCACTTTAAGTGACAGCTTTTTCTTAATGGGCTTGTGTGTGCCTGTCCTATAAATGCTTCTTCGCGAAGCACAGAAACCCACCCTGTTTTGGCTGAGGACCCTGGTACCTTTCAGGCGCAATTCTTCCCGAGGTTGCACCTTCTGATGGCCCAGACACACAGCTGCAATGTGTCCCTGTTTTCTGCATGCCCTACAGATAGCGGAGCTGAATCTACAGTCGGTCCTCTTGTGGCGACCTCCACAACTGAGGCACTTGGGGAGAGCTGAAGAGCTTTCCTTCTGTTTCCCTTCTTTCGTGGGGTAGAGACGGTCTACTTCATCGTCAGGATCCTCCTCTGGGTTCCTTTGGACTCCTTCCTGGTGCACGGACACAGCTTCTGGAGTGCTTCTGATCAGCCTCATGTTCTTGATGGCTCTGCCCACTGCCTCTTCTGCAGTAACCTCTCTCAAGGCATCTTGGAATGATAAGTCTTCTTTAGCGAAAAGTCTCTGCTGCAATTCTCTATGCCTCAGTTCGCATACAAATCTGTCTCTCAGCCATTCTTCTAGGTCCTTGAACTCGCAGTGTTTAGCGGCTTTTCTCAGCGCAGCAATGTATTCTTTGGCTGATTCTCTGGGTCGCTGATCCCTCTGTTCGAAGGTGTGGCACCAAGCGATGACGGACAACTTGGGCTGGAAGTGTTCCTTTAGTAGTTTTTTGAGATCTGTGTAGTTAACAGATTCTAGAGGTACAGGTACTGCTATGTTTTCAGCGATTTCGAATGCGTCTTGACCGCAAACGCACAGCAGGGTGGCGGCTTTTAAACTATCTTCTCTTACTTGATTGACTTTAAGATAGTTTTCCACCCTGGCTACGTAGGACTCCTATCTTTCCAGATGCGAGACATCGAATTCTGAAAGTCTTCCAACTTTTGCCATTTTTGTAGAAAAGGAAGGGTCTATCAGCCAGCTTACCCCCGATGTTCGCTGGATTGGCGGGCAGCTGCTGAGTTAACGCCGTTCCTACTGCTCAGGACTCTAGGATAAGCTTACACCTGTCTTCAGTCGATCTAAGGCAATCCCACCTTCGTCGCCAGTGTTAAGTCCTTCGCGAAATGGCAATGACACGAGAAGCAGTTGTAGTTCTCAGGAACCTCTTTATTTCTGTTCAGCATACTGGTTACAAGACGCCGACAATGCCCAAATCTCCCTGCCCCTTTTATAGGCGATTCCCGGGCCAAACTGTTACATTTGGCACGCTCACACCCGCGCATGCGCGCGAGCTCTGGCGACAGCCAGTCTGGTCCCGGGCAGCTTGCACCTGCCCTGGACCGTTGCAATGCCCCGAGCCTGCTTTCACAGGCTCAGGACATAACATTTCTCATTCTTGAGAGGAAACAGGGGAGCTATGTTCAGGGAAATAGATAACAGCTAGCTAAAAATAATCCTGTCCAGTTCACCTAATTCTTGAAAGCATTCAGTGGATACTTAGAGTTTGAAAACAGATTGTTCTGATGAACTTTCAGAACTGTCCATAAGATTGCCCTGCCTCTCAAACGAACATTAAATACATACATCTGATATATACTGCAAAGGAGAATATTTGCAACAAGTCTGTGATGATTATGCCAGTACTACTCCTACTGCATAGACTGAACAACTGTTAGAGAACTGCTCTGCTCTGATAAGAACATTCTTCCTACACTTCACAGAAATAGAGAAGGCATTGTTTCTAAGACAGACTTCACCTATTTTGACATGTGGGGAGAATAACCCAGAATAGCTAGACTGAATGGGATTTTGGCAGGTGTATTTTCATTTTCTGCATCTTCTTTTTTCCAGGAGCCAAGATGAAAACTAAATTGCTACACTTTCAGACTGGCCCTAGATGGAATTCTGAAAGAAAAAAAAATGATTGAAAGCTTCTTATAGATGTTCCTACCCGAAGCAATGTGCAAAAAATTCAGGCAAGAACTGTGACTTGGAAACTATCTGAAACTTGTCTTATGATAATGGGAGAGTTTTCCTTTTATGAAATTTGAATTTAACCTATATGCCAATGAAGATGGAACATATTAGAAAACAGGAAAGAAATACCAGACTGGGAGTAAGGGCAGAAATGGAAATATCCTATAGGAAGAATGCAGAAGCTCAGAGTTTGTGAAAGGCCATGAAACATTCAAATTTAGTTCAAGTTTAAGGTTATTTATGAAATCTTCCCCCACTTTTTCATGAAGGGGCCCAAGACACCTATGAACCATTTCTTCCCTTTTAATCTGGCTGGCCTACTTGAGAGGGGCTCTTCAAGTTCCTTTGGTTAATGAGGTGAAGGGAGTTGGGGCTAGAAGAACTCTCTGGTAGTGCCCTGACTTTCTGGAATGGTTCGCTCCACAGTCCAGCTTACCCTGACTTTAAGCCCCCTTTGGAAAGGAGGTAATATGTGTTTTTCCAACTGGAAACTAGCATCTATACTTCTTATCAAATGGGCAGGGAACTTTTATGAGCTATAATGATGGTGGCTTTTTTAGATTTTGCTTTATTAAGTGCCTAGATATGTGAAGTTATGAGCACATAGAAACTCTGCAAATATGTAAACAAACAAGCAAACAAGAAAATAAATAAATAAATAAATTAGGTTTCCTGGACCTAAGAAACGTTTAATTAAATCAATTGCATATTGAGAGAGAGAGAGAGAGAGAGAGAGAGAGAGAGAGAGAGAGAGAGAGAGAGAGAGAGAGAGAGAGATTAACATGAGAAGATACTGTCTTCCTAGTGTACATGCTGCATAATAATGGAGCAGCGGTTCTCAACCTGTGGGTCGCGACCCCATTTGGGGTCGAACAACCATTTCACGGGGGTCGCCAAACAAGGCTGTCCGCCATTTTTCCCCCTTTTCTTTAGCTGTGCTACTCCCTCTTATTCTTATTCTATTGGCTTTTGTTCAAAAGCCAATAGAATCTATTGGCTTTTGAAAGCCAATAGAATAGACTCTCTTGAATAGAGTCTAATTCTATTGGCTTTCAAAAGCCAATAGGAATTGTCCAGGCTGTCTCTGCACTGCTAAGACCGCCAAAAGCCCCAGTCTGCAAATGGTGCTGCAAGAAAAGCTTCCCTCCCTGCTGAGCAACTACTAAAAGTAAGTAAAAGAGGGCCAGGGGTGGGAGGTGGGAGGCCGGCGAATGCAGGGAGGGTTGCTGGTGCACGTGGGGCCCGGAGGATGCCTTACCTGCCTTGGGCTGGGCCAGCTGGTGGCTCAGCTGGTGGTCGCCCTGCGCCGTCGCTGCCCCTTGCCAGCTACGCCTCGGCCGGCGCAGGGGGCGACACCACGCATGCGTGGCACTCTCGGGCAGGGAAAGTCCTCGACTTACGACCGGTTGGGTAGTCCTCAATTTACGACTGGTTGGGTAGTCCTCGACGTACGACCAGTTGGGGTCACAGCATTAAAAAGGTTGAGAACCACTGCACTGGAGGGACTGACAAGAGTCTTGAGACTTCTATATTACACATCAGTTGTAGTCATTTCTTGTGACCAGGAATGTAGTTTGGACATGTGCAAGCCCCAGAATTGGAGTAGAACTTTAAAATCCTGACTCAAAGTCTGTAACAGAAAACTCTCAGTGATAGGCCTGCTCTTCCTATAAATTTGACCCAAATGATTCTGGCACCAAAAACAGTTGTGATGGGTTTAAAGAACACAAACCTTGTGTTTGCACATAAACATTCATGTGAGGGAACTAAAGAGCTGTCAGTCTTTCTTATCTTTCTACAGAAGGCCAAAGGGGGGGGCACCCTGATGAAAGCAACTCTGAACACAGAAATTCCTTCCCAGCTCTGTTGGTCACAGCTAAAGTTTATAAAAAGAAATGTACTTTGAAATGATAGGTTGTTTCAATGAAAATTGCAGCTAGGAATCCAAACTGCCTCCTTTCTCAATGAGGACAGAGCTGGTTTAGTTTTCTGATAGTATTCGAACAACAATGCCTTTAGGATTACATATTCTTTCTAACATCTGCTTTCATTTTGAATTTTCATTTTATGTACTGAAAAGCATATATTAAATAATGAAGACAAGATTGCAGTGTTATTATTTAGGTTGAAGAATGTGAAGATGTCTCAATATGTTCTGTGCACAATCCTATGCATCATTTTGTTCCATCAAATTTTATTTTTGTTTTTCAATATATGTTGAAAGCCCATATTTTGCTACTGTTCACAGTTTTGCCTAATTTAGAGTTTTGTATATAACCAATGTAGTTTTTTAAAAAACAGCTACCAATAATATATACTCTTTAAATGTAACCACTCCTAGTAAGTTTTTAAATGTGTGTTTTTTTCCAAAAGCCATATTTGGGGAGGATAAACAAACAGGGGAACAAAATATGCTAGTTAGTTTCATTCATTGCTGGATTTTATGCCATACTTGAGATATTTCTTTCACAAAATACGTTCGCACGTATTATCTAGCCATATTCTTTGTAACAATATTTTAAAATAAATCACTATTTGTGGATCAAATCACTATTATTGGTTCAAAATGCAGTGGCCCGTATGGTTTTGTGTAGACCATGCTGTACACATGTGTCACCTGTCTGACAGAAGCTGCATTGGTTGCCGATTTGCTTCTGGGTGCAATTCAAGATGTTGGTTGTCACCTTTAAACCCCTTCATGGCTTGGAACCAGGTTATCTGAGGGACCGTCTCTTGCTGGTCACATCCATCCGACCTACTAGAGCAAGGAGGCAAGGAATGTTGCAGGTCCCATCCCATAAGGAGGTACATCTGGCCAGACCCAGAAGAAGGGCCTTCTCCATGGTGGCTCCCTCCTTTTGGAATAAATTAGACTGGCCACCACTTTGACACTCTGTTGTAAGGCCCTGAAGATTTGATTTGCAGTTGGCCTGGGGAACTCAGAATGGAATGTAGACCCATTACATGGCTTATTTGACTGTCTGTTGTCCCCAGGGAGGGGGGAAGTATACTTTATTTTTATTGTTTGTAAGCCGCCTAGAGGCAGTGTGAATGAGTAGGTGGCTATATAAATTTTCTAAATAAATATTCCATAAAAAATAAAGATTTCATTGGCAGCACGTTCTCAATTTTGTTGATCTAGAACTTAAGCAAGTTTGTTTGTTTGTTTGTTTGTTTGTGCCTTCAAGTCAGTGTTGACTCCTGGTGACCCTCTAGACAAGTTCCTGCAATTTTCTGGGTGAGGTTTTTCAGAAGTGGTTTGCCTTTGCCTTCTTCCTAGGGCTGATAGAGAGTGGATGGCCCAAGGTCACCCAGCTGGCTTTGTCCTTAAGGTGGGACTAGAATTCACAATCTCTTAGTTTCTAGCCTTACTAAATGCTTGCATATGGAAACCATCTGGGAGTTCCAGTGCAATTGGCTGGGAATAAAAAAAAATCCTGGAAGAAAGCATTCCTAGATATACCCATGCTTCTGAGATCAGCACAAATCAGTTAGGTGCTGTCATCTTCTGAGGCTTTATAGTCTATATAAACCAGTGTTGCTTAACCTTGACAATTTTAAGGAATGTGGACTTCAACTCCCAGAATTCCACAGTCAGCAATGCTGGCTGTGGAATTCTGGGAGTTGAAGTCCACATGCCTTAAAATTGTCAAGGTTGAGAAATACTGATATTTAAACATTGAACAGAGAAGAGTCTCTGTCAGCCACCATTTTACTCAATTTCTTACTATTGTAAGGGTAAACATCTTTGAACATTATTCAAAAGCTAGACAAATTAATTTAAATAAAGAATAAAGTGACATATTGATATTTTATTTCAATTTAATGTTAGTTGAATTAAAAATATTAGTTTTAGATTGTAACTTAAAATAATTTCAACTGAACCTATCCATCTTCATCTATGGGTTTTTTCCCTCTTTAATGTTTGAGAAACAATATGGTTTGATTTTAAATATAGCTAATAAAATGTTACCCTTACATCCTTGATTAGTAATGTAGTTCTTTTAATTGATCGAACAAAAGACACTTGAATCAGAGCAAGTTTTTCTGTGTGACTGAAATTTCAGGAAAAACTTACTTTATTGAGGCTGCAAGAACTGCAACACATATAGGCATTGGCATCCACAAGGAGATACTGTAAGGGGAAGAAACAGCAAAATGAGCATTGCAACTTTAACACGCCTTTTGTATATGGATTGAGAAGTTGCATACACAGACCTAAGAAACAGAAATTGCATTGTGATGCTTCCTTTATTATTCTAATGGACTTTCCAGCTTCTGTGGACATCCTGGTCTATGGGCAGCCCAGGGTAACCAAGCAACATTACCAGATCACAGGCATGCTTAATCAGTAACCATATCCAAAGGCATTACAGTTCATGTTATATAAGTGTTGTAGGTGTATGAGAGGGTACACTTTGTTTGTCATCTTTAAAAGTCTGTATTCAACAATGAGTGGGAGATATTCTACATATTACTGATGTGTCATCAGGTTAAAATCTGGCATTGTGACTTCACCCAGAGTGAGATTAATTCTCTCAAGTAAATTGTATTATTCAGGAGCGCTTCTGCAAGTAATGATAAAATGATAAGAAGATAAAGTCATATTTAGGCTCTGTACAAATATGCCACAAAATAAATCAAAATTTCCCCTGTGGCTTTAAGTCAACTTCCTCTGCATGACAGGGTTATTATTTGCCAAATTGAATGCTGATTGGGTGCATTGTCTTGTTTCCTCATAATTTAATCCGGCTGTCTTCCTTTTATAGAATTCTTAGAAGTCACTCAGTTCACTGTTCCATTCTTGATTTATTAACACCCACATGTACACACAATCAATAATAAAAAAAAATCAGAAACTATTTCAGAGGGAGTAGAATGCTTTAATAAGCTGCCAACATTCAACAGTACTATATTTCTATGGGCTAAAATAAATTCTATGTGATATTTGAAAAGCTGAATCATATTTTGGAATCAGGTGACCCATGTGCTAGCATACTCTTCAGTCCACCAAAACTCACGTTAACATAAAAATGTTAGTTTTTCAGATTATAGCTTTTGCCACAATATATTAATATGGTGCTACTTATCCTCTAGAAACTGCAAAAGCTAGATTTATATCTGAGATCCCTTGTTTCAATTTTATAAAGAGTTTGCTGTTTGCTGTTCTGTACACACCCAGCAAGAAGATCTTCTATTTTCTTTCCTTGGTAATGTTGGTAGAAACTCTGGCCCTCTGAATAACACCAAACAGCAAGTTGAAATTAAACAGAGATTTATTGGTTACAACGGTTTGCAAAGCGTGGTGGACTCCAAATGAATATTTGAGCCACACCTGGTCACAGCAAAAACACACATTATATACATTCTATCCCGATGCCTTGGCCCCTCCTCTGAGATTACAATCTTATCAGGATCGCCTAAACAAAATACATTATCCCTGCCCCTTACTATTTTGTTTTACCTATTCCCTTATATGTACTTTATCATGAAATCCTATAGTTCAATGTGGAAATCCTATAGCCTACGTGCAGAACTCTTTCAAGATACGTGTACATGTAAAAATTGTGTGGTAATCTTGCAGTCTATGTGTAGAAATTTTGTGTAGAAATCCTTCTGTCTGCGGTTTAGAAATTTTACAGAGTACGTGTCACTTAACTTTACTTTTTATTCTAAAATTTTATTCCTAACAGATCCACCCTTTTTCTTTTCATACTTAATAAAATTTAGAATCTTCTTAAATTCATTTCAATTTCTTCTTTGTGTTTATTCTCTATTATGTCTGTGATTTCCTTAAAGGCTAACAGTGCCTGTATCTTTTCCTCCTGTTTAATGCCATTCATTATACTTGTTACAGTTGTATGGACTAAATTTTTAATCATAGGAATTAGGCAGGGCAAACACATTATTCCTAATAGTATTATGCCCACCATGAATAATGCTTGTTTCCAATTGCGAAAGATTCTTCCCAAAAATCCCCCTTCATCTAAAAGACCATTCCAAGTTTGGACTGGAACATGTACAAGTTGTCTCATTTCAGTGGTTAATTGCTTCACCACTGCACCTGTTTCATCTATTTGTAGGCAACAATTTGTTAAGTTGAACTTTCCACATACACCTCCTTCTTTAGCTAATATATAATCTAATGCTAATCTATTTTGATACACAGCCACTCTAAGCTTATCAGTAGTTTTTGCTAAAATATTTAAAGCAGTATCTATTTTTCTTCCAGCTAGTTCTAATACAGCTTGCAATATTATTATTCTGTTTAACATATAAATGGGGGTTCTATATCCCCATGATCCATCTTCGGCCCATGTAGCAGGCCCATAAACACATACAATCTTTTCTGGTGTCCATTCATTTCCTCTCATTGTTTCAACATTACATGGTATATCTGAGTCAATAGATCTTTTATAGCGATTTAAATGATCATAAACAGGAATCCCCAAAGTCTGTTTAGTTCTTAGGGGTAATAAAAAGAAAGATGGTTTGATCCATCCTAAAACACATGATCCACCCCAATTACTAGGTAAACTTTCATAGGCTTGGTTACTACAAATCCAATACATATTATTTGGGGCTATCCATGTACTGTCATCTGTTTTATTTAAATATGTCCCCCATCCAGTGAAGTTAAACTTTTCTGGTTTACTTTGATTCCCTACACTTGTCCATTGCTCATATTTATCATTCCAGTATCCTAAACATATCAAATCTCCAACCTTTTTTATTCCACTTCGTTTGAAACAGTTTTTCCCTACTAAATTAGTACTTAGGGTCCATATAATCTGTTGGTCATTTCCAGATCGCCCTGTGATATTTCCTTGTTTAGTCATGTTGTTGAATATCACTGGGTCTGCTTCTAATGCTTCCCAAGGCCATTGTTGTCCCATATTAGTTCCTCCACATACAAAGCAATTTTTAATGGTCAAGGTTTTGGCTATCTCTTCGGCCATATCCATAAACAAGTTACTTGCTTTTTCACTGATATCTATTTTCTTTTCCAATTGTCTTAAAGTATTATAAACTGATCCAATGGTTTTTTCTTCTCCTGCATATATCTTTTCTTTCTTTATAGTAATATAAGTTGATGGATCTGTTCCTGTTCCATCTATCCCAAATCCATAACTTACTATATCAGGATGGTTTTTAGTGATTTCCAACTCCATCATATTAGTACCATATATTCTTTTAAATTTGGTAATACCATTACATCCTGGATAACCTCCTCCAGTGTAATCACACACACAACTCCACCCTGAACATTTAATAGATCCCCCACAAAGTAACCATTGATTGGGGTTTCCATTTGCAAAGTTCAAATTAGTGGAACATATATTTATGATTTTGTTTATAGGCTGAGATCCAACTAGAGTCTCCACACTTTGTGGCGAGATAAGATAAACTTATTACTGTGCATGCATCAAATTGTATCAAAGCTTTTTCTGTCCCCTTTTCTAATATTTTTGTAGAATTGACGTATATTAATCTTCCTTCACCTTCAGGGCTCTGTCTTGCTCCTACTTTAGCTAAACCCACATATATACTAAAATTCAAATATGTTGGTATTGATGGATCATAGCACTGTATCTTTTTATCTTTTCCCTCACACACTGAATATTGTGTTCTATTTAATTGGCATGTAGTTTTAAATATACACCCCTTAGGTGCTTGAGTATGGTATACCAAGGTTTTAATTACTACGTTCCCTTGGGTGGCATTAGTGATGCAGGCTTCACATCCTTCTGTTTCTGATGCTCTTCTATATCGCTCTCTAGAGAGGGAGAGGTATACAGCCAGGGACAAATATTCACATTTTATATTAATTATATTTTATATTAATCTTTTTCTAAACTGTGATATTTTATGAAGGCTTCTCGTTGTTCTTCCTGGACTAATTGGATTGAAGGAGTATCTTTTAGAGTATATCTTACCACTCCAGTCAATGTCTCAGTATATTCCTCAAAAGGTTTCAATTTCTTTTCAATGAGTACTATATCGTATGGTCCAAAATGTTCTTCACATCCAGTACATCTTACACAGTCAATACAATGGAAACAACAACAATCAACATGGCATTTACAGTCACAGTACCAACACATTTAAACAGGAATTTTACAAAGTATCAATTTAAACGAGTCATCACCCGGAACACAGGTCCACTGTCCTTTTGATTCAGCTACTGGTCCCTTCACTCGTGTATAATGTCCACCCTTTTTCTTTCGTCCGAACTGCAGTTTCAGAGGTCAGCAACACATGGAATGGTTCTTCCCACTTAGGTTGCAGTTTCTCCTCCTTCCACGTTCGGATCAAGATCCACTGTCCTACTTCAAACTTATGGACAGGAAATTTCAAAGGGGGTGTTTGGATCAGCAAGCCTTGTTTCCTGCAATGATCAAGATACTGCGACAGTTTATGTACATAATGCCTTATTACTTTATCTCTTGTTACTAAAGAATCCATGCAAATGTTTCCAGGCATAAATGATACACCATACAATAATTCATACGGAGACAATCCTAAATCTTTCCGTGGTTGCGTTCTTATTCGCAACAATACTAAAGGTAAACATTTTATCCAAGTCATTTGAGTTTCATATTGTGGAATTTCCCACTTGAGGTAATTTAAAATCAACTTGAATGCATTGAAATAACCTCACCATTAGATGTTATAGAACATTATATATATTTGTCTACATATCATACTTATTGTATAACCAACCATATATTAACCATAGAAAAGTATCAATTATCCCTCCCCTAGCATTCCTTTGTCCGTATGTATTTACAAACAGATTACTTAGTAAAGAGCCAACAAAGGAGCGCTCACCAAACTCTGCTTGAGTTTGTTTGCATACAAATCTTTATTCAAAACAACACAGCTCATTTATAATCCAAAAATTTTTTTTTCTCAACTCCTTCATTTTAAACAAGGGTTGAATTATAATTCCTTCAATTCTCTTAGGTATTATTATTATTTTATCAGTGTGTCCTGCACAGAGATAAAAACTAAAAAAAATAAATAAAACAACAACAAAAAGCAACTCCACAAAATAAATAAATAAACAAGCTTAGTAAAATATTCTGAGTTACTGAAATAGTTTTGTATCAAACTCTAGTATCAACTCTTTGATTTTAATATAAAGTTAGTCAAATTCCAATTTAATCAGATTCCATTCAGATGAAAACAAATTTCCATTAAATAGGTTAAATCATTTATAAATCTAAACAAATCAATTCAAAGTCATTTCTATTAGTTAATGGTTATATAGGTGTATTCCAGTTCTTCTCATATTTCATTTATTTAAAAAAAATAACCTTATTTCTTACTGCAAGAATGGGTATTAAATTTCACATCCAGCTCACCTTCCTCAAACTAGAATTCTAAGCAGAAAAAAAAGTTAAAAAGATCAGGGCCCCCCCTTTTCTTTTCTGTCTTTCTCGCTCTTAAAGCAACACAGCCGGCTGGGGGTGGGGGGAAAGAGACAGGAAAAGAAGAAGAAATTATGCAACAATTTCATCACTAACAAAATAGTTTTCTCTTCACATGCATTTTCCATTTCACCTTTACAGTAACAACAACAAAAAATCTTCAGTTTACTGTTTCTTTCACAGTCTGGGATGGGGGAGAAACACACACACACACACACACACACACACACACACACACACAGGATCAGCATATCCACACATTCACTTCCATTCAAACTGCTTGTATAAACACTTTCACATACAGATATTTCATTTCATACTTTCTCCTGGCAAACAAATAACTATTATTATAATTTTAAGGAACTGTTCAAAAGCCAATGAGCTCCTTTCCTCTCCCAATTTCCTTTGCTCTTAGAGCTTGCCTATTAACTTTCTTGCAAAATGAGACATCCGGCTGTTATTGGTTTCACAACAGTGAAAACTCTCCTGTAGCCATACCTTTCAGAAACACGTCTTCTAAAACCCTCATGGAGTGTTTGGATTACTTCACGTGTTATGGCTTTATTCAACACCTGCTATCCATCAGGTAATATCCATTTTCCTTCTATATTCTTTTCCTTTTGTTTTATTACTTGGTTTATTCTGGCAACCATCATTTTATTCTGTTGCCTAAATTTCTCTACATATACCTTTGCACATATACCTTTTGTGCTGCCTTCAACAAGTCATCTATACTTTTCCCTGTCCATCCCTCCAACTTTTGTAGCTTTTTACTTATATCTGGCCAAGATTTTACCACAAATTGTATTTTTACCAGAAGAGTATTTGCTGGGTCATCTGGATCAGTTCCAGAATATTTCCTCATTCCGTCTTTCAGTCTTTGAAGGAATGTAGCTGGAGATTCTTCTTTTTCTTGTTCTATCATTAAAGCTTTACTCATGTTCTGTGCTTTTGGGACAGCTTCTTTTATTCCTCTTATTAATAATACTCTCGTATCTTTCATGTTTTGTCTATCTGCAGCATTATTATTATCCCAATTTGGTCTTACTACAGGAAACTTTACATCTGCCAAAATTGCCCCCTGTGCTTGGGGATTATTTTCCCTTGTCCAAATGTCTCTTGCTGCTCTTTGAATTAACTGTCTCTCTTCTGCTGTAAATAACGTGCTTTGTATCACTCCTAATTCATCCCATGTGTATATGTTTGCTCCTAATAACAGATCCAGTTGCTCTGCTACCCCTATTGGATCTTCTATCATGCTTTTCATTTCTTTCTTGAAGGCACGTAATTCAGATGCCTTTAAAGGCTCATGTACAAAACTGATACGACCCTGTCTTTGGCCATCTACTCCATTGGGTACTTCTCTTAAAGGAAAAGCCTGTAGTGGTTTATCCTTAAAGGGAAAATTCTTTATATCTTTCTTCAATTGTTCCAATTCTTTTACTAATACCTTATAGGGTCCACCTCTCACAGCTCCCTGGGCTCGTGTTACAGGAGCTGGTAGGGGTGGTGGAATAGGTATTTGTACATTTGTTGGTTGTGGTAGATTAGGATTATAAAGTGAGGGTAAATATTTCATGGATTTTTCATCATTTTCTTCCTCTATTTCATTCTTCTCTTCTTCTTGTAAATATATTGAGGTTACTTTATGAGGGCTAGGGCCACTCATAGTCAAGGTGACCCATTTACCTGGGTTCCAAATTAAAGCATAGTCTAACTCATTGACTAATGATTTACATGTTTTCCTTGACACATACTCATATAAATTCTGACAAGCAAAATAGTCATTTGTTCCTAATCTAGGCCACTCTACTTTTTCATCTTCCCACCAGACAAAACAACACAAATTAACCATATCTTCCTTGGTTATGTCTAATTTACTAATTATTTCATTATATGGAGGTTTTCCCCAATTACTCAATAAAATCCCTAATGGACTTTCTTTATCTATATTTAATTTGGGGTTCCTTCTTATTTTTTTTCAAACACTTCTTTCCTGGAGTACTCCCTGTGTTGCCCATACTGGTTTACGTCCTGTGTATTCTAATTGAGACTTCACATAAATTCCTTAATTCACTTCCCCCTGATCCCCCTAGATATGCACTCGCATATCAGAGGTCCACTTTCGCTAAGTGGATACTTGGGACGTCACACACACACACTGTCTCAAATTCACACAAGCCTACCCAGTCTTCCCACCGACTGCCTAGGCAGTGTATACTGGCCACCCCAGAACACTTACCTAGGTCCGTGCACGGAGTTGCCCAGTTCCCGGAAGCCAGCAACACACACACACCGGTTCAATTCTTATCTCTGTCCAACATCAACTTTGTGGGTTCGCCGAGGAAAGCGCTGCTGCTCCGTTACCAGCAAGATGAGATAGACTGTCGAAATCAACAGGGCATGCCTTCCACATCACCTTCTGGATCTGGTGCAGACAAACGATCCCGGTCTCGAGCCCCATGTTGGGCACCAAAACTGTTGGTAGAAACTCTGGCCCTCTGAATAACACCAAACAGCAAGTTGAAATTAAACAGAGATTTATTGGTTACAACGGTTTGCAAAGCGTGGTGGACTCCAAATGAATATTTGAGCCACACCTGGTCACAGCAAAAACACACATTATATACATTCTATCCCGACGCCTTGGCCCCTCCTCTGAGGTTACAATCTTATCAGGATCGCCTAAACAAAATACATTATCCCTGCCCCTTACTATTTTGTTTTACCTATTCCCTTATATGTACTTTATCATGAAATCCTATAGTTCAATGTGGAAATCCTATAGCCTACGTGCAGAACTCTTTCAAGATACGTGTACATGTAGAAATTGTGTAGTAATCTTGCAGTCTATGTGTAGAAATTTTGTGTAGAAATCCTTCTGTCTGCGGTTTAGAAATTTTACAGAGTACGTGTCACTTTACTTTTTATTCTAAAATTTTATTCCTAACAGTAAAGAACTAGGAATTACTTCTAAAACAAATGCTACATAAAAGTATTGTTGCCTGTAATAAGAACCACACAGTGATACAAAAGTCCTAAATGACAATAGTATTGTATTCTGTACATATAATATTTCATTTTATACAAAGGTGTCATTGTCTCAGAAATTAAGTCATACAGGATTTCCTGCAGGAAACCAAAATGCATATAATCAAAAGTACAGAACAATATTACTACTTATCCCTTTTTACAGCTTTTTACAGCTACCAATAAAATGAGCAAGCAAGGCTAGGGTAATAAGAAACCCTTCCTGCCATGCTAAGAGATCAAACCCAGATATCTTAGAGATTTCAACTCTGCCTGAAAGGCTGGTCAGTGAAAATGTAGGTTAATACTAATGCAGGTATTTGGTAATGCCCCTGCTAGCAATTTCTACACAGAAAGATCAACATGTCAGAATAGTAATTGTGACTGGACAATCAAAGAGCTCCCTCAGAGAGGCTTTTTAACTAAGATATTTCTAATAATCTATGTATTGTGTAAAGAATAAAAACACCAAAGAGTGTTTTTGATGCAAGGAGAATTACAATTTAGTAATATACAATATCTCCCTAGAGAACATTCCAACAGTGGCCTGTAATGGGATAAAATATGTGGAATATACTCTGGATTGGAAAAAAAAATACAGTCTTTATATTTACTTACTGTCCACTACTTACTTTTCTCTGTGACTAGATTTTGGTCTAGTCACATTTTTATAGCTTCTTTTTTAGCATGATTGGAAGATTTCCCACCACATTTTTTTAAATTAAGAAAAAAATGCAGGATTAACACTAGCTAAGTCATGATAGAACTTACAGTGAAATTCAAAACTTTAATTAAAACTCTAATCCTAAAGTTAAATAAATAATATGCCATCAATCAGAAATTTGGCAGGAGGACTAAATTTATGTCCTCATTTTCCCTTTCCAAGATTCTAAGTCACAAGCTTATTTTTAAAGAAAAAGCTCAAGTATCAACTGTTATTGAAGGATACTATATTGATAGCACTTAATTTACATATAGGGTTGCATATTAAATTATGGTTTCAGGTATGATAACCACATGCACATTTCCATCAATTACACACACACACTGTCTGTATTTCAGATATATTGTATATTGCTTCATCTGTTCCAATAGACACAATACATTTAATAAGTTCCCAATTTTTTTCAGTGGAAGAGATTCCTGTATGAAACTTGAAATAAGCACTGACCTTTAGGTGGCTTTTTGGACAAGTTACTTATGATACATTTTTAGATGAATTTTATTTCTTTCTAGCATTTTTCCATACCTGCATAATCCATTTTTTTTTTCAAATCAAGAGAGTTGTATTGGTTGTGACATAAATTGACCAACTGGCTTGTTACCTGAGCCTGTCATTGTGGCTTGAGAAAAAGTGATTGGCCCTAGGTCACCTAGCCAGCTTTCATGGTAAAACAGCACTAGAACTCCCAGTCTCTTGGTTTCCAGACTGATGCCTTAACTATTAGACCAAACTGGCTCTAAATGCATTTTTAAACAAATGGTTTATTTTTAATAAACATTCTACTTGTTTAATCTCATTTTATCTTCTGAACCAGTTTGCATCAGATTTCTCTCCAGATTTGTGAATTTAAATATTTAGAATTCTTAGAAATGGCCATGTTGGCTGGGGAATTCCAGAGTTGAAATCCATGCATCTGGAGGATGATCAAATGGGTCTTTTCCCATGTTTACCTAACCACAGTACAAATATGTTTTGGATCTTCTTTTTCTGCCACATCTCCATAATGTTGCCTCTATCTTATTCCCAGCCCACGAGTTAGATAGCTTAAGTTGTCTTTAACTAAAAAAGTGTTAAAATTCTATATTCTTCATTTGTCCAACAGCATCCACAACAGCCACAGGGTGTGGACCCTCAAACCTGCTCTGACCATTAGACAGCCTTCTCTGCTCCCATTCTATTATGATCTCCAGCTAAAGAGCTGTACACTGGCATGTGAATCTATTTGCAAGGATATTTAATAGTGCAACATTTAAATGGCATAATAGTGAAATAGCATGACATGATATGACTAATTCTCTATCTATCTATCTATCTATCTATCTATCTATCTATCTATCTATCTATCAGAACACTCAAGCACCTGTATGTCAGCATTTATTACATACATGAAGAAAAGAAAGTACATTCTAGATAAAAGTACTGCTTGTCAGTGTGACCAATATGTTTCTTAAAAATATTACTTAATCAAGTTGGGTTATAACCAAATGAGGCATAAAAGAAGAGGGCCAGGAAGATGGTGAGTAGAGTCCTACTGACAGATCCACCTCATTCCTACTGAGATGCTATGATCAATTGGTCACATATTAAAGAGGAAGGGCATCAGGAATCAATTAGTTGGTTTGCTTATTATAAATTGCACATACATAATTAAGATAGCACTATTTTGGTAAAGACTCGAAACAGAGGCAATGAAGGAGTAGCAAATTTTATAGCTCTATAATTTTTTGCAGATTCAAAGATGGGTGGAGAACACTTCAATTCAACAGCTTAGAAAAGTTCACAAAAAAACTAGAAGCTGCAATGAGCCCCTAGAGTATAATGGATATAAATCAGATTTTTAAAAGAAGAATGCCAAGCTAAAAACAAATCTTCAGTTCTAGCATTGACATCATAACATTCCAAATAATTCAAAATCCTGCCAGAATGTAATTTGAGAGTGGTTTATAGCTCTGTACCACTTCCTGCTTTTCAAAACATTTCTTTGTGCTGAAGAACTGGTACAACATTTCTTCCAATTGGTTATTCTTCAAGTCCTTGGCACTTTCTAGCCTCCAACCCTGCTGCACATCTGTTTCTTTTCTTTTTTTTTAACCAAAAAAACAAAACAAAGCAAAACATAACACACATACACACACAGTATATACTCCTCTACCTTTTTTTTTAACAGCAATTACATAACGGTAATCTTCTATTATTTACATTTCCCCCCTTATTCTTTTTTAGAATATTTGTCCTTATTGCCCCGTTGTTTCTTATTTACATTTTTCTTCCTTCATATTCTACTTCTTACTAAGAATAATTCATATTATTATTAGTATACATTATTATACACATATTTTCACTTTTGACCTTTCCATATTTATTCTCCTCTATTATTTCTAGTCCCCAACCAGTAATACCACTTGTTCCATGTTATATAGTACTCTGTGTCTTCCTTTTCTTTTATCTCTTTTGTTAATTTGTCCATCTCAGCATAGTCCAGGATTTTTCTTATCACTTCTTCCTCTGATGGTATATTCTCATTTTTCCAGCACTGTGCATATGCTATTCTTGCCGCCATTATTTTATGTAAAATTAAGTATCATATTTCTTTACTATATTTTCTGTTTAAAATACCCAACAAAAAAATCTCTGGTTTCCAGTCTACGGGTTGGTCTATTATTTCTTTGATCCATTTTCTTATTGTAGTCCAGTATTTTTTTGCACATCTGTTTCAAAGCTTTAGAAAGTCCTAATTTTCTGATCAAAGTAGTACCCTTGGAGGCCAAGAGGAAAAGCAAGAACAGTAACTTGACTCTATTCTGGAGTTGGGGATAATGCCCTAGATGCTATAAGACTGGAGCGTACATTGTCCAAATATCCCAAACATTATGACCTTGAGAATTATGGGAAAAAAACAGGTTTCAAGGAGACACCTTTAGCAATATCTACTAACAACTTTTATATTATCTTACCATTTTCAGCACATTGTTGGTTGTTGGTTCTACCTTCCTCCTAAAGTTAGTAAATCTGTCAATAAAATAATTTCTTTTTGTAGCTTTTCTGGGAGATCACTTGCTATGCCTGTGTAGTTTAGAAATAAAAGAAAGTTAGCCACAAATTATTTTGATTTGAAATTTATCCACTTTCTCCCAGTGATAATAAAGCTGATAATCCTGATTAACTATAACTGTAACTGTTATGTTTGGCTATTCCCAGTTTTTAGCTATTTTTTTTTTTGTCATAGAACAAAAGAACGGAGTTCCGGCACCTTTTTGGATGGAACCTAATAGAATAGGCAAAGCAGGTTGTATAACAGTGATTCTCAACCTTTTTAATGCCGCAACCCCCAACTGGTCATAAGTTGAGGACTAAACCGGTCGTAAGTAGAGGACTAAACCGGTCGTAAGTAGAGGACTACCCAACCGGTCGTAAGTCGAGGACTTTCCCTGCCTGGAAGCGCCTCGCATGCATGGTGCCGCCCCCTGCGCCGGCCGAGGCGTAGCTGGCAAGCGGCAGAGATGGAGCAGGCCGACCACTGGCTGGGCCACCAGCTGGCTCAGCCCAAGGGAGGTAAGGCACCTGCCGGAAAAGGGGAAAAAAATGGCAGACAGCCTTGCTTGGCGACCCCCGTGAAATGGTCGATCGACCCCAAATGGGGTCACGACCCATAGGTTGAGAACCGCTGTTGTATAACGTGTGTGAGTTCTGGCATCTTTTTTTTTTTTTTTTTACAAAAAAAGCACTGGCTATTCCAGAATGCAAAATCCCAGTTGTGAGTTAATAATTAACCTATCATCTAAACCTATCTTTTATGTCCATATATAGAAAATCTGATTTAAATTTATTTCGGTTGACTGGTGTGGGCTTCACCATATTTGTTCCACAACTAATTCTCAAAGCCAAGTTGAAATGAGCAAATGAGATTCTTCGTTATGGGACAAATAATCCTTTTCCTACTCATTCTAGTAGGAAACTGCTTGATGCCATTCTTCTGACATTTTTTTTCCTTCCTCCATATTTTCCTTGTTTTTACTTGGCCAAATCATAATTCTGGTATTATGGAAGCCAACATAGTTTTGTTGATGATATCACAGTGGAAAAGGGTTCTTTAAAATTCTGGGTGACTTTATAGGCAAATCCATGTAGTCTTCTTGATCATGAAGAGCACAGGTGTCAAACTCACTGCGTCACATGACATGTCGTGATTTATCACGACTTTTTTTGCATTACCAGAGCTGGGGTGCGCGTGGCTTCCGCATGATGCAGCGGCCTGCAGGCCGGCAGTTTGACACCCCTGATGTAGAGAATAGTTTGTGATTGTCTTCTGCAATATTGCTTTGACTTCCCAACTTAGCTACAACTTTGGAATTTCCTGGTTATCGAAGATATTTTGTGGATTTGAAAAAACGTACACTTTAAAAACTCAAGCCAATGAATAGTCTTACTAATCTGTAGTGCTCATACTCAATAAGAATTCTTTTGGTTTTAGACCATGCTTATCTGAATCTGTTAAGTCTGAAAAACTTCTGAGGGGGGGGGGAGGGAAGGATGGAGAGAGAGAGATACTATAGTCTCACACCAGCTCTTTACTCATGCAAGCATAACACATAGGGACAAACCAAACTCTGAAGGTGCAGTTTTGCTTTCTCCCATGTCTTCACTCTCTCAAATACTTTATCTCATTTTTAAATTAGGCAAGTTTTAGATAGGTAAGTTTGATCAGGAACTGACCTGGCTCAGTTCCATCAGTTGAGCTTCTCTGTTTAAGGCAGTGTTTCTCGACCTTCTCCAGATAGCTGGTTGGAGAATTTGGGGATGTGAAGTCTACATATCTTAAAGTTGCCAAGTTTGAGAAACAATCAGCGTGTACAATCAGACATGTTGCCAATGCATTGTATTTGAGTTTGACTGTTTTGATCATTGAAGTGAGAAGTGCTACTGCCATCTAATGGTAAATCTAATGGTAACCAAAATTTTTAATGTTCTTTCTAATATAATACAAATCTCTACTGAGTCTATTTAACAATCATGGACCCAGTATCAAATGCTCCAGGATTAACTGTAATTATGTCTACTGTTGTGAAAAAGGACAGCCCAGCTGCGATGTTCCCCTTTTGATGAAGAAGGAAACAAAATGGAAGTATTGCAATCCTGAATTATTTTGAGAAATTGAAAAAGTACAAAGTATTGTTTAGTCATTCAGAGTTTTTTTTAATGTATTGTTTTTCTTATTTCAGTATTTGTTTACTTTTTGTAATCTTTATCTTTTGTAATCAAGTTTATGTGAGATGTCAGTGCCGCTTTACACTGCACTGGTGAGACCACACTTGGAATACTGCATCCAGTTTTAATTACCATGATACAAATAGATGTTGAGACCCTAGAAAGAGTGCAGAGAAGAGCAACAAAGATGATTAGTGGGCTGGAAGCTAAAATATATGAAGAACAGTTGCAGGAATTGGGAATGTCTAGTCTAACAAAGAGAAGGACTAGCGATGACACGATAGCAGTCTTCCAATATCTAAGGGGCTGCCACAAAGAAGAGGGGACAAACTATTCAGTAAAACTCCCAAAGGCAGGACAAGAGGTAATGGATGGAAACTAATCAAAGAGAGAGCCAACCAAGAACTAAGGAGAAATTTCCTGACAGTGAGAAAAATTAATCAGTTGAACTGCTTGCCTCCAAAAGTTATGAGTGCTCCATCACTGGAGGTTTTTAAGAAGAGACTGGACAGTCAGTTGTCTGGAATGGCATAGGGTCTCCTGCTTGAGCAGGAAGTTAGAGTAGAAGACCTTCAAGTCCCTTCCAACTCTGTTATTCTGTTAATCTTGTTATAAAATAAAAAGATGGGGAAAGGAGTAAAAGAATTTGCAGTAATTGTTTTAATGATTTTAAGCTGCCAACATTTAAATTTATAAATAGGGGCATGGTTCTTTAACTATGCAGGCCAACATCTAAAGATTTTTTTTTTCTGTTCCTCTCCCCCATCCTGCCCCATCTTCCAGGATGCAGTTGTTTGCCCAAGACACAAACAGATAGATTCAACAATATAGGTGATTAATAACCAATTCTACTCCACTTTGGTTGGTGATAAAAGCTCATTGATCACCTTTGGACCAGTCACTTTTTTCTCAGCTCACCCTATTTCAGTGGTTATTGTCACACTCCTGAACTAAAGATGTGATATAAGTCAAACAAACAGCTGAGATTGAATAAATTATGGAAGTCAGTAGTATGGAAATGTTATATGGGAAGAAAGAAAGAAAAATCAGAATATACTATATTTCACTATGCTTAATCAAACAGAACTACCCAGTTTCTCATAATACACAAAAAGCAGAAGACTTACAAGTCAAGAAAGGAAATGTCTATTACGTCTGTGAAATACATGCATGTAATTTCTCAATACCTTATGATGGGAATTGTAAACAACCATAGAGGACTAATATAGAAACAACTTTAAAGTCCACCTGAGCACCAATGAGCTCTTCATCTAATTCATAGAATCAAAGAACAGAGCAGTGAATGCAGGACATTTTTTTAACGCAGCACCATTTGCCATTTGCTGTAAACAATACCTGTCATAAACCTGTAAACAGATTATTTCCACATAATTGGAACAGGTAAAAAACTTGCATGTGCACAGACACAAAATTGTATCCATGTCATGGGGAAAAAGAGTCTTCTGCTCAGAAAGTTAAGATGATTTGCTGAGAACATCATATAGGTGGCATGTTCTGCACTGTATTTCTCATTTTTAAAGATTCACAGGAAGATTCAATCACATGGTATAGTTACCCAAAGGAAATCACTTGGATTATGAAAATATTGGAAAGGCTATCAGAAATATCTCTCTGATTCGGGACTTAGCATAGAAAGGTATAAGCTTTTCATCTCAGACAATGCTGCCATAATGTTTGGAAAGACAAGTCAGCAGAAAAATATATCAACATAAATTTCCCTAACCTCAGGCCTACCTTTTCCACACCTTAGCAATGAGGTCAGACAGTTTGGTCCATTTACACAATTTAATGTGATTTTTGTTTCAGGGGAGTGATTGGTGGATTCTGTGCCAATTTTTCTCCTCCCAACAAGCCTCACTGCTCGATGGAAAAATCAACTACTGATTTCCGGTTTTACACTGTAGTACATGGTCGAGGGATTGCGGAGCTCCGCACCCCACAGCTAGTTTCGCCCTGCTAGGGGACCCTAAAGTCACCCTAGGCAGGCAACAAAGAAAGAGGGGCACCCTGATGATCATGGAATGACAGCGGTCATCTCTCTAACCCAACAGGAGAAAGACTGTCCACATCTCGGTGACCAACCCAAGCTACTTGCAGCCAAAGGCACTAACCAGAACAACAGTGAACAGCGTGCTTGAAACTGGATGAGGAATTCAATCTTCTCTCTCCTATTTTGTATCTGATTTCCTGGAAAAGATTCCCAAGAAGCAAAAATCCTCCCAAAGTGAGAAAGGAGGGGAACTACACCCCCAACCTCCCATAGATGGAAGTGGTGAATTAAACTCTTATGGGGAACAAAAATATATTGAAATGAGGTTAAAAATACTACAGTCTGGATAAATTTGAAAACTAAGAAAACTGTTAAAATTCCTTACCTGAAAAAGTATTGATGAAATTATATATAAAAAAAATAATAATAATAACTGTTTGCTTTAAAATCTGGAAAATGAACAGCTACTGACACCCAGTGGAGGATTAGAGAAAATTATAGCTGCATTGACTCAGAATTTGGCAGGACCCCAGAAACAGCAAAAAAACAGCTGGGAACAAAGTGTTGGGCTATCTACTACAGAGTGAAATTATATATGTTTAGAAACTGCTAACCTTCGAGGATTATAAACCCACTGAGCTACATTTTTAAGTTTAAGAACTGTTTGCAGAGAAAGAAAAACCTTGGCCTTTGGTTAATATTCTAACGGGGAAGTTACTGGAAAGCTTTCAGGTGGTTAAATACTTTGGACTGAAATCTTGGCTGGCTGATAATCATAAGACCCCTGAAAAGAAGAACTGTTACAAAACACTGTTTTTAGTGGTGCTTTGATAATTGGAAACATATTGGATTACAAAAAACATATATAAAGATAAGAACTACACAAGATTTGGTAGTTTGGATTTTAAGATGGGCTGGTTTGATAAAGCTAATTAAAGAGACTATGATACTGGTGAAAAACTACGTAGAGGAGGGAGATAAAATGGATGTTGTATATTTATCTAAAAGTGACAGAAAACCACATCTAACATCTCCTGCTGAAGACACCAGTGTGGGACATCAGAGATCTGCAGGAACAATGACTCAAGACAAAGCAAGAGAAAATATATGCAATGCTGCAACAAATTCAAATGATAATTGTCTTAAATCATGATGAGATTAAAAACAACTTTAATAACATAAATGAACATATCTCTAACCTAAAGTCACAATTAACACTCAAAAAATGACAATAAAGAATGAACAAATAAATCAGACAATATACAAATCAGAGGGAAATGACTTAAATATGGAAGCTATAAATAAAGAGAACTACAACTTAATACAAACAAAAGAAAATCTGCAAAATTTTGCTACAGCAAAGGTAATAAAAAAGATGTTTTATCTTCCAGGACTTCAAAACAAACTTGAGGACAAAAAGGATTTAATAAAATGAATTAAACAGCTGTCAGGAGAATCATTAAAGCATAAGAGACAAATACGAACATTCTACTTAATTTTTCTTTTTTATCCCCAACACTGTCTACAAAATACAACCTGGCAAGCTAAACCTACTGATTTGGAAAGCGACCTGGCAAAAGAAGAAGATTAGAATTAGATTTAAGAGATGTGATTCAACTTACCAGATGGAATACTATATGACTAAACACCTGTTTGAATACGGTTAAAAAATATAAAGTTTGTATATAAAGAGGCCCTATAGTAAGATTGCTAGATGGTGTACTATGATTAAATACTTGTTTGAATATGGTTAAAAAAATAGACAAAGCTTGGATATAAAGGGGCTCTATAGTAATAGGGATAAGATATATAAGTAGTATAATACTTTTATAATATATGAAATGAAAAAATATTGAGATGATGTATTTGAATGAAAAGTTTGGATATTCAAAGGTAATGAATTTTGAGAAAATTATGACTGATAAGAGTGGCTTTAATACTGAGAGGAAATTAAGCTTAAATAAGAATCTTGAAAACAGGACATATAATAACTTAATAAGATGACTTCTATAAATACAATTGAAACATAAGCTGATTAGAAAAGATGTTATATGTTGATGTTATTGTTATATATATAAATACTAGAAAAATGTTTATACCCAACTCTGTATGTATTGAAAGTATTAAGAATTATATTTGTTTAATGTAGACCAAAGGAGAATACTACTGGAAGAAGAGAGGATCAAGGAAATATATTATCAACTAACATATTGATCGATTATAGAAATTAATTATTATTTATTGTTTTTAAATATATGAACCCAGACAACAATTGTTCGCTAAGCACTAAAGATTGTTATTGTAAAAAATTAATAAAATATATTTTTTAAAAAAGGAAAAATCAACTATTGAATACTTTTCTGAATGTATGGCAGGGAATGTTCTGAAGGAAACCAACTTCCCCCTTCCAGAGAAGCTAAGAAGATTGCCTTATGACTATTGATTTCCTTTAAGAACAATATTCGTTTAGGAAAAGAAATAAAACCCATGACTTGTGCTTAACTTGGAGGGAGTTCGATGGATTTGCGTTCCAACTTAGAGGTGTGTTCAGGAAAGAACCAAAGGTTTTGAATTCCTTTTGGAAAAGCTTTGCCAGATATAGCACTCCCTGGCTGTGGAGAGAGAAGTCTTGTTGGGTGGCTCTCTTAGGAAATCAAGCTGTCTGGAGGAAGTGGAAAGGGTAAGAAAGGGTGAAAGATCAGCCAATCACCTAACATGCAGTCAAATATCCATAACAAAAACCAGTTAGTTGGGTTAGTTGGTTAGTTTGCCCAACAATGATTAGAAATATATTTCCTTTTTGGCTTATCTTCTTCTCCCCATATTCAAGCTTTATAGATTGCTGGAAGGAAATAAAATTTAGCAGTTACCTCCTATTAAACTGAGGATACCCATCCCATGTGACAATCTGAGTAAACTGAAAATTGAGTAGTCTTGGAAAGATCAGAACATATTATTCATAAGCACCACTGCACTTCTGATATAATGATAATTTTTTGTACATTTGTATCGCTTTGCATTTGTCACTGTGACATTTCGCTTTGTTTTTTCAGCCCATTATCAAAAAAAACCTTTGAATTTTATTTATGTAATCCATATTTTATTTATGTATTCTATTCCACCCAGTTTTGTGTCATATTTAGTGCATAGTCTGGAATCTTCTGATGGTCTTGTATCATGTATAAATTTCATCAGTATTATTTTGGCCCCCTCGTTCAAGATGCTATTAAAAATGTTGAGGAAAATACGTAGGTCCTAGAATTAAAACTTAAGCTATCCATTTGATACTTTCCTTCCCTATGATAAGGAACCATTAACAGTATTCTTTAAAGATGTAATTCTTTATTGGTTTATGGAAGATTACAATCACCTTGCCAATTACTATATATCAGTAGGTCTTGATTAGTGTAGTTAATGAATCCCACGATATGATTGCATTATTCAGATTCACACTATTCAGACTGATATGTCTATGGGAAATAAACTAATTGGTTCTAGTTCAATGGAAATATGCAAGAAAAAAGTAAACATAAATTTTATATGTATATTAATGAAATATGACAGTAAAGAATAAGAATGTACTTATAATTTAAATTGATGATTTGCAATCACAAAGTAGTTATAGAAAGCAACATTTTTTTTTAAATAAAGTCTAGATTAAGGCATTCACACACCTTGTCTTATTTTATTGTTGCTATGACCACATTCATATTGTTCAAATACATCTTTTGCTCTAGGAATAAAAAAAAAACCCTTCTTTTTAAACCTGTATTCTTTTTCTCTGATGGAATCCTTCTGTTCTCCATTTTCATACACAAGATTAGCAGTGTCTATACCCCCAACTGAATAGTGCACGCACACACGCTAAACTCTCATTCTGTCAGCTCTGCCATCTTCGCTAAGCTTCCTGCCATAAATAGAGAGGGGGCAAAGGAAATTGGGGAAATTATGCAGGTGGAGAGAAGAAGGATGTACAGGGGGAGGGAGGACACTGACAGGAATCACAGGTGATAAACAGCCAGATTCCACCACCACAAGGACGTATGGCCTGGGGGAAAAAATGTGAACCCTATTCAAGATGTGCCTACAATCAAAGTGGTTCTCAAAACATTAAACTGCCATATTATTGCATACTGACCGTCAAGGGGGGGAGGCCACGAACGGGAAAAACATGTAACTTTGTGCGGGAATATTCAGATCTTTCTGTTGCTGCAACCTCTAATCCTTAGTAAAAGAATCTATCACTTCAACCAAATGGAGCTGAGGGTCTTTCTTTCATAGGCACCTAGCAGGGGCAGGTTTGACACATTCACTGAATTTTGGATCGCATTAAATGTAATTTGGTATCAATTTATAAATCACAATAAATCAAATATTACATTATTTGAACTCACACTAATTGTGACCTAGCTGTCATTGTATACTTATTACTGCATGCTTTCTAGCAAAAGTGCTAATTGATTTTGAATGAAGGCCTGGGGGAAGGGGGTCATGACTGGGGTTGCATCTGGAGTTTGAATGCCTGTAGTGGGTACATTTACAAAATGGTTTTAATGGGGGGGGTATGGCCAGTGATAAAGCTTCCATTTACTGTATGGGGTGAGTTAGTTCCCGAGGGCAGACTTTACTATCCCAGTGGGATTACAAACCATGGTTTCAACTAAAAATAATGCTCAAGGTTTTTATTTTGCAAAGCCCTCCCTACCCAACTTCCAATATGTTTAGGTTAAAAGAATGCTTATAAAATGGAAATAGGGCAGAGAACTTGATGGGCTCATTGGTATTAGATACCATATTTTCTACTTTAAATTGCCATGGTAATATTAGATTTAATGTAAATTTCAAGTGGGCTGATTCTGTGCTGTTTTTTTACTTTTGCATTTATTTATTGTTTTCATTTATTAAATTGTACTTTTAGAATGTGGTAGACTTTGGTGAACCCTTTTGCAAATGAAACAAGGTCTGTTTTCTGGATCTATAGTATAACCAAGAATATCACTGTCTGGATTGATATTCATTAAAACTACGCAGTAATTTTTTCCTATGTCTCACTCAAGGCTGACAAAGCCTGCCAGCCTTTTTAATGCAAAGAACTCAGTGCTTGGCTTCTTACTCCAGTGACTTCCTTTTATTCAGTCATCTGATGGGAGCACATATATTTATATTCTACTACTAATGTCTATGGAGATTCTCAGTCATCTAGGTCACAGTTATTCCAAAGATGCTTTTTCACGAGGCAACTGGACTTTCTTGTTTTTCTTTGAAGACATTTTGCTTCTCATCCAAGAAGCTTCTGACTGGATGGTGGGGGTTTTGTGTTTCAGGATTCGAGCAACTGAAACACAACACATCATAAAGCAAGCTTATTTATTTCTCCTTAACTCCACTCCAAGCAACAAGCAAACAGGCACGCAGGCTTTTTATAGTTTTCCAACACCCAGGCAGTCCAGCCAATAATAATCCTTCTTTCTTCGCACCTTGCGCATGCGCAGTAGTCTGGCGCCAGCCAGTCTGGTCCTGGGCAGCTTTTAGGTTGCCCAGGACCATTTGCAACATTTCTGAGGAAACTCAGCAGGCCCAGGACACAACACCCCTCCCCCTTGGATAGAACACACACAATTCCCATTTTCTTTACAATAATAATAATAATAAAAGAAAATAATATTCTTGCTCACATGCAGGCAACCTTCTTATAACTAACAGGATTAGCTAAACAACCCGCCCTTTAATGTGGACTTCATGTATCTATCTTCTACCCAAAATAGGTCCCATCTCCTCATCCTAGACCTATAAGGTCCCGTGTACTGACAGGAACCTCACATATTCGCCTAGATGCTTAGGAGGGGCCTTAACCCGTTGTGACCTACGCAAAGTCAGAGAGGGTGCCTGGCCTGTCAGCTCACCTGCCCGGCTAGGCAGACCAGGACTTGTACTTAAGGGCACCTGACCTACCGGCCCGTCTGGTGAGCTTGCTAGACCAGGATTTTTATGCACAAATTTTGCAGGTGACCCCTGGTGAGGCATGCTGGCAGAGTTGCCAGGGCTCTCTCCAGGCTCCATGAGATCGGAGGAAATTCCCCAACCCGCTGGAGTGGTTGAGGACTCCCCAACTTCCCTGGATGGCTCCAGGGAACTTAGTCCCTCAAGCCCGCGACCAGTCTCGGATGTGACCTGTGTTGCAGGTGTGCCCCAATACTCCCTGTCCCCTGTGGCTGAGGTGCCAGAGTCAGGAGCCACCTCTATGGCAAACCCCTCCTCAAGAGAATTCCTGTTTGGAGCTCTTGCGGATACTCCGGGCACCCCTTGGGATGACTTCCTCTTGGGAGCAATTGCTGATGTGCCAAACTCTCTGTTCGGCGTAATGGCTGAATCATGAGGATGCTATTGCTCCTCCCCTGGGAAATCCCTAGTGATCTGTGGCAATTCCCAGGAACAGTGAGATTGTGTCTCAGAAGGTTGACCTGAAGTGTGATGTAGTTTCTGGGCCCCCTCCCCCCCGAGAATGGAGGCAGGGGCAGAATCAACATGAGACAACCACCAGTGCAGTTGATCGATGTGGTGCTGCAGGACACGGCCATCTCCCAAGGTCACTTCGTACGATAGAGGTCCAGAGATCTTACAGATGACAGCAGGAACCCAGAGATGTCCAGGACCATAGTTCCTAGCCCAGACCAGATTGCCCACCTGAAGTCTCCAAGGAGCCCGTGGCTGTGACACCTGGGAAGACAGTCAGTTGGGGTGCAATCTGTCTAACTTTGTGATGAGGCAGCGGCCCCAGTGGAGTTCAGCTGGCTCTTCCCAGTGGCAATGCAAGGTGTGGTGTGGCGTGCAAGAAGAAAATCTGCTAACCTGTGATGCCAACTGCCGTGCGTTAGTCTTTTGAGCGTGTCTTTGGTGGTGCACACCATTCTTTCAGCTTGCCCATTGGTGGAAGGGTGGAAGAGAGCTGACGTTGCATGCCATATCAAGTTGGCCTGAAGGAAAGCCTGGAACTCACAAGATGTAAATTGAGGACCATTGTCAGAAACGAGAACATTAGGAAGGCCATGGGATGCAAAGATTCCTCATAACACCTGGATGGTCCTAGCAGCAGTAGTGGAGGAGACAGGTACAACCTCTAGTCATTTGGAATGGCTATTCACAAGGATAAGGAAGAATTGCCCCTGGAAGGGCCCAGCATAATCTAAATGTACCCTTGACCAAGAGGTTTGTGTCTCCTCCCACCTGTGTACAGGGGCCTGAGGCATTTCAGGCCAAGATTGTTGGCACACCTGGCATCCGTGCACCTGGGCTTCAATAGCTTTATCAAGCCCAGGCCACCAGAGATGGCTGTGCACCAGTGCTTTCATGCGTTCTATGCCCAGATGTCCCTCATGCAGAGAGGACAAGACCCTAGAACTCAGTGAGGCTGGGATAACTACTCTACTCCCCTATAAAAGGCACCCATTAAAGGTAGACAGTGCGTGTCTCCTTTGCCAGAAACTTTGAAATGTAGCATCTGGACATATGTCGGGCCATCCTGACAACACCCATGTCACCACGCATGCAAGCATGTGATCAGTGGCAGTTTCTGCAGCCACATCCCTAGCATTGAGGGGAGATTCAGGCAACTCTTGAATGGAGAGAATGTTAATAGCAGGAGCAGGATCTGCTTTTATCTGTTTTAGAGGTAATCTGCTAAGGCCACCTGCATGGTCCATTTCCTTTCCAGGTTTGTGAATTAAAGTATAGTCATATGCTCACAGGAAAATAGACCATCTCAGCATATGTGGGGAAATAATGTGTGATGTTTGTTTGTTTGTGGTAAACAAACACAGCAAAGGCTTATGGTCTGTGTAGATCATGAAGTGGCGGCCATATAAGAAATCATGAAATTTATGCCAGCCACTATGGCCAAGCTTCTCTGTTAATCTGAGCGTAATTACTCTCTGCAGATGACAGAGTCCTTGAATAGTAGGCCACAGGGACTTGGGTGTAACGGCTCAGCCACAGCAGCCTTATGGGGAAGGAAAGCATAATAAAAGTTAAGAAGCCCCAAGAAAGCCTGAAGCTCGCTCTTGGACTTGGGACTTGGGGCCTCCTGAATGGCCTTCAATTTAGACTCTGCATCCGCCTTGAGCATCTATTTTAAAGCCTAAAAATCTGTAGAAGTAACACCAATTTTACATTTGTCCTTTTTTAATTTGAGGCCCACTTGACAGAACCTCATCAACATAGCCCTTAATCTTTCAGCCAAATTCTGCAATGACTCCCCTGCAATGAGGACATCATCAAAGTAGGGGCAGATCCCTGAGATACCCCTGAGCGTGTGCTCCATGATGCTCTGGAATATGCCAGGAGCAACATTCATCCCAAATTGTAACCTTTTTACTTTAAAAGCGCCCCTATGGATCACTATTGTTTGGGCTTCAGCAGTTGCCTCATCAACAGGTAGCTGCTGATAGGCCTGTGCTAAATCAAGCTTTACAAACAGTGTTCCCCCTTTTAGGGAGGCCAGAATATGATTCACTACTGGTACAGGATATGCATGCTGTTGCAAAGCTGTGTTGAGATTTACACGTATAGTCCATGCAAATTTAGACTTCCCCATTAGCCTTTAAAGGCATCACGATTGGGGTTTCCCATGGACTTGAGTCCACAGGTTCCAAGATGCCCTGCTGGAGCAGCTTGTCCAGTTCAGCATCAATCTTGCCTTTGAGGGCGAATGGCACCCTCCTAGGCTCAATCCTAACTGGTGCGATGTTTGGGTTTAATCACAGTGCAATGGGAGGCCCTTTGTATGAACCAAGCTCCGAACTAAACACATCCACAAACCCTTTGCAGACTTTTGCAAGTCCTGGAGTTTGCAGACTATTCAGACCAGTCACCTGAATTCCCAGGGCTTCAAACCAGTTGAGTCCAATTAGACTTGTACGATCACCCCCAACAACTACCACATCTAAGAGGCCTTGGAAAGCCTTATGCTGTACCTTGAGTGTGGCTTCTCCTAATACACTAACCTTTGAATTTTGAAAGTCAGTAAGAATTAGGTTCGATGGCCTGAGTTTGACTCGACGGCCACTACTGCAACAAATCCTTTTAAAAGTATTGTGTGAAATGATTGATAGAGCGGACCCGGTGTCCAGCTCCATCGATAAGAGAACCCCTTGTAACTGTACATCAATGTGAAGCTTCTTTTTAAGGTATTGTGTGTCCCCGTTCGCAAGATGCTTCTACGCGATGCGTAGAAACCCACCCTGTGTTGACTGGGGACCCCGGTACCTTTCCAAAGGGATTCTTCCTGAGGTTGCACCTGCTGGTGACCCAAACAAATGGTGGCAATGTGGCCTTGCTTACCACATGCCCGGCAAATGGTGGAGCAGAACTAGCAGTCTGTGCGTTTGTGGAGTCCTCCGCAACCAAGACACTGAAGAGCTGCTGGGGCCTTGTCTGGTTTCTCTCACAGTCTTCTCACCACCGGCTGGTGAAGTCTGTCCACCACCTCTTCAGGATCCGAGTCTTGGACTTCCTGAGCAATGGTCGCGATGGCTGGATCGTTTCTGGCAAGCCACAGAGCCTTCACAGTGCCACCTGCTGCTTCTTCAGCTGCAACTTCACAAAAGACATCTTGGAAGGTGACTTCAGTTTTAGCAAAGATTTTTTGTTGCAGCTCCCTGCTTCTCAGGCTGCAGACGAAACGGTCTCATAAGCGTTTTTCCAGGTCCTTGAATTCACAAGGCCTGGCAGCTTGTCTCAATGCAGCAATGAACTCAGCAGCGGACTCGCCCGGCTTCTGATCCCTCTGCTCAAAAGCATGCCTCCACGCGATCACAGAAAGCTTGGGGTGGAAATGATCCTTCAGCATGTTTTTTAGGTCTGTTTAGGTGACAGACTCCAGCGGTGCCGGGGCTACCAAGTTCTCGGCTACATCGAAAGTGTCTTGACCGCAGATGCACAGCAGGGTTGCTGCTTTCAAGCTGTCTTGCCAAACTTGATTAACCCTTAGGTAATTTTCCACCCGGGCCACGTAGGAGTTCCAGCACTCCGGGTGAGAGACGTCGAACTCGAACAGACGTCCAATCTTTGACATCTTCTGCTTCAAATGCCTCGCTGCAAGCCTTTGTTGAGGGGAAGGGCCCATTTGCCAAGCTCACCTCCAGCGATGCTGTACTGGCAGGTGAGTGCAGAGCTGGACGCCAATTCCCAGGCTTCAGGCTTTTCAGATGAGGCTTATCCTCTTCTTACTGCCTTTTTCATTGCACCTTCGTCACCACTTTTGTGTTTCGGGATTCGAGGCATTGAAACACGACACATCGTAAAGCAAACTTCTTTATTTCTCCTTAACTCCACTCCAAGCAACAAGCAAACAGGCATGCAGGCCTTTTATAGTTTTCCAACCCCCAGGCAGTCCAGCCAATAATAATCCTTCTTTCTTCATGCCTTGTGCATGCGCAGTAGTCTGGCGCCAGCCAGTCTGGTCCCGGGCAGCTTTTAGGTTGCCCGGGACCATTTGCAACATTTCTGGGCCTGCTGAGTTTCCTCATCAGGCCCAGGACACAACAGGGGGAATGGAAGGATTTATACTTCTTGCAGACAGCTGGTCATTTGCATTCTTTTAGAGAGCTGTTGATGCCAACTGGAGATTTATCTGTTTCATCAGAGTCACCTGAATAGTGCAAATGGGTGTGGAGCCTTTTTGAAACTGTTGAAAGGACTATATTGTAAACTGGAGATTGATGATGTCATATCCCTCCCCCTTGAGAGAGGGCTGTTCGGTTTTGACACAGATGGTCTCTTTGACCCCTTTTTCAAACCAACAGTCCTCTCTGTCCAAAATGTGGGCTTTGCTGTCTTCAAAATAATAGTCTTTGTCTTTTAAATGCAGACCGATTGTTGAATCTTGTCCTGTTGTGTTTGTTCTCCTATGTTGTGCCATGCGTTTATGAATCCTTCCATTCCCCCACCATCCAGTCAGAGCTGAAGAAGCGTTTTGGACAAGAATCAAAATATCTTCAAAGAAAAAGAAGAAAGTCTGGTTGCCTCGTGAAAATGCATCTTTGGGATTCTACTACTAAGCAAAGAAATTCCTGGGAGCAAGCCCTCCCTCCATCCCGCTCACAGGCTAAAAGAAAGCCAGCAAAGCCTTCTCTCTAACTGTCTTTATCTTGGGGACTGTCTTGGGCTTTTACAATTCCCTTATTCCTAATATATCATACACAAAACACCTAGAGGAACTGATGCAGCAAAATCAAGTATCTTGACTTTCTTTGATTAGATGTTTTAGATAACAGGATCTCTGCAAGGACACATGGACTGTTTTTCTTATTCTCCAGACTAGTGCTGCAGAGTACATCTTCCACCTAGTGAAACTTCAGTTATGAGGGAAGGAAATGAAACCCCTTCTTAAGAGGGAGGAATCTCTAACCTATCTGATATTGTTGTATTACAAGATTTGGCAGCCTTAGGCAATATGACCAATAATGATAGAGTCTGGAGGTTCTCATTCATCAAATGAGTTTCAAGTTCCTCGTGGACCACACCATTTCTAATAAAGCCCAGTATTTACAGCATCCTGTTTGACCTCCAAAACTAATGACACAAAAGGAAAGGCTCCCCTGATAATATTCCCAGGGTCTATGGGGACTCCTTGTAAGTTTGAGCCAAGTTTGGGTCAAAGCCAAGGGCAACTGAAAATTGTAAATTATAGTTTCATTAAGGGATATCCCTCTTTATTTTCCTCCATTTGTTAGAATGATACATTATTTTCCCCACCCTTTGCATTATAAATAAAGATTAAATATAGAACATTCAAATGAGCAAAGCCACTGGTGTGAGTAGCCAGGGAGAGACTTAGTTAAAGCCTTGCCTGGAATGTCACAAATGATGACGTCACAGGGCTACTCTCTGAAAGTTCTATTCTGCATCCATTGGAGGCCAAACTGAGACTAGTGGCAGAAGCTGGTGGCTGCTCTTGAAGGACGGGATATATTTTTATAAATACCACAACGACTCCGATTTCATCTTGCTGGGGAATAGCCTATTATTATAGATTCATCATCAGGGAAAAAGGAAAAAAACAGGTAAAGATACATATTTATTTATTTTGTTTATTATTTATTTAACAAGTTTATATAGTTGCCCAACTTTATTAAATTAATTGATATAGCTGTCCAACTTACTCATAGGTCACTCCTATATGATATTACCCCATTGAATTTAATTGCTTTTGATGGTGCTCCATAGGAATTGTCCAAATGAATTTCAGGATTTTCAGACATATTGGATTACATGTGTCTTCATTGTAAGATAGCATAGCTGGCCTTGATGACTGGGATGATGAGAATTATATCCTAATACAATGTTGAATATTTCATGCCCACACATCAAATTCTTTCTTTAATGATACAAAATATAGGAGAGGTGACCAGGTGTTCTGCTTTCCATCTCGGTACTGCTATTGCTGTGCACTTATATTGAAGTTGGAACCACCAAAAGCTATTCTGTGAAACCTTTTGATTGATAGATAGATGGAATAATATAAATTGCTACCCAGGTTTCATCTCTCTCTCTCTCTCTCTCTCTCTCTCTCTCTCTCTCTCTCTCTCTCTCTCTCTCTCTCTCTCTCTCTCTCTGTCTCTCTCTCTCTCTCCCTCTCCCTCTCTCTCTCTTTCTCTCTCTCTCTCTCCAGTGCCTCTATTTGGGTTTTGTCAATTAACTATTTTTTAAAGTTTGCTGATGTTTAATAAATTAACCTCAAGTTATATTTTTTGCTAACTGAACTGAGTGGCATGTGTGCTTACTATGATAGGGAATGGCTACTGTATGTTGGGTGCCAATCAAACTGGAAATTACCCACAATTTCCCAACTTTTAGAAACTATTTAATCAGTGAAATCTGCTGAGAAGCTTTTTATGGGAAGTGCCCACTAAATTTACTGGGTTGTATTAGTGAATAGAAATAAATAAGATTTGGCTGTACATACATCAAACATGGAAAAGAGGTAGAAAGGAGATACAAGAAAAGAAAGTTTGTCATATGTGAGATAAGTTGCTTTTTATTTTTCAATAAAATTCATTGTGGACACTTTCCCACTTAATTACAAGCAGCCACTTATTTGTTCTAGAATGTTCACTCCTCGATTTCCTACTTTCTAATACTTGAAAAAGTATACTTTTGAATTTCTCCAAAACTGTATATTTCTTTTTCCCTGAATCAAGCTTTACTTTATTTCATTGGCAGATGAAAATTCATATCCATAATTTGTACTTCAGTCTAAGTAATCGGGAACCCAGCTGACACTTTCATATAAGTCACTTTGTTGAAAAAGGTTCCCCCAAAGCAAGCTCTGGCCTCATGAATAATATTTCCTTTGAAAATATGCTGGAATACTCTCAGAACCAAAGGCAACAAAAACCTCTGTATACTGAAGCCAGTCTTTTCCAGCCTGGTGCTCTTGAGTGGACTTCAAACCCCATTCTTAAAGGCTGTATTGGCTGGGAATCCTGTGAGCTGAAGTTCAACACATACGGAAGGCATTGAATTAAGCCATCAATAGCCATTTTTGCTTTTTTATGGGATTGATAAAAAGGAACTTTTTGAATGATGACATTAAACTAGAGTGGAGAACTTGTGGTTTTCTAAATGTTCCTGAATTAGAGTACACCTTGGCAACCTAAGTACTACTGTAACCATGGTAAAGGATGCTGGGAGTTGTCCTTCATCAACAGTACCATGGATTAAATAATCAAGTATTAGTTGTTGTAATCAAGTTCATTTGCAAGGCTTTACTTTAAATCAGTGGTTCTCAACCTGTGGGTCGGGACCCCATTTGGGGTCGAATGACCATTTCACGGGGGTCGCCAAACAACGCAGTCCGCCATTTTCCCCCTTTTCCTTAGCTGTGCTACTCCCTTTTATTCTATTGGCTTTTGAAAGCCAATAGAATAGACTCTCTTGAATAGAGTCTGATTCTATTGGCTTTCAAAAGCCAATAGGAATTGTCCAGGCTGTCTCTGCCCTGCTGAGCCTGCCAAAAGTCCCATTCTGCAAACGGTGCTGCAAGTTGTCTGCAGCGAAGGCGAGCTGTCTGGAAGCTTCCAGCCCTCCCTGCTGAGCAACTACTAAAAATGTAAGTAAAAAAGGGCCAGGGGTGGGAGGTGGGAGGCCGGCGGGTGCAGGGAGGGTTGCTGGCATGCATAGGGCCCGGCGGGTGCCTTACCTCCCTTGGGCTGGGCCAGCTGGTGGCCCAGCTGGTGGTCAGCCTGTGCCGTCTCTGCCGCTTGCCAGCTACACCTCGGCCGGTGCAGGGGGGAGGTACCACGCATGCACGGCACTCCTGGGCAGGGAAAGTCCTCAACTTACGACCGGTTGGGTAGTCCTCGACTTACAACTGGTTGGGGGTCACGGCATTAAAAAGGTTGAGAACCACTGCTTTAAATGATGCAAATATAAGCAGCAGCAGGCAAGGCAGTTTTGAGTAGTCCCACAATCCCCTGGAAACTTACCTGTAAAGAATTTCCAGTACCCAGAGTTGAATGCAGTGGTTAGACATGTCATTGGGGCACAGGCCAAAAGTATCAGCATTGTCGATAGGTTGTCAGCTGTGGCTCAAAGTCAACTAACAGTTGTTCTTAAATGGAGCCCAATTTGGTGAATTTAATTAAGGCTGGGAATATATCTGGAATGCAAAGACACATGATAAATACTGTTGCGATGCTCTCTGTTGTATACAGGATGTTCTGGGACTAGTGGTCTTTCCAGTCCCATATCATCATCTTTGGATGGGGGGAGGGACTGCTCCTGGTGATTTGCAGCCTTAGGTGATTGGGTGCTTGAAGCTTCCTTGGTCTGAAACCAACCAGGTTTTTCCAGAGCCACCTCCTGTGTCCAACTCCTCTGAGTCAGAGATGGCTATGACATCCTTTCTCACTAGTCCATCTAGAACAGGGATGTCAAAATGCTGGCCCATGGGCCGGACACATCACATGGAAGCCACACCCACCCCATTGCCGGCAATGGCAAAACAGTCCCGATACGTTGTGTGTCATCACATGATGGCGTGAATTTGACATGTCTGATCTAGAACATGAGGCAGCAAGACAGTTATGGGATGAAATAGGGCTGTTATAAAAGAATCCTGAATCTAGCAGAGGGGGAAAGCATGAGAAAGAAACTCAGAGTAATTGTGCATAAATTAGATTTGGTATGAGCTGTATAGCAGAACTACTTGGATAGACTTTTAAGATTCTGTTGCGCTTTTCTACTAGCAATAAAAATCTTTTCAGAAATCCATGCTTCTTGTTTCCCTTAGTTGTGTCTAAGTGTGAGCAGAACTAAAAATGCACATGCAGAAGGACTGCCTGAGTGCATGATTTTGACTGTAGTCTGATTGGTCACAGACCTTTTCAAGGGAAAGCAATTTGTGAAGCAGTTTCTCATACCTCCAATGTAGTCCAGGTCAGGAAACAGACTCTACAAGTTAGACAGGAAGAATCTTTTATTGATATAGGCTTAGTAACAGAACTGATGGAGCTAACTGAGCTTGTTTCTTATGCTGTCACTGTATCCTAGGCTTAAAGCATGATTTTGTTTATACAAGTCTATCTTTGTTTAATTTCTCCAAGATCATGCCTGGAGCTCACTACACCATTGATGACTATAGAGATAGAGGCTTGATCATAAACAAACAGGCCATGCTGTCATCTGGCCAGAGTTCAGAAAAATAGAAAGAATGGGCCTGCTGGTGTCCATTAACTATATAGCATTTGTAGTTATTGGATGTCCAACTTCACCTGTGCTGGCTTGTGCATTCTTGGTTATCTAAAAGAAACCAACTGATTGAAGATGGTACAAATCTTCATAGAACTGCACTTATCCATATACCGTAATTGTGGATTCATTAATTCATTAACTCGAATCATTAATTCAAGGAATTCAACTGAATAATTAATCCAGTTTATTAATTCATAATTAAGCAATCATTACAATTCATTAATGAGTTCCTGAGTTCATTAATTCATTAATACAATAATGAAAAGATATATAGTGAGTAATCAAATGTGTTACCTTCTGTATCACTTTGAGATTTCAGGTGAACATTGAAAAATGCTGACCTACCAAGAGAGACAGTTTTTACCATGAAAACCAGTTGGATGAATACTTTTGAAGGTTTTTTTTTTGTTTGCTTGTTTGACCCCCCACCCAAATGACAGAACATTATTTTCATTAAAATGAAATTAGGTGTGGATATAAACTCTACATGCAGGGATTGCTTTAGAACAAGGGACACAAATCTTTTATGTTTGTTTATTTTCACACAGTTATTACAGGTTAATAAAAGGTCTTAATTTAACCATTTTCACTATACATAGACACTATTTAACATGTATCCTAAGATATTACACGTTTAAGATATAAACGTTTAGCAGTATTTAACTCTGTCATAGATTTGACACTTACCACAACATAATTTTTTGAATAATCAGATATTAGAGTACCCTGAAGCAGTATGTTTACCATATTATCTCTATTTAATCTTGATTAAATGATCACTCTATTTTGAATGATACTGCCATACACATCTACTCAAAAGTATATCCTACTGATTTCAATGGCATTTACCACCAGATTAAATGGACAAACACAGATTAGTTAGGCAACATTCTTCCAAACATGATCTATTTATCTACCTAAATACCTATCAGTTGCCACTTGGACTATTGCAACACAGTTTATGTGTTCTTGAAAAGCCTTTGGACAAAAGCTGATAGAAAATGTGGTAGATCAGGCAGAATGCCCTAACATACTAAGCTAACTCCACTGTTCTGAGATTTCCATTTGCTGCACTTGCGCTTCCCTTCTCCCTCTCTCTCTCTCTCTCTCTCTCTCTCTCTCTCTCTCTCTCTCTCTCTCTCTCTCTCTCTCTCTGTGTGTGTGTGTGTGTGTGTGTGTGTGCGCGCGTGCGTGTATAAAAAAGAGAGCAGCCTCACCCTGTTCGACAACCTGATAAGCTTATTGGGCGGAACTCCCAGTGTTTTCTTTTCTCTGGGAACGGGTCCAAGTAGCTCTTTGAGTGTTTAAGGTTGCAGACCCCTGGTCTAGGATACAATCAGATAAGAGGGAGCATAGCTCACAGTGAAAAATGGATGGAGCAAGAGATTCAGGAGGGACTCTCCCTAAGTTCTTATGCTGTAAAGGTGATTGTGGGAGAATTGTACTTGCAAGATTCAGTTGCACAATTCAGCTAATGTAGCCTTACAATAAAATAGAATTAGCTTATATGACAGTGTTTCCTGTCTGGTCTATCTGGTAAAACTAACATCTTCTCCTATATTCATTTGCCCATCCAGTCAGATCAAATAGGATCATTTGTTTCCCAGGTCCTGCCTATACAAGGAATTCTCCCCATCAAAATCAAGTTTACCCTTTCTCTTCAGGGTTTTAGGAGGGCAGAAAGACCTGGCTTATTTATCAAGTGCAGCAGAAACACATGCTATGACTGAAAATTTGAATTTGGCAGATAAATATATTTGTTTTTTGTTTTCTTTCTTTCTTTTTTTCTTTCTTTCTTCATAATTTTGCTTCTGTACTTGGTTTATTTTATGAGTGAATTTGTGAGTTTATTTATTACTTTTGAGGCGGCTTTTTTTTTGCTTGGTGATTTTTTTATTGTTAAGTACCCAGATCCTTTGAAAATATAAATAAATTAAGTAAGTAAGTAAATAAGTAAGTAAGTAAATAAATAAATAAATAAATGTTGGTTTCCAGGAATCACTTGGGATATGGCAACAATCAGGAGTCATCACTAGAGAAGGGGGGGAGGAGCTGAAAATATTGGGTCCATTTTTTTCAGTTCAGGACATGAGGATTTTTAAAGAATAAAAATATATGTGAAGCCTTTCTTGCCTGAATTTATGCCTGAAAACTGGAAAATTGTAATGTCAGTTTTCATCAGTTCCATACAGGCAAGCTCTAAGAAATTAGATTTTGAGGGATTCACAGAACATGATGAGAAAATACCAGACCTTAGATTTGATTGCAAACAAACAAACAAAAACAAGAAAGCCACATGGTTGTGTCCCTACCAGGAATCAAACTCAGCCTCAGGAAAGTTCTTCTTAAAATAGAAATAATAATGTAGTGAAATATTTTGTCTCTGTTGTGTCCTTATATTGTTTTAATTTTTCTTTTTTCTAGTGAAATACCCAGTTATTCCTCAGTCAGCATGAAGGTTTTTTATGTTTTTCTACTTATCTTTTTCTTGTTCCATTCAGTGTACCTGGACAAATCAGGTGAGAATGCCAACATTTCTCAGATATTTCCTTTTGGAGATATTTCCTTTTTCACTATTTCCACTACTGACTTGTGTTTTATGACATTTAAAAAAACAGGAATTATTATTTCCAAGATTTAATTTGTTAAATTTATTTGCCATCTACCCTGAGCCTGTATGCATATGATTCATTCCGTAGACTGCAAAAATGCATGTTTGCATTAGATGGCAATCAAAATTATTTTTTCTCTCATTTTTGAACTCTTCAGTTTTGTTTAGATGAAATCTTCAGATAATTTGTTCCAATTGAACAATTGTTCAATGCAATTTCACTCTAAATTCTAACTTAGTGTTTCTCAGTACAATTTCTGTACAATTTCTAACCAGTTACATACATATTTGCTTTCCACAGGATTGTTTCCAGGAGAGAGATATAAGACTAGAACTTTAAACTGTTATTGATATTGTAATGAACAACAGTTGTGTAAAGCTACATAACTTATCCTAGGAAACAGCTAGAAGCAGATGCTGAAGAAAATGCAGTGTGACAATTGGAAGAAATATTCAAGAGCAACATAAAAACTTTATATGTGAATATGTACTACTCTTTGCTCAGTTCACTGAAGCGAATGTGAAAACTATTACGTCTTTTTAAAAATAAACAAACTAGTATTTAAACTGTTAGGTAATACCAAGATTTCTTAGTAAGGAGTCCTCACCTTACAAACATAACTGGTGGTATGGTAATTAGAATGCAGTATTGCAGGCTAACTCTGCCCACACACCAGGAGTTCAATCCTGACAGGACTCAAGATTGACTTCTAAAGTTGGTAAAATGAGGACCCAGATTATTGGGGAGAATATGCTGACATTGTAGATCATTCAGAGAGTGCTGTAGAGCACTATGAAGTGGTATATAAGTGCTATTGCTATTGTTATAATTAAGCCTGGCAGTCAATAAAGAAGTTGAAAAATGAATGCCCCGGTCGTAGAGTGGGTTGTTTCAGTGAATCCATTGTCTACTAAGGGGTGGTTTTTGCTGGAAACTGGAAGTAAACACCAGTTTCTAGCAAACCATCATAAATCATGAGCATGTGACTTCAGGGTGCTGCAAATGACTGCAAGTGCGGATTGGTTGCCAAGCGCCCAAAATACAGTCATGTGACTACAGGGAGGGGCAGTGTCATAATTTTGAAACTTGGTCATTACTACCTTTGAGTGGAGGGGTCTGTTGTAACTTTGAAGGGTTATTAAGCAATGGGTGATAAGTCAAGGACTACCTGTAGTGATTTTTGCACAAGTAAGGAAATTGCAAATGGAAACCAATTATCCATACCCTGTAATTTGTATTCATACAAACGATGCTCTATCACTAAGTACTTAGGGACATGAAGATGTATGGAGCATGGCTATGCACTCAAGAGCTAACCGCCTCATTCTGTGATAAAATAAAAGTATATGGACTTCCCAATGCAATCAATTACTAGATATTCCCAGTAATAGTTGGAAAGTAAATGTTTAATTAATTTCTGCATATTTTCTGGTTTTGTCTAGATTTGATAGTGGCAAGGATATTGGCTTGCTAATTTTTTTTTAATTCCTTTCTTACATTTTTCACTTACTTAGGAATATAATTATTAATCTTCTTTATCAATATACATGTATGCATATGTGTTCTTAGGTTTCTCTTCTGCATAGGAGTGTAGAAAAATTAATTCAGATGTACATTCCTATTAAGCAGCTCCTTTCTGTGATCAGCAACAATAGCAAAATGTAGAAAAGGATTTAAAAATACCAAGCCAAAGACATTAAAAGCAGGAAATTAGGAAAGAAAATATACAAATCACAAGTCCTCCTGTTTTCTTTGAAGGCACTGGACGATGTAGAAGACTGAAGGGGGTTTGCCGACATACCCTCTGCCATCCTGTTGAAGTCTATGTTGGTCGATGCAACAATGGGATGGGAAATTGCTGTGTCGATGATGCTGAAGACATTAGAAAATATAAGCAGTAAGAACTCTGCTGGTCATGGCACCAATTAAAGAAGAATAAGCAGTCCAAACAATGATTGTTGTTTTGGAAGTGAGCATCAAAAGAGAAAAAGAACTGTTTTATATTGGTGAAATAAATGCGGTACATTGTTGTGTAAAATTATTATTTGTGCTGCACTTGCTGAAATTTATCTTCTGTGTTTCTACCAATAGGTGGCACTCATTTTTCACATCATTTTTCTGGCACATTTTTCAAGAAAGGCTGATTATGCCAGAGAATAAAGTTGTGTTTGATTCCTTTTCCTTTTTTGATAAGAGGGTAAGCTTAAACTTTGTTGGATAAATTCCAGTATCTCATTTCCCTCCCACTTCCTCCACCTTTCTGAGGCTGACTCTTTCTGATACTGGTAAACTGCATTAGACAAAGGGCATGGGGTGGAATTGGGCAATCGATGTCTAAAAGACTATGCTGGATCCAGTGAGATCAAGTGTTCTGGCATGTCTACCAAGTACTCTGATCAGTCCTGGGGTTAAAACAAAAATGTGATCAAGAAAGAGAGATGATATTTCAGACTCCAAGAGACAGGATTGCTTTGCCCGATTTAAGCATTATTTTCCAAATATTGATACATGATGCATTAGCACTATATAATAATCCACTTCAGTGGGTGTACAGAGTAATTTACACCATATGGAGATGTTACTATTTGGGTAATATTCCTCAAATTTCATAATTAACTTGTAAGATACATCTAAGAAAGGTTCTGGGAAGAGTCAGTATGTTTTGGAACTGGCTTCTGGGTCCATAGTTGTCAGTTATAATACCTCTAGACATAAGATTACTGTAACTCACAGAAATCTTTTTTTGGGGGGGGAATGGCAATTCAGTATAGGGTTTCTGTGAGCTACAATAATCCTGCATCAAGAGGTTATAATCATAATAGGGTAAGTAACTCTGATTAAACAACTAATTGCCATAATAAATGCTAAACATCAAAAGCCTTTGATCTATAATAGCAACCTATTCTGCATAAATAACTGAGAATCACATAGGTCAGTGATGGCGAACCTTTTAGAGACTGAGTGCCCAAAACCTGCCCCCCCCGTCCCCGCTCCGCCTCCTGTCCTGCCTGTTCCGCCTGCCCACAGGGTCACGCACCGCCTCAATGACCCACCGTAGCATATCGCCCAGGCAGCCCTACAGCAATGTGGCAGCCACATCCTGCAGCACCATCTGCACCCTATGGGGCGCAAGGCCGGAATCTTGTCCCTGCTGTCTGGCTATGTCCTTGGCTGCAGTACTCTGTGCAGGCCATGCCTGAGGGCGACTCTCCTCCAGGGGGAATGCTGGAGAGGAAGGGGCCACGGGGGGAGACAGGGCTGGGATGACGGCGCATGTGCCCACAGAGAGAGCTCCGAGTGCTGCCTCTGGCACGCATGCCATAGGTTCATCACCACTGACATAGGTTATGCTGTTGCTTATAAAATTGGGGCTAGTGACACTATTCTTAAAAAAAAACCTGAAATAGTTCACTGTTCAGCTTTTGGAATATGTGGCTTTGAAATGTCTAATTTAGCCTGCAAAAGCCAAAAGGTCAATCATTTCTCAGATAAAGGTCTGGAGTTTTCATCTAGCCTTTCCTAGTTTGGTGTGTTCTTTAAATCTGGATGGAAACTAATCAAAGACAGAAGCAACCTAGAACTAAGAAATTTCCTGACAGTTAGAACAATTAAGCAATGCAACAACCTGCCTCCAGAAGCAGTGAATACTCCAACACTGGAAGTTTTTAAGAAGAGATTGGACAGCCATTTGTCTGAAATGATATAGGGTTTCCTTCCTGAGCAGGGGGTTGGACTAGAAGACTTCCAAGGTCTTGTCCAACTCTATTATTGATATTGTATTGTTAAATCTCTCCTACGTTGGGGCAAACCCAGGCCCTGAACAGTTCTTTAATATAACAGAGATAAGAGTGGGTTAAGAGCCAGTTTGGTGTAGTGGTTAAAGCATCAAGCTAGACACTGAGACCATACGTTTTAACCATGTTTTGGTCACAAAGCTAGTTGAGTGATCTTGGACAGTCACTCATTCTCAAGTCTTAGGAAGAAGGCAATGGCAAATCACAGTCAACACTGATTCAAAGGCACCAACCAACAAAAGAAAGAAAGAAAGAAAGAAAGAAAGAAAGAAAGAAAGAAAGAAAGAAAGAAAGAAAGAAAGAGAAAAAAGGAAGGAAAACCTTGGATCTTTATGGGGTTTTTTTAGAATTTTTCTGCCTATTTATTCTAGGAACGTGTTTAACTTGAGGATAGGAAATGAGTAAAGTTGCAGTTCTAAACATTTTTGTAGCCTGATTTCATTCAATGTAGTGGTACTTTTTGAGTGGAAATGTTGGATGCAATTGTAAATAGATCAAGCTTCATTAGGGCTGTATCCCAATTCTTTCTTAGAAGTAATTCCTGCAGAAATCAATGGAGGTAACTGCTGAGAAAGCAGGCTTCAGAGCTAGCTGAAGAATTCTCCTGTATTTTTTAATACTTCTTGATATTTGAGTTTGGAGACTTGCCATTCTCTCCTTTATTTAGCAGTTGATTTTGTTTCCACAACATCTCCAGAGCCTCTTGTTATGTCTGTAGTCTCACTTATCTGCGTATAATTTTGAAAATATAATCCTTTGAGTTCTCTGCTCTCTTTGTCCTGTTTCAGGAAATTTAAAAGACTATCAATAGTAAAATGTCTCTACTGAAGCAAGTTTTGAAAGACAAACTCCCCCAGTTCCGTGTAGGAGCAGGCTGACACGTAATAGTCCAGGAATGTTGCATGTAACTCAGCCCAACTGATTGTTTCACTGTCTCTTCCTTTCTGCTGAATCGCATAAGCTTTAGGGACTTGAAACATATGTGCATTTCCAATTTCAGATGTTTTGGACGGGTTTTTTTTGTTAAGAGAAAGACACACACAAAACAGCAACTAATTTCTGCCAGTCTCATGACAGAGAAAGCTAGTCCAGCACTAGTTTCTTTTATGGAAAATGGAAGTTAAGTGATAGCAATACAGCAAGCTCAGCTGTTCCATTACCCGAGTGTAAATCTAGGAGCGGGGAAGAACCTTATTTCTCTCTGTTCTTGTTTAATTATGCCTCCAATGGTGTTTTACTTTGAAAATATCTAGATTCAAAACCAAAACAAGGAAATAATAGCTATTTAAAACTGTTTTAATAAAAATAATAAAAATCATTTGTTCTTCTATTAGTTGTTTTGACACACAAGTTTGGATTTCTGAAATCATAATAGTCACCAAAATGGAAGTCAGGACAATCATGACCTCTGAACCATTATTATTGATTAAAATGTGATTAGGGTAAAGCATCCTCAGACAACTGGCAATAGAGACAGGAAGCAGAGGTGGCCACCAAATTCCAACCACAGTGTCTTCATCTGCTTTTTTTTTATTTGTGTGGTTGTGCAGAGAAAAAATAAGAATACCAAGGAGGTGAACCTCAGCCTTCCCTCCCTCCAATTACTTTTTTTTAAAAAAAAAATATAAAACATATTTAAGGGGGAAAAAATCTTCAAGAAGCATCAGTCAAGTCATGAACAACTGCAAAGCCACTGATGTCTGCCAAAATGAGTAAGTTAGAGAAATCTTGATTTGCCACCATATGCCATTTTGCCTGACATAGCACAAATATATTAAGAAATGAAGTGAAAAAAACATATTGCTAAGTAAATATTTAAGGACTACACTCTGTATACATTAGGTAAGCCTCAATGCAGAATGGAATTTAAATCTCAGAAAATTTTTCAAAAGGCTCACTACATATTAGACATGTGTAAACAGTATTTTCTCTAAATTTAGTAGTTTTCTCCTGCCATGAAACTGTAAGAGAGTTCAAACTACAGTATAGCTTCACTTTCATTAGGAGAGAATACCTAAACTATGATTTGGACTGCAAGGAGATTAGTTTGTCTACTTTTGTTTATATCCTGTTCTTTATTCAGGAGTTCAAGCCATTATATATTCCCTCCTCCTATTTGGGGACTGAAAGAGAGTAACTGCCTCTGGACAATTAAATCATTAAAATAAATAGGTTAAAAGACACATACTGTACATCAAATACATAACTCTGCATAGGGCTGCAACTTCATGACTGAAACTGGAAATTATGCATTAATTTTATTAAGTCAACAATAGTTTTCATAACAGTTTACAAAGTTTGCAAATTTTAAAAACACAGCAAGACTATTCTAAAATAACAAAAAAAGGAAAAATAACATAAACACTATCAAACACTTTAACATTAGATTGGTGCCCCAATATTTTTGCCCCTACATTACACTTACTTAAACCATTCCCTCTGATTGAATGTGAGGCATGATGCATATGATTATAAGTACACAGTACATAATCCAATTATAGAAATACAATTTTTGATCCCTGGGCTTCAGAGTCATTTTATTTTTTTCAGCTGTTCCTCAGTGCTACTCTAGAAAATTATTTCTTTCTGTACTGGTTTTAAATACAGATAGTGCTCGATTTACAAAGATGGGATTACAGATAAGACTTTGTTTAGCAACCACTGGGTCCAGCTATTCTTCTCCCTAAGCGACACATCTTTATACAAATTATCATGGATCATTAAGTGAGACATCACATTCCTGTGACTTGTGAATTTACTGCCAGCTTCTCCATTGACTCTGCTTGTTAGAAGCCAGTTATGATGCTGAAAAGGTCATAAATCCAAGGACTTGGACAGTTATGGGGAAAATCCAGTTGGAGGAAAAATAAGCTTATTTATCGATGTTTTATTAAGGTAAATTGGGATAAAATGCTGGCATTAGCAGACCACCAAGAAGTTTTGTTTTGTTTTTAAACAGGGCGAGAACTGGAAAATATGCATAGTTCACTTTTGGAAGGCACATTGGAAGGCCAGTAGCATATCATTATGCATAGACATTTGGGAATAAGTTCTATAACACTAATTGCAGAATAAAATCCGAATAGAACTGGACTGCCTCCCTACACACCGAAATTTCAGACACTGAACCATTTGAAACCGTTTTTTGTTTCCACCATGCACGCCTAACGAGCTTCTATGTCAAAGCTATCTTCTATTAGAGTCTAGGAATTGCGGGGTGCTTTTAACCGTGGCCACAGATTCCCGTCCAACAGGCTTACTCGCCTCCCCAGCAGTGGGAACTCTCCCGTGAAGGATGGTGCCACGAAACTAGATCGGACTTCAGCAGGGGAGCTTCTGGTCTGGGGGAATCTGCAAGGGCGGACTTTGGCAGGAGGCGGCTTATGCCGCCACGCCGCGCAGGACCAGCGCCTCCAGCCCGGCCCCTCGCTCGCCTCAGCCCGAACAGGCAGATACAGGGTTAAGCCAGGCGGGGCCGAGCAGCCAGCCAGCCAGCCGGCGAGAGCGGCGCCTGCGCAGGGGGGGGGGTCGGGTTCTGGCCCCGGTCTGCCTTGCTCGGAAGTTGTTCAGGGGCCGGGGAGAAGTTGGCGGTTCTGGGCGGAGGCAAGGGCGGTGGGGCCGGGCCGCTCGCTCGCGTCCCTGCCGGCCATGGCGTTCCGCAGGCGGGCGAAAAGCCACCCGCTCTTCAGCCAGGAATTTCTCATCCACAACCACGCTGACATCGGCTTCTGCCTGGTGCTCTGCGTGTTGATATCGCTTATGTTCGAGGTGAGCAGCCCCGGCCGGGGGATACCAGTCGTCCTCTCCTTCGGAAAACGGGGTCCTGCCGGGTCTTATGGCTGCATGTCCTCACGATGAATGCTCCCCCTGGCTCCGGGAGCGGGAGGTATCAAGCGATTTCCTTCCACGGCGAAGGCTTTTGCCATTTCCTCTGTCTTTCTCGCTTGGGACATCTCTCTCTCCCTCTCCCTCTCTTCTCCCGGGTTCAATTCCTGGATGATACGGTATTAAATCAGAGAATTACACTTCTGTTTATGCTTCCCACTTGGGATCCCTCTCGCCCCCTGGAGTTTAAACTTGATTGCCTGGATTTGAAGATCTAGCCTAGAAATCCGCTTTCCATTCTGAGCCTTTCGCTCTCTTTATTCTCCAAACTTTCTCCCAAGCCTTAAAACTTTGCCCTGTCCTGATTCAGAGCCTTTCACGCCAGACAAATGCCATCAAGGCCAAATCTTGATAGGTTGTCACTGTCAGCAGGAAGATTTCTTGGGAAGTTTGTCCCTCCGGGGTTATGTCAGTAACTTTCCTCACCTACTGAAGCAGACAGTGGAGTGACAGATCAGAGGAGCTGCCATCTTCCCCTTTGTTGCCTTGGGTTTGGCATGGTGAAGGTTACTGCTCCATAGGGAGTGAAAGAGCATCAGTTGTAAGGAGCATCTGTTGTGTGCACCCTATGAATGAATTCACCATTGCACTGAGTCGTTGTGTGGTTTGTGATCCAACCCAGTTGCTATGCTCTATAAACCTTGGTTTATGGCTCAATATTCTGCATAAACCCAGTTACAGTATAGCTTGAGCCCAGCCCCCTTTTGGGTAGTGCAGACAACCATCCCCATTGCTGATTTCCAGCTCGGCTGACTGAGCAAGCCATGTTGCTGCAACTGTGAAAAACAACTAGTCTTCCTTTACTTGCTCTTTTCCTCCAGAAGGCTGGAGGAAGCATTCAATCTCATACATTCTGCCATTAGGGGGAATGAAGAGAGTGGTAGCAGCTTTTTTTTAGCCATCTCTGTTATCACAGGCCTATTTAGATAAACAAGCAGAAAAGACAGTTGCCAAAAACTTTTGATTCCACTGACTTTTGCTTTTGGGTGAAGAGCGAACTTGGGCCATGTCCACACAACAAATTAATCATCAAAAGGGGTCAACAAAAATGTATGCATTGTCACCTTACTCCGATCACTTGTGGCTTAATAATCAGCATCAGATTATTGGAACCAGAATTGGTTCTGTTTTGAATTTGGAAATTTTTTTTTGAAAAGCTTCTGGCCCTAGTGAATAAGTTTGAGGTGGGGGTGGCAGTTTAAGATAATGGCACACAGCTCTCCCTTAAACCTTTTCAACTTACTGGATGAGCAGGTTGTGTGAACATAGCCCCAGTTCCTCATAGCCCTAGTGCCCAAAGAGAAGGAGAGAGGAAAGGGTGGCTTGTTCCAGGCTCAGTTAAACAAATACAAACCACAGCTTTTCCCCCTTTGGAGAAAAAAATGGAGGGGAGGGATTGATTTGTTCACCTCTCAAGCAAAGTGAGTGAACTGCTGAGGCGCAGCAAGCAAGCCCTGAGTCCACAGCACCCCACTCAGTCTTTGTCTTCTTTCCCTGAATAAAAAACAATTGGGAATAGATTTATTCTTCCTGCCTTGCTACTATGAGGAGTGGGTGTGTTGCATTAGAGACGACGTTGTCTCTAATGTACAGTTGTCTACTCAAGCAAATGGTTAAAAGCAACTGCTCCTCTCTCCTACCATAGTACAGCAGTTAAGATTGGATAGATTGTGTCCAGCCCTTCGCATTGAACTACCAGAGAGAGGCAGCAGCTCTTTCTTCCACAATTTGGGATGATACCAGGACCCAGAATTATGCAGAGCCCTAAGAACAAAGAACTGATATGGATCTTTTTAAAGCTATGATAACTCATCAAGAGAAATTCATGGAATTGAGAAACACTTAAATGTTTAATGACTTCTTTCCTGTATCTCCATAACCCAGGGGCAATTTGAACTTAGTTCCTGTTCCCCATAAGAACTTTGCTAGATCAGGCCAATCTAGTCTAGCATTCTAGCTAGATCATAGCCTGCTCAGTCAGTGCTCACCAGCAGGGCATGAGTACAATGACACTGTTCTGCTTACGTTCCCTGATAACTATTATTTGGAGGAAGTTAGACATGAGGATTAGTTGCCAAGCAGGACAGGAATCAGATGCATCTGGAGCCAGGGCCTTGAGAAGCAATGAGATGACTTCAGACACATTCTCATTTTCTCTTTAGAATATGGACAAACCTGAATCCGTTTTGTTCAGAATCCTGGCTATAGGTACATATTGTTCTGAATTGATCCTGAAATGAATGACTCCCACGCCCCCCCTCCCCCCAAAAAATCCTGCTCCTAATTTATGTGCAGCACTGTGACTAGGAGGGACTGAAATTATTAAGATTTATCCTGGCTTTCAGGCCACCTCCTTTATTCATTTGTTTTTATTCTGTTCTCTAGCAATGTGTAGAAGAGGGACTCCTGCTGTAGCAGGGGTCTGGCTAATTACATTCTGTTTTGATGTATTCTCTCTATTCAGATCATCTAGTTTAGTCTAGTCTAGTCTTGGTGGCTGGCTGACTGGGGAATTCTGGGAGTTGAAATATAAACTTCTTAAAATTGCTGATATTGAGAAATGCTGATATAGGGTGAGAAAGATAGATAATGCAATGTCACACTATGTTTTGTTTATCCATTTTGCGTTTTTTCCCCTTTGACTTCTGTAATGAGTGATGTGTGATAATTATACAACCTTACAACCTTAAACTAAAGGAGGATTGATAAAGTTTTTCTAAAATCTGCCTGGAAGATCTGGATTTTTCTGATTTCTACTCTTTTCTGTAACAGCAGCTTTCTTGAAACAGCCATGAGTCTTCATTAGGAGATAAACACTTGTTCCCAACTTGTCACTTTTTCTCAATATCCTTTTATAAGCATCTCCCTGAGTTATCTAATTATTTTGACTAGGCTTCCTTTGCTCATTTTCCTACTATATTCAATCTTCATGGTATGTAACTTCAATCTTCCCTGCCTCAGTCTGAACACATCTATTATATGGATTTATTTTAACTGATCTCCTCTGGATCTGGGCAGGAGATCTGCAGACATCAACATTATTATTATCCTTATCTTCCATTATTTTTTCTATTTGGGCATCCCTGGGTGGTCTAAGGATATTGTTTATATACGTGATCACCAGTAGCAAGCAACTGTGGCTGGTATGCGCTTTTAGAACCTTTGTTCTATGTCTCATCATTTATATTTATTATGAGAACAGAGATGCCAGCAGCCTTACATTATCAAGAGTATTATGGCTGAGTTCAGTTATTGGATTTTGTTATTTTATTGTTGTCTGATGTACTTGGATCATTCCATTCAATATTCTCTGGAATCTGGAGAATTCTGAGAATGTTCTTTAGTAATGTAATGTTTAGTAATGATCTTTAGATTAGTAATGCAGCAGAAATTGACTTAGATGTTATCACCTCCATAGCAGTAGTAGCCTACAATGTAAGGAATTGCATTCCCCGCCATGTGCTGTTGTGTAATATCAAGACTAAGGAGCATCCTTTATGGATTTTATGCCTTGCAATCTTTAATTGAGCCTCTTGGAATTATTTAATTGCAATATTATATATGAATAGTATTTTTATTAGATTTCAAATAAAATCATTAGTGAATGAAAGGTTATGCACAGTTTATTTTGAAGTATTGATTTTTAAAAACCTATTTAAATCTTTGCAGTCATGGGAGAAAGTATTACACAGCTGTAGAGTTACTAGTAAAACAACTCTGTCCCTTACATCAATATACCTACTGGTAATTGATTTGGCAGGAGGACATGGAAGCAAGATTAGGACTGATATGGATGAAAAGATTTATTTCTATAATCTGTCCTCAAAGCATGAAAGTAAAAGATATTTTTTAAGATAAAGAGTTGCTGATCCACTGATATGATGCGTTCTTAAGCTCTCTTTGATGCAGTTAAGGGACAATCTATTTAGATCTTTCTCTCCTTTGGCAGGGAAAGACATTACTTTTATTTTAGTATATTTATTAGATTTTTATCCTGCCTTTCATTAAGGGGATTAAATTGGTCTATACTACATTCTATCTTCCTAGCTTTTCCCACAGGAATCTTATGAGGTAAAATAGATTTACAGAGAGTGACTGCCTCTTGATCAGGGATTTTGGAAGAGAGACAGACAGATATGAATTAACAAGTTCTGTGGTCTGAAAGTTTGAAAAAAAAAATCCCACCTCCATTTAAATCCACCATCTTATAATATTATCAGCTTATATTTGGTTATATCAGAGACAGTATTGAATGATTCATACCATGAAACATGAACCCTGATTATGCCAGTCTCTTTCCTGGAAATGATTAGAATAATCACTCTATCAACAATATATAAAGACTATATAGATTATATATAGACTCTCTATATAGACAAATATGTAAAGAGAGCAAAAGTGTAAGTGTATCATGCACAGAGGAAGAAATGTTTTAAAGCAACATGTCAGCAACAAGAACTCAGGAAAAATTGTTAGGATCTGAGGTCATAATTTTTTGCAGTTTTAGATTGACCCGTCTATGCCCTTGAAGTGCCATCTGGAGTCAGACACATCAACTCTCCACACTTATCAGCTCTCCATATGTAATCAACTCAGTTTTGGCTTGAAAATAGATGTGTCTTGGATGCATGCAGATTGTGGAGGTTGGAGCTGGTTCCCTTCTGGGTTGGCTGGGAGCATTTGCAAATCCAAGTTGCATTTGCTTTATTCTTCCAAGAAAGAATGCCGATCATTGTTACAATACTGGCACTGGTCCCATAGAGGTTCATGTTAGTACTTGATCTCCTTCCCATACCTGATGCCTTCCAAGTTTTTCTATGACTCCCAGCAATCTCTGGTTCATTGGAGGGAACCAAGTTGCTGGGGGGGGGGAGGCTGCTCTATTTACTTGTTTGATTCAGGGAATTAGGGCATCTGGATGATTGCCTTTTGCTTGTTAAAAAAAATGAAGGGGGCACCGACCCAGAAAATGGCAGATGTCCTGGGAAAAGGCTTTTTTCTTCATATGGCATCTTGTGATGTGGGCACAAAAGACCTATGGTGTGGATTATACTACTTCTATCACTTATGCAGGCTGGTAAAGTTGCAGTTAAAATCCCTGGCTATATAATACCTTATTTCTTTCCATACTCTGTACATACAAGTAGGAAAACTATAGCAGACCAATTTTAATCTCTCAAACTTGTTGTGTTATTTGGAAAGCAGCAGATGCATTTTCTGGATCCATATTGACCCAGGTGGCTCTCTATAGAAATGACTAACGGGTTAAACTAAGCTGTGTCTTTTTCATCTTGATTCCGCAAAAAACAACAACAATAGTTTGCTGGGTTCACACAACTTGCTAAACCAAAACCCTCGCAACCTGTATTAGCATGAGGTGCTCATTCAGTGAAATGAAAGTCACACTGACTTAACTTCCGGTTTTGCATCGTGGCGAGACAGGACATAGGAAAGCAGAGCTCTGCCCTTCACACCTGATTTTCCCTGCTGGGGGCCCTGAAAAGGGCCTAAAATTGCCCCAAAGAGGTGATGAAGAAGGGGGAGTGCCTTGTTGATTACAGAGAGATGGTAGTCTCTCTGTTAGATCCAAGGAAAGCCCTCTAAACTGGCAGGGGAAAGACCGACCACACCTCTGCGGCCAGCCATTAGCTGCTGACAACCGAAGAACAAAGTTTAATTAGCATGTCGTAAATAGCATGTTTCGGACTGAGTGAGAGTATTGATTCTTTCTTTATTATTTTACAACTGAATTTCCTGGGAAAGGCTCAGAAGAAGCTTAAAACCTCTGGATGTGAACAGAAGCGGTGTTTTAAATTTGTTATGGGGGACAGAAATACACAATACTGAAGTGAAAGTAATACAAAGCTACAGTTTTGATAAATCTGAGAACTGAAATAATTGTTAAGATTTTCTCTTTGGAAAAAAAATACTGAGGTAAAATATAAGAAATCAACCCTTTGTTTTAAGAGTGGAAAATTGACTTTGAGTGACATCTAGTGGTGGATTTCTGTTCAGCACCATAACTAGCTCCTTGGCTGCTAGGTACAGCTGGCAATAAAGAAAAATATTTTGGCATATTTATCATCCTGACATTCTTGGAGTATAAATACCTATTGAGCTTGGACTTTTAATCTCAAGAGCTAGTGGGAGAGAAAGAAAAATTTGACTTTTGAATACATCTGGCTGCAGGGAGGTTGAACATTTTGAACACTTGGAACATTGTGGATTACAACATTGCCTGACTGATAATTTTCAGGATACTTGAGACAAAGGATTACATAAAATATTGCTATCAGGACTGGATTATAAAGGTTATATGTAAAGACCAGAAAACTAGAGGAAATTTTGTTCCACTCTTACTGATACTAGAGGATTTCTAGGAATGATGCCTCAAGAAAAAACAAATATCTTTCAGAAGGAAATACTGTCTATGTTACAGCAAATTCATCACACAGTTGTTGCACACAAAGAGGACATAAAAAGAAACCATAATGAGACTAAAAATAACCTAGATGATATAAAGGACCAAATCTCCAAATTGAAGCTACAACTGGAAAGCTCCCTGACAATGACTACAAAGTATGAACAAATAAACCAGAAATCAGAGGATGAAGCAGAAGAAATGGATCTAGAGATGGAGGAGATAAAAGAAGGGAAATATGGACTGCCATATACAAATTAATAAAATACTGCAAGACCTATCTATAACAATGAAAATACAAAAGACCCCTTTCTTCCTTCTCCAAAATACACCTGAGGACAAGGAAGAAGATTCTAGAAAATGGAACATGGGGAAATGTCTAGGCCTAGGGAATGTGGATGGGTGGAGTTCCCCCCCCCCAAAAAAAAATACTCTGCCTAAATTGCCTTTCCCATGCCAAGCAGCTTGCACATAAATAGAAAGAAAATTTTGGGGCAATTTACTTGCCTTGGCCTGGAAAGCTACTTGGCAAAGAAAGAAAGTGAGAGTTAGACTTAAAAAACAGAAGATTTGATCTATCAGAGGGGGGCTCTATCTGTTTAATATACCTGTTTGAATATGATTAAAAGAACCCTTAGATATAACTAGTTTTTTATAATGGAAGATACGATTTAGAATTAAAATAGCATTTTGTTTTTCTTCTTTTGATATGGGAAATTTGAAAATAAGAGGAGGATTGGCATGATTAAAATTTTTTAGCTTTATAAATGTAATTAATATTGAGAAAATCATAACTGACAAAGATACTTTAAATTTGATGGGAATTCAAACTTTGATAAGAGCACGAAAAACAGGATATTGACTTATGAATTGATTTGACTGGTATTTCTTTAATATTAGTAAAATATGATGAAGATGCCTATATTTAATTTTGTATACATCAATAGTACTAAGAATTGTAATTGTTTAACGAGGGGAAAAGGAAAAAAATATGGGGAAGAAAAGAAGATCAAGGAAAAAATATTGGATTGTACAGTACTGAATAGATTTATATTGAAGAAGTTGATGTGAAATATGTGAACTCAGACAACATGTTGTTTACTAAGCTCTAAAGATAGTAATTTTTAAAAGTCAATAAAACTTATTAAAAAAAAGGAAAAAAAGTCACACTGACTTTGGGAAGAGAGCAAACATAGCGGATGAGGCCAGGAAATGCCTGGATCTCATGTTCATTTCAATTCATTTCCATTTAAAGAGAAGTAGTGTGATTATACACATGTAACAGATTTCATAATTTCTCCTCTTCTGTTACTTGCACCTAAGGCTTTCTAGAACTCAGGTTGTGTCCTTCTACCTTACAGTGAAGTTGACCCAATCCTGCTTTTTTTTTTTTCATTCTTTTTTCCCCCTCCTCTTTACTGCTTATTTTGTTCTTCTTCCCAGTTCCCTCAGCCCAGCAAACTCTCTTCATGGGGTTTTTGAAAAAGGCCAGTACTACTGTAGTACATGCTTGGCCTTAAAGAAAGTCTGACTTGCTTTTCTTCCCAAATCATTTCCACCACCTCCTCCTTTTGCTTTCTGTTTTTGTTTTTGTTTTTTTTTTCCCTCCAGCCACTTCTTTGTAAACCAAATGCACATTTTCTTCAGCCTTTGTTTCCTCTCATTTCCCTTCTTGAACTCAGCTCTTGTCTAGTTCTGGTGCTGGTCCGCCTTTTGGGGCTATAGAATGGAAGGTTCCTTTTTGAACTTCAGACCATCCCAAATTCTACCTCTGCAACCAGTTTTGGAAAGTTGTGAATGGAGTCTTTCTCTCCCCCTCCTCTGCCTTGCTGGGGTTCCTTCCAAGTATTCTCTCCAGGCAGACCTGGCCTTTTGCATTGCAGTGCTGCCACTTTGCACAGAAATGCCAGGAATGCTGAGCTCCGCCTTCGGCTTCCCAGCTTTCTGTCCCACTGCTTTCCAGGCAAGGGGGGGGGGGTCTGGCTCTTGCGAGACAAGCCTGGGCCCTTCAGACTATCCTGGCTGGAGTCTGAATGCTCCTGCCAACAGTCCCTCTACGAGAGGCTCAGTGAAGTCTGTGATTGAGAACTTGACAGTTAACATACATGCACACTCCTCCCCCCCCCCAATCCCTTGCAGCTCAGTGCCACGTTTCAAAGCAAACTGAGGTGAGAAGGGAGGGAGAGAGACAGATGGCTTTAAGCTTGCAACTTGGATAAATTTCTCTCTCTCTCCCTCTCTCTCTCTCTCTCCCTCCCTTCCCCTCCCCTCCCCCTGCCCCTGCCCCCCTTCCTCTCCTCTTCAGTTCCATTCCCTTGAATTAACAAGCCATTACCAGTGGGCAGAAACATTAATGGTTTGAAAGGGGAGGGAAGAACAGGATCCCTTTAATTAATGAGAAAACTGAGCTGGCAAAGGTCTTCATGTGCACTGTTTTTTGTTTTGTTTTTTTAAAAAAGCATTAAGAATTCCAAAGGACTTTTTCTCCCTGTGAACTGGAGTATTGATTAGTTTTGTCTTGTTTGCTTCTACAAGGGGGTGCTGTGAGAAATGAACAGTGATAAATCACATAAACAATCAGTGAAAGATGCTGTTGATCTTTTAACTGCTTAAGCAAAAATTAATAATTTGTTGATCTTGGAAGATTACCTCAGTTTAAACTAGCCAGAGAGTAAGGTAGGGTGAGCCTCAAGAAAACACTGGGACTTCTCTTTCCTTTCTCCTACATAAATTACTAACACTTAAAATGAGTTTTTTCCCCCCATCTGTAACATGAGAGATTTCATAAAGAAATGAAAGTACATCTCATTCCAGGCTTCTCAATTCTGGGAAGATACAAACATCAATTTATAATGGGTGACCGTTGTCCTGCTCAACACTTACATATGAGGAAACAAATCTTCCAAAATACTTTAAACACAAAAGGTTGCATAAAAGATAAATATTGCTTATACTTTCCTTCTTTAAAACTGCCCTATACATAAATGAAAACTCAAGGCTTCTCCAGATATTGGTTCTACCATATCAGACTTGTCTATTATTTTAATTTACAATAATTTACAATTACATTGTGTATTTATAATCACAAAAATATTGTAAATGTCTAGAAATTTTGAGCCATACAGATAAATAACTCATGGAAGCAGAATTAATCCTACATCTATACACTAAATCTTCAGTTCAACAGACCATTAAAGTTATGTCCATTACTTGCAAATGTCTGTTAAATTCAGATTTTTGCTATTTCTGTCCATTTTCTGTGGCAACACAAATGAATGGAAATGATACAGTATACATTTGTTTAATTGTTAAATGTACACTGTATCATTTCCATCCATGTGTGTTGATAGGTCCAATAGTGTAAATTGATAAAAATGATGCAAACCATTCAGACTATTTTAGTTTCAATTGACTTTGCCTGTTACAATATATCCAACATCTGCTAAATTGTGATCTGTGCACCAAGTTTGTAATGCAATCCCTGTCACAATTTCAAAGAAGCAATTTCATAAAAAGCACATAAAAGAGTAAAAAATGGTAGACCAAAGAAATTTTAAAAAGCAGGAGTAAGAAAAAAAAGTAACATAAGAGTAATGTATACCAGTATAATTTACTGTATTTCTTTAAACCTTCTGTCTTTGCAAATTGTCCTTTCCTTCACCAGCTTCATATACTACAGGTAGTCTCGACTTATGACTACAATTGAGCCCAACATTTCTCTTACTAAGTGGGACATTTGTTAAGTGAGTTTTGCCCCATTTATGACCCTTTTTCCCACATTCGTTAAGTGAATCACTTCAGTTGTTTAGTAACACGGCGGTTAAGTGAATCTGTCTTCCCCATTGACTTTGCTTGTCAGAAGGACACACAAGTGTTCACATGACCCTGGGGACACTACAACCATCGTAAGTATGAACCAGTTGCCAAGCATCTGAATTTTGATCACGTGACCCTGGGGATGCTGCCATGGTTATAAGTGTGGAAAACGGTCATAAGTCACTTCTTTCAGTGCTGTTGTCACTTTGAACAGTCATTAAATGAACTATTGTATGTTCAGGATTACCTGTATTTCATATGTCTTTTGTTCTTTTTTTTCCCCCCTTCTTGAGGGTCTCTTCAGTTCCATCCAACCAAGCCGTTCTTGATCTTCTCTTCTTGTTTCTTTATATATTTATTTTTGCAATTTGATCCTTATTCATTTTCTCTCTATGACTAAACCACCTCAGTGTACTTCTTTCATATAATTCACTTTTCTATTCATTCTATATTATTTTGTACAGTACAGGTAGTCCTTGACTTACAACTGTTCGCTTAGTGATCATTCAGAGTTACAGTGGCACTGAAAACAATGACTTATGACCAGTTTTCACACTTACGCCTGTTGTAGCATCCGTAGGGCCACGTGATCAAAATTTGGATGCTCGGCAACTGGCAAGTATTTATGACAGTCTCAGTGTCGGGGGGGGGGTCACACGATCCCCTTTTGCAACATTCTGACAAGCAAAGTCAATGGGAAAGCCAGATTCACTTAACAACAATTTGACTAATTTAACAAGTATTGTGATTTGCTTAACAGCTGTGGCAAGAAAGATTGTAAAATGGAGGCAAACCCACTTAACAAATGTTTCACTTAGCAACAGAAATTTTAGGTTCAATTGTGGTTGTAAGTCTAGGACTATCTGTACTTATAAATTCTTGGCCTGTTTTGTTTTACAGTGTAGTTCTTTCATTAAAAAAAATGGACGCATCATATACTTCTTAGGGAACAATATACCATATTATTGTAGAAAGGTCAGATCAGTGTTTCATTTCCTCTGTTGATTTGATTAATAAGACTTTGTTTTCCATTATTGATTACATTAAATGGTCTGTGTTCTATGCAAATACTTATTGGACTGCCCGGTCACCATCTGACTACTGATAAGGGGATTTGATATGTAGCCTTTACTGGAAAAGTTGCGTAGTTTGGAAGCTTTCCCACCTCCAAGAAAGATCACCTTATCAGAGTACTGTTGGGGCAGCTCTCAGGACAACATAGCAATCAAAATTAGATAAACTGAGCATTCAGGAATCCTCTGTGGCTGCCTTCATTGTCCTAGATCTTATTTTATTTATTTTATTTTATTTTATTTTTAAAATTTATAAGCCGCCCCACTCCCGAAGGACTCTGGGTGGCTAACAATAAAAAACACATAAAACATAACAAAACAACAATACAAAAACAATCATCCAGGGGTAAGGTTTTATAAACCCCAGGCCTGCCGGAAAAGCCAGGTCTTAAGTAGCTTACGGAAGACCAACAGGGTGGGAGCGGTCCTAATCTCCGGGGGGAGCTGATTCCAAAGCGTGGGCGCCATCACAGAGAAGGCCCTCCTCCACGGCCCCGCCAAATGGCACTGCTTGGCCGACAGGGCCTGAAGGAGGCCCAACCTGTGGGATCTAACTGGACGTAGGGAACTATGAGGTAGTAGGCGGTCTCGCAAATAGCCTGGCCCTGAGCCATATATGGCTTTAAAGGTAATGACCAACACCTTGAATTGGACCCGGAGACCAATAGGCAACCAGTGCAGCTCACGGAGGATAGGTGTAACGTGGGTGTATTGAGGAGCACCCACTATCACTCGCGCGGCTGCATTCTGGACCAACTGTAGTCTCCGAATACTTTTCAAGGGTAGCCCCATGTAGAGCGCGTTGCAGTAGTCCAAACGTGAGGTGACAAGGGCGTGAGTGACTGTAAGGAGAGCCTCCCGGTCCAGGTAGGGTTGCAACTGGTGCAACAGGCGAACTTGTGCAAAGGTCCTCCCAGCCACAGCCGTCAATTGATGTTCCAAATTCAGCTGTGGATCAAGGAGGACACCCAAGTTGCGAACCCGCTCCGAAGGGGGTATATTTTCCCCTGCAAAAGTCAACACTGGACAGTCGACATGATCCTTGGGAGGCAACATCCAAAGCCACTTGGTCTTGTCAGGATTGAGCCTGAGTCTGTTAACCCCCATCCAGACCCTCACAACTAATCTTTATTGATTATTGTCTTTCTTTTTTGTAGATATAGCTTTATAGGTTTGAGTCTTTGTATTCTTTATTTTGAACATAACTATTCTTAACTCTGAATACCAAAGGTCTGTTTTTTTCTGTCCTTCAGGCTTACGGGATTTTGATCACTTCTGAGATTGACTCAAGTGTTACTTAATTTCCAGACCCTTTCCATGTCCTCTTCATAGCACAAACTCTGTTCTCTTGGAGTAATGTTCTTGTTTTTTTTTCCTTTGAACAACCATTGTCCTTGAGATAAAGATAGTCAATAAAGGCACAAATGAATACAATTTATTTTGTATAGCTAGGTAGAAACTCTTTATCTTCTTATTCATTAAGCCAAAGCCCTCATTCCACACATGGGGTGGTAGAGCCTGCAAAATCTCTATTTCTGCTTTTGGTCCCAGGAAAGAAACTGTCATATATTAATTTTGATACCATTTGTTATAGTGGCAGAAGAGTGAATTTTGATTTTTTGGGGAAACAATTATTGAAGGTGATCAGCCAAATGCAATCTTTTAACCACTTTGCTATCCCAAAGTATACCAAATTATTATTCTGAGGATCCTACTAAGAATTAACTCTCTGTTCACTCTATCCATTGCTACTTTGAATCTGTCCATTTGGTTTCCAAAGAACATACATTTTCATTAGCATAAGTTTCCCTAATAGGTCTTTACCATTTCAAAAACACCTTTACTGAGTACTCATATAGGAAAACTCTCTTCCTCAGTGTCTGTCTTTTGCTGTTGTTGTTTCTTTGTTAGGATTGTTAGTAGTATACCAGTCTGGACTATTAAATTGGTATTTTGACCAAGCTATTTTTCCTTTAGTACTTGTGTCTGTCAAAAAAATAAATATGATTTGGGGAATAATTAATTGGTTAATATTCTCCCTTCTTGAAGCATTGTGCATGCCAAACATCTGGGAAATGCTGTTTGTATCCAACATCTGCCTATACACAATTGCATATGTATGTCATGTATATATGAACAAAAAAATGTGCTGATACAATTCCATTAATGTTCCTGGGTGTAGATCAGGGGTGTCAAACTGTCAGCCCATGGGCCGGACGCGTCACACGGAAGCCATGCCCACCCCATTGCCGGCAATTGCAAAACAGTCCCGATACGTTGCGCGATGTCACATGATGTCATGAGTTTGACATGTCTGGTGTAGATGGACCTTTGGTCTGTGAGGGGATGAAGAGAATGGGGGAAAGAAGAGAGATTGGCTCCTACCTTTCGTTCCTCACTCCAGGTTCAAAATTTTGGTCCTGTCTATGAATGACCATGTCCTACGTAAGTTAATCCCACTGAACTCAAATGGACATTTGGATACACTATACCATTTTATGCTTCAATGTTATTTCTTTGTTTTATACTGCAAGTTTTACAGTACAGATAGTTCTCAACTTATGACCTGTCATTAAGTATAATCATATTTCGGGCACTCAATAATCAGTCAGCATTTATCACCATTTGCAGGGTCCAAGGTCACCTGACCACAAGTTACAGTGGCTTTTGGTGGCAACCAGTGTTTACTTCTGATTTCCAGCAAAAAACACAGATTGTGGACAATGGGTTCACTTAACAACCACTGCAAATAGTGTCAAAATGGGTGCCTTGACTTTCGACATGTGATAGAAATTTCATGCTCCATTATAATTGTAACTCAAGGACTATCTGTACTGTAGTTTTAGATAGATAGAATTAAGTATATATGTATTTAATTTATATTTGTCATTAGATATTTGAAAATAATTTTCTCCCAGTCAGAAACCATGTCTGAAACAGGCATGATTCCTTAATTTGGACTAAGAGGTTTTGCTCTGAAATTTAGAGTTTAAGGAAAGAGAAAATTTGAAGGAACTTCTCGTACCTCTACTTTTTGCCTGATGCTTTGATTTTCTCAAAAACATCAAACATCTTTTCTTTTGATGAAAAGAATTTGAGAAGCATGAGAAAAAGAGGCTATGTTGTATAAAGGCTTTGTTTGTTTCAAGAGCATCGAAGTTTCACAGAACTCATTTTCTAACACCAGCTATATGAAAATGTTTTATATTCTTCATCATTCTCCTTTCAACTATATATTTCTAACATTGCAATTCAGGAAAATGCAATATACATTATTACAGTTAATATTATTGTGTTTGAGTATGGATCAAAACAACCTATTAATATAAATGGCTGCTAATGCTATTCCAAATAACTGATTTAAAAATACTTCAATTATTTGAATGAAAATAAAATTGCCCGCAAAAAAATTTGGGACTTCTATTAATCTATATTTACTTTTCCTCATAATCACAACCATTTGCTATGCACTTTTCCTAACAACGAGCAAAATTCTTGAAGCCATCACAAAGGAACTCAACAAGGTTCTAAAAGTTCTTTCTATCTCTTCTTTTGAGTCCAACAGATGCCCACAAAACTATTCCTTCAGTTCTGGAATGAAACGATATAAAGCTGCATGGTGTTAAGTTTGGACTGTATAGCAAACTTTGCAATTGCATGTTGAATGGCTCATGCCAAATATTGTGACAAGCAATTCAATCACAACACTTTGTTCAAAGCACAGTCTTACAAGTACCCACTGCTTGTATTTTGTATTCAGAAAAAATAGCAGCACAACCTTTTTTCACAGCAACCTGTGACCAACTGAAGCAAAAGAATATATGCTAAAGAAAATATCAAAGCTTATAGAACAGTAGCACCCATTGATGACATAACAATGGAGGTACTACTTTTCATTCATACCTTGGGGAAATAAGAGAGCTGATTTTGGAGGGAGGGAAGAAAGGAGGGAAGCAAGGAAGGAAAGAAGGAGATAGTATGTGAACATATAGTTTCATTCCATAAGTGGAATGAGTTAGAAATGAGCTCATTTCATGGATTATTTTCCTGTTTCATTTATTAAAATATCACTTTTTAAATTGAAGTTATGAAGGTACAGTCATTACTTTTCATTCAGCCCACATAATTTTGAAGATTAAGGTTACTGAGAAAAGAAGCAACACACACACACACACACACACACACCATTCCCTGGCCAGTTAGGGAGTTGGTTTGAATTCCGATGAACCAGGTAGAGTCCCCTCTCTCCAAGTTATTGCCATTCAGTGCAACAGTATTGGAATGAGTGGTGAGCCTTCTGTAGCTTCCTGCTACTTTAGGAGTTTTCTTCTGAATGCTTGATAGGATAAGGGGGTAGAGCTGCCAGAGTTATGCATCCTTCCCATGTACCATATATAATGACTGCCCACAGAAAGAGGATTATTGACTGCATCTCCCATCTACCTCAGCTGACCAGTGAGGGGCACAAAATTACCTTCAGCCTGAATCTCATCCTCATCTTTGTCTCATTGGGTGTGGAGAATAAAGAGGGTGACCTTCACGGAGAGAAGGATGATCTAAGGAAGATCCGTTATCAAAGCAATTTAATAAAAGTAGTTTTTCTGTGTCTCCCTCATAGGGCTTGACACTAGGTTTGTTTTTGCAACAGTCACTTAATTTCTTTCTCCCTTTTTGTTACAGGATTGCAAGCTTGCTTGCTTATTTATTTGTTTATATTTATTACATTTCTACTCTGGCCATCTCATCTAAGTGACTTTGAGCAGTTTACCATAAAAATATAAAAAGTGGTATAAAGGCTGAAATAAAAAACAAAACCATATTAAGAACAAAATTAATATTAAAATGTTGCAAATTTAAAAGGAGGGGGGAGTGATCCTCATGTTACTAACTACCACAGGGTTGCATATCAGTTTTTGACCGACATGCCAGTTGGCAGAGCCAGGTCTTAACTCTCTTTGGGAAGGCCAAGAGAGTGTGGACTTGCCTTAGCTACGGGAATAAAATGTTCTGTAGCAGCAGAGAAGGCTCTCTTCCTGGATCCCACCAGTCAAATTCTTTCATCGATGTGATCTGGAACATACTTTTCTTTTGTCTAACCAAGTGAGACAGGTTGATGTAATTGGCCCAAGTTCCTCATGTCTTTTTAAAGAATAATTTTCATTAAAGATTTTTTTTCCACAGGTAAGATACATTTTTAAAAACAAAGAAAGAAAAAGAAAAAAGTGCAAAGAAAAAGCTAAAAGAGAAAAAAGAAAAATAACTAAAGAAACTAAATTGTTTCCAAATTATTTTTTAACAGATATTAACAAACCCTTCATGTTCCTTCCTATGAACTATTCCTTAGAACTCTTCAATCCCTTATTTAATCCTAATCATTTTCGATCATTAAATCATCATTTCACTTTTATTTTTCTTCTAGTAAAAAAGTCTATAAAAGTTTCCAGTTTTTTCAAAAAAGTACTTATTGTTTTTCTCCTGATTTACTATTATAATGGAGCCTGAAATTTCTGTCCTAAGTCTTCACAATTGTAAATCAAGGCACTCCAATTTTATTACTTTTTTGTGGCAGTGATTAAATGAATGTGGCAATTGTTCAGTGAATCCACGTAGTCCTATGGGCATTTTTGCTGGAAACCTGTAAAAAAACCCATAAATCATGGTCACATGACCCCAGGATACTGCAACAGGCTGTAAAGGTGAGCCTGTTGCCAATGCCCAAGATAAGGTCATGTGACAGCAAAGGAGTAAGCAGCCATGGAACTCTGAAATCAGGATGTAAGTAGCTTGGGGTGTGTGTCTGTCATAGCCTTGAATGATCGCTAAACAAGCACTTCCTGTAGGTCAGTTTTGCCATTTCTGCCATTGTCACAATTCATTCATGCTTTGTGGGCTTTTCAGTACTCTTCCATCCTTTTGCATATAGTAGTAGTAGTAGTAGTAGTAGTAGTAGTAATAATAATAATAATAATAATAATAATAATAATAATAATAATAATAATAAGTGCCTGGAGACAGCAGAATAGAAGAGAAAGAACTGGAGAAGATAACAAAATACAAAGACCTACAAATAGAAATAGAAAGACTGTGGCAAAAGCAAGCAAGGGTAGTACCAATAGTCATAGGCTCCTTGGGTGCAATCCCAAAACAACTGGAGCACCACTTGAACACCGTTGGCATTGACAAATTCGCTATTAGTCAATTGCAAAAGGCGGCCTTATTAGGAACTGCTTCCATCCTGCGACGATACCTGTAATACCATCAAACATCCACATCTGCCTATCCCAGGTCCTGGGTAAGGACTCGATAGGTAGACAAAATGCCAAATCCAGTCTGAACATCTGGCTGACTGTACGATGATAATAATAATAATAATAGAGTTGGAAGAGACCTTGGAGGTCTTCTAGTCCAACCCCCTGCTCAGGCAGGAAACCCTATACCATTTCAGACAAATGGTTGTCCAGTCTCTTAAGAACTTCCAGTATTGGAGCATTCACAACTTCTGGAAGCATGTTGTTCCACTGATTAATTGATCTAACTGTCAGGAAATTTCTCCTTATTTCTAGGTTGCTTCACTCTTTGGTTAGTTCCCATCCATTTCTTCCTGTCCTCCCTTCAGGTGCTTTGGAGAATAGTTTGACTCCCTCTTCTTTGTGGCAACCCCTGAGATATTGCATCACTTGTAATCTTGTTGTGGTTACCATATACAAGATCAGCCTTCCATGAGCCTTTCCTAAATTCATTATCCATAAATCCCAGTCAGTCATTATGAAAGGGGCAGCAGAAAGTTGAGGAGCTGCCATGGCCCTCAAACTCAGCAAGTCATGAGTGAACTGATAAGCTGGGAGGTTGAGCAAATTCAGCTTCAGAATTAATGTTGTAGACTAGGGATGTATAAATTTCCCAAAATTGTATCATATTCTTCTCATTGTTCATTTCTGTTTGGAGTTTTAGAGAAGATGTATACATTAAGATTAGGTGGCAGTATGATAGCAAAACATTTAGGGAGTCCAAATGATCCATCTTCCACTTTGGTTGGGATATGATAAGCAAAGAATGGTCCAACAGAATTCCTCAGCCATGCTGTGTTTCATCAGAGCATAGAGCAAAGCACAATTTTCACTCTGTATACAGCCCAAGTGTCCAACTCTGCTCACAACATTTTCATTGTGCTTCAATATTGGTTGAGTTTCAGAAGATGTGAAGTAGCCCAGCAATATTAGAAGAACTCAGAAGTATGCTGATCCTCCTTGAAATGCCTGCTTTTTACTCCATTTGTAATGTTACTGTTTTTAAAAAAACAATTCATTGAAAAACTAAAAATCTACAAGAAAAGCTAATAGTAAAAAGTATTTAATTACTGAGTATTTTCAAAGAGAAATTTCTGCTGTGATTGATAACTGTGATGGACTAATGGAATGTGTTTTCCTCTTTTCTTTTATTTTTTATAGTATCTGTATCTTACAGTTGACTGGATGCAGCTGTGGGTCTCTGTTTCAAGTTTCTTATCATGAGAAACAGTAATAATTTTGGAACTGAAAAATACACACCAAAGGGTTTCAGTAAATGTTAGTCATGTTTTTCTTTCTCAGTGCATTCAGATTCGGCTGTGATCTTTGCTAGGAAAAAAGTTTCAATGAATTTAAAATGTAAAGAACATTGGGATCTTATTGCCACATTTTATTGCAGTGCTGATAGCCCCTAAATTACATTTTATGTATTGATCTCCGTTGTGCTGGGGGGTGGGGATTTTAGCACACGTCCTACAGAATATGCAGACCCAGCAGAAATGAAACATGGAGATGTGCATGCAACCAACACAAAGTGGCTGACATCTCTTATGACCTTTGGGTTCTGTGCAAAACATCAACATAATCTCACAAATCATCAGTCATAGTGTCATTGCCCCCATATTGTTTGAGTCTGTTTCCTAATATATTTAAACCACTCTGTTAAAAGAAATGTAAGTGCCAAATTCCATATCTAACCACAAGGTTCCGTCTTAGGCCCAGTACTCTTCAATATCTTCATAAATGATTTAGATGAGGGAATAGAAGGAGAACTCATCAAGTTTGCAGATGACACTAAGCTGGCAGGAATAGACAACACCCACAAGACAAGCTCAGGATCCAAAAGGTACTTGACAACCTTGAACAATGGGCCTTATCCAACAAGATGAAATTTAATGTGGAGAAAAGTAACGTTTTACACTTAGGCAGGAAAAACCAAAGGTACAAGTTGAGATTAGGCAAAACCTGGCTCAAAAACAGTAACCGTGAAAGGGACTATGGAGTCCTAGTGGACAATCATTTAAATATGAGGCAGCAGTGTGCAGTAGCAGCCAAAAAAGCTAATGCAATCTTTGGATGCATAAACAGAGGCATAGCATCAAAATCACATGAAGTATTAGTACCACTTTATAAAACTTTAATAAGACCTGGAATACTACATGCAGTTTTGGTCACCACATCACAAAGAAGATGTTGAGACTGTGGAAAAAGTGCAGAGAAGAGCAACTAAAATGATTAATGGCCTGGAGACCAAAACATGTGGAGAACAGTTGTAGAAATTGGGTATGGCTAGTCTAGAGAAAAGAAGGACTAGAGGGGACACGATAGCAGTGTTCCAATATTGAGGGGCTGCCACAAAGAAGAGGGGGTCAACTTATTTTCCTAAGCACCAGAAGGCAAGACAAGAAACAGTTGATGGAAACTAAAGGAGAGAAGCAACCTGGAATTAAGGAGAAACTTCCTAACGGCGAGAACAACTAGTGGAACAACTTGCCTTCAGAAGTTGTGGGTGCTTCATTATTGGAGGTTTTGAAGAAGAGACTGGACAGTCACTTGTCTGAAATGGTGTAGGGTGTCCTGCTTGAGCAGGGGGTTGTAGACCTCCAAGGTCCCTTCCAGCTCTATTCTGATTTTGATTCTGGTTCCTTCTTCACTCATAGACTAGGATCCTCCAATATCTGAGAGTCTATTGCCTTTTTCTTTCTAGTAAATAGCTGGAACAACTAAATATTCTTTTGAGTGAAATCCTTTGTACAAAATTACAAAATTCCTTAGGTTTAAAATAGCATTTCTTACTATCTAAACTGGCTGCTTTCTTGTATTTCCTTCCCTTCTTTTCCAAATTAATGACAGCTATGAAACCTTTAGCCTGGGTAGGCAATGTGGTAGCTCTCATTCGCCTCATACAGCAGGACCAAGAATTGTGAGAGTTTGGTACCAAATATCTAGAGGATATACCATATTTTTCTGTCTATAAGACGCTCTGGCATGCGAGTTTCTCCGCGCCGATCCACCGAACAGCTGACCCGGCAAATCCATAAGTTCGGCCGGCCAATGATCTTGCCCCCTCCCCCCTTCTGTTAGTGGCAAGCCCACAGGGGCTTGACACCTGCACCAGGTGGCATGGCAACCCACACAGGCATGCCCTGGGCTGTGGAGGTTACCATTATTTTTCCATGTATAAGATGCTGCACTTGTATAAGACACACCTGATTTTTGAACAGGGTGTTTGCAGGAAAAAATAGCATCTTATACATGGAAAAATACGGTTAATTACCTCTTCTTGTGGCACCTACTGGGTAATAGGTAAAACAAACCTCTTTTCTGCTGAAAGCTGTTTCATGTTTTCATTTTTCTTCTGTTGTGCTGTTTGTTCCATAATTTTCAACATGTGGAAGTCAACATTTCCTTATCAGTACTGTCACAAGTCTTGTTCTCCCCAAACTGGCTTTATTCCCTAAATAAAGGAAGCTTGAACGAATATAGGAAGCTGAGGCTCTATTTACAGAAAATGTTGACCTTTTATCCCATTTCTATATATGGTCCAAATATTTATTTATTTATTTGTTTATTTATGAAACTTATATACCGCTTTAAGTGCAAGCACTCTCTAAGCGGTGTACACCAGTAAGCAATGTGCAACAATCTGGGTCCTCATTTTACCTACCTCGGAAGGATGGAAGGCTAAGTCACCTTGAGCCGGTGAGATTTGAACCGCTGACCTGCTGAACACAGTCAGCTAAAGTGGCCTGCAGTACTGCACTCTAACTGCTGAGCCACCTCGGCTGATCAATCTTTGTCTAGACGCCTTCTAGATGTATGGACTTCAGTTGCCGGAATTTGAGCAATGGTGATGCTGGCAGGGAAGGTCTGGGTGCTGAACCATCTCGAGTATTCAGGTGGGGCAGTTCTTCTGTACCTGATAAGAATGTTTCCACAGAGGTGGGCAGTTGAGCAAATAACCACTTGTAGAACTTTTTCTAAATGTTTGTGGGCCAGTTTGTCTGTGCATTTTCCTTGGCAGTTTAAATTCAGTTGAAACTAATAGAATTGCAGGCAAAGTAGAATTTGTAGGTAATGGACCGTGACTGGACCCAATTTTTTTTGTGGCAATTATTAAGTGAACACTGCAGTTGTTAAGGGAATGCTATTGCCATAAAACTAACATATTGTTTGCTATGCAACATTTTTGCCCAAAACAAGAGCAAATGTCAGTTTTTAGCAAAAACATCATAAAGTGTGGGCATATATTGGAACTTCAGAACTGGGTTGTAAGTACCTTTTGCAGGGTGCATTGTAACTTTGAATGGTCACTAAGTGACTAGTCATAAGTTGAGGACTATCTGTTAGGACCTGAAAGCCTGACTCTGCCACCTGGTTTGGGGTCCCAACATTACACTGGAGTCGGTTGATGAATGAATTAAGAGAAAATCTCATCTCCACCCTCCCTCCCCCTCTGTTAACTGCAACTTCACTTGGATTATATTTTTTATTATTTTTAGAAATATTTATATTTTATGGTTTTATTGCTTTTAATATTGTAAGCTCCCAGATGGGCAGCAAGCAAATGTAAATACATAATATTGACCATGTTATTGGGTTTGAGTTGGGCTTAAAGTAAGGCCTAATTACTTAGGACTTTGGCGGAAGCGAGAGTCATGGCTCTTCTCGATCCATACTTGGAAAACATCAGTAAATGTAATTTCTTTATTTTTTTTAACTGAATGGGATAAAATTGTAAACACATAATGCTTCTAGGATGATGAAACCTGTTCAGTTGTATGAGGAAAGGTGCAAGTTTGTTTGAATCTGTTCCCCCCTCTTGTTGTAAAAAGGTAGGTGCTTGAAATTTAGAAGAAAGAATTGTATTTACAAGTGTAATTCCATGTTTTAGGGATAAACCTTCCAAAATTTCACATAGCAAAATTGTCATTTGCAAGTAAGCATTTTGTGTGAGGATGGCCCTTAAATACTGGTACTATTTATCTAAAGCAAATGTTTTGTTTTGTGATTAGTTCTTTTCAGGGATAATTACTTGGCAGGTTTAAGGTTTATCAAATTCAGTTATCCTTCTTTAAACAGAGTTTGGCCAGTAATCTCTTCATATGCTATGTTATTTTAACTTTCTAGGTCTCTTCTTTTATTCAAGGCTATGTTCAGATCTTTGCATCAAATCTGTATGGTTTTAAGCATAATAATTTACCCATTAAAACAGTTGTTATCTCCCAGATTTGAGGAACTTATCAGGTTGCTGAAGTCTGGAAAACGTATTTGTATCCCGGAGATATGTTTACTAATGAAGTACAGCCATCAGGAATTTGAACTGCATTCTAGACACTCAGACAGTAATGGAAATACTTGATTAATATTGCCAGGATAGCTAATCTCTTGCAATAAATATTATCATGTTTGTTTGTTTAAATTTTGCATGAGGATAAAGAATACCCCGAGTAAATGGGATGTCTTCTTATACATACATTAAATTTAATTAAATATAACAGTTTAAATCAATTTCAGAGTTGATTTAATTTAATTAAGGTCCTTCTGTGATTGATTAAATAAAATTAGGTAAGCAATTTACAAACTTTTCAGTCAATAATTTTTATGCATCTGTAACAAAGAAACTAATTTAAAATCTATTAAACTTTTAATAAATTGGTATTCAGAGTTTACCAGAAATTTTCAACAATAATTATAAATTCAGATGATGTATAGTGATGAGAAACTTCTGACAACTCATATTGCTAGATAATCAAACCAGTGGGTCTATGTAGTACTCAGTTCTTCTAATATTCGTCAATGTATTGTGCTTTAGGTTTGAAATGCATGTATTTCAGAGACTTTTATATAAAAAGACATGTATTCCAACCGATAGCTAAATCATATTCCACATATAGCTAACATTTTGCATAAAATGAATTACCAGAAAGTAGCTCCAGGCCCAAAGCTAGTTTCTAGGACCTCAGAATATATTTTGTAAAGAACATAGCCAGTCTTATATGATTCATTAAGCATTTGTATAGAGCAGCAAACTACATACTGAAAAGGAAGTTCCTATTCAGTTGTTATTCCTCAGGCATTCTTAAAGATTAAAGTGGTGGAGGACAGAGAACTCAAGGTTGTAAAAATATTTCTTACCAACTATAATTCAAGGAATCTGGATTATCTCAGATGTCAACATAAAATCATGAAGGCTAAAATTATATTTTGTGTTTACTACATGTAGTCCTTGACTTACAATCACAATGACACCCTCCCTTAAAAAAGATACTTATGACTTATATTCAATTTCTGCCCCCCCATGGTTACATGATTGCCTACATTTATGACCACAATTAAAGACATTTCTTGCCAGAAACCACTATTTATTGAATATATATATAATGCTTGACTGATAGATTAGAATTGTTGTTGTAATAATAATAATATAACAGTTGGAAGGGATCTTGGAGGTCATCTAGTCCAACCCGCTGCTCAGGCAGGAAACTCTATACCAGGGGTGTCAAACTCAATTTCATTGAGGGCCACATCAGCATTTGGTTGCCCTTGGGTGGGTGTGGCCAGGACGGATGCAGCCTACTGGGTGGGTGTGGATGGAGTGGGTGTGACCTACTGGGTGGGTGTGGCCAGCTCTACATCATTTGCGTCAATAGTCCCTGTGGGGGCCTTGGCAGGAGTGGGACAGATATGAGGGTCTCTGGCAGAAGGGGGTGGGACCAGGACAAGTGCCAAAGTATGATCCACTGGAGGAGCCTCACTGTTCCTCTCAGGCCATGTGGGGGGGGCTAGATGGTGGTGTGGGCTGCCCGGAGCCCTGGGCAGCAGAGGTCAAATGCCCAGCCTGGCCCTCGAGCACCCATGGCACCAAGCCCAGCACCACTTCCCCAAGGGGGCCCAACTGCACTTACCTCCTCCTCCACCTGCACTTAACTCCTCCGAGAGACTGAGCCAGCAATATGAATCTGAAAAGAAGTGTGATTCTGCCCAGCCCCCAGCCTGCCCGGCCTCAGCAGGCAGTGGGGCGCTCTCTTCACAGCGCCGAGAGGCTGAGCCAGGCGGCGTGAATCCGAAAAGAAGCGCGGCACTGCCCAGCCCCCAGCCTGCCTGGCCTCAGCAGGCAGCGGGGCGCTCTCCTCACAGTGCCGAGAGGTTAAGCCGGACGATGTGAAGCTCACCAGCTTTGCACCTTGCTGCCTGCTGAAACTGGGCAGGCTGGGGGCTAAGCAGGACTGCACTTCTCATCAGATTCATGCCACCCGGCTCAGCCTCTCGGCGCTGTGAGGAGAGCGCCCTGCTGCCTGCCGAAACCCTTCCCCCGGAGCCCATCAAGCCGGATATGTGAAGTAGGCCAGGGCCATTTGTTGGCCACTTCCAAGCGATGGTGCATTTCTTCATTCCTCACAAAGGGTGACACCTCCCCAGCATGCACCCAGGGGGCGGGGCTGACATGGCAGGCTGGTTCCTCGCTGTTCCAGACAACCTTGTGGAGCTAAGATTGAATGCGTTTCAGCATAGATGGCCACCACAAAATTGTACATTGGCTCCCTCCCAGCCAGCCTGGGCCAGGGCCAAGGCAGCGGGGGCCGTTCCCTCACTGTTTCCAGGATGGCTTTGCGGGCCACATGAAACCACTTCGCATGCTGCATCTGGCCTCCGGGCCTTGTGTTTGACATGTCTGCTCTATACCATTTCAGACAAATGGCTGTCCAGTCTCTTCTTAAAAACTTCCAGTTTTGGAGCATTCACAGCTTCTGGAGGCAGGTTGTTCCACTGATTAATTGTTCTAATGTCAGGAAAGTTACTGATACTGTACTAAAGGAAGCTAACCCAGAAATGTATTTTTATCTTGATAGGTTACAGCCAAGACTGCCTTCTTGTTCATCTTACCTCAGTATAATGTCAGTGTGCTGACAGCAGGTAAGAGTATAGTCCACTGAATTGAAAACCTCTGCCTGGTAGTCTTTATATTTCACCAAACTTAAAATGTATGTGGTTATAACCACAAACTGGCTTTCAATTAATTGTGGGTAAAGTGTCTTTACTGTGCATCAAATAAACAAACATAAACATTCACATGCTCACACGTATAGATATGCACAAATATACAGAATCAAGGCCTCTTAAAACAGAAATCTTTCCAACTTCCATATGCACCATATAATCAGCCTTTCAGGTTGCCTTCCAAATGTGCTGGAACTACATATCCCTTAGTTCTCAATACAGTAGCTTCTAAACAATGAAGCTTTCATATGTACCATAGATAATGAGTGCAGACATCATCTCCTCTATGAATTTCTCTAATCATCTTGTAAAATGATCTAACACAGGGCCAAAATTAATGTAAAATATAAAGAGATTAGAATGCATCTGTTCAATGGTCTAGATAGCATTTCAGTCTAGAATGAGTCACAATTCATATGTAGCACGCATAGTGAATACTGAGATTAACAACAGGTATATGTGCCTGCAGTTCTATACAGGTTGTCCTAGACTTACAACCACAAAATTTCAGTTGCTAGGCAAGACAATTTTAAGTGAGTTTTGCCCCATTTTATGACCTTTCTTGCCACAGTTGTTAAGTGCAGCCAATGTCCCCATAGACTTTGCTAGTCAGAAGGCCACAACAGCTGATCACATGATCCTGGAACATAGCAACCATCATCAACACATACCAGTTGCCAAGTGTCCGAATTTTGATCACATGACCATGGGGATGCTGCAATGGTTCTAAGTATGAAAAACGGTCATAAATCACTTTTTTCAATGCCATTGTAACTTTGAGCGGTCAGTAAAGAAATAGTAGTAAGCCTAGGACTATCTATACATACAAATACTTGTAGATAACTTGGATGATCAAATGAGTTTTCATTTTGAACTAGTGGGAGCCCAGAACAAACCTGTGTACATTCATAGTTGCCTCCTATGCAGACCAAACTGATTAATATTCACAGGTTTGATTTCTGTCTCTTGCCAGCATTAGACTCACCCTTTCCTTCTTTGGTTCTGCTTCTTCATATCTGCCTTGAACAGCTTGGTTCCTAAATGGTTTCTCAGCTTAATTTTTTGACTTTGATCTTTTTTCCCCACTCCCCATTTCCTTTCTTTTAGATGGTGAAATTGTTCTTTATCACTACGGGCTGAAGGATTTGGTTACAATCCTCTTCTACATCTTCATAGCAATCATTCTGCATGCTGTGGTGCAGGAATATGCACTGGATGTAAGTCTTGCCTCATGCTCAGTAGAAAACCTAAGTTGCAGGCACAGTCCTCCCCTTCTCCCACATTTCTAATCCTGTGTTACAACTGAGATTATAAAGTAACTTTACTTTACACTCTTTGTTTTGCGTTGAACTTTATTGAAGCATGAGGTGGGCAGATGTGACTTTTCCTCTTCTTGAATGATATAATCTGTCCTTTTAACCTATCAGGTCTCTGTATCTTTTCCTTTTTTCCCCTTCTTTCATTTTTCTTGCCTGGGGTAAAATCAGTTTTCTCTTTAGGCATGTTCCTTCTTGTTGGAGGGAGTGGGAAAACTTTTTCTCTCTTCCCCCACCCCATATGGTGGGAGGAAGAGAATTTCTGGTCACAGCTGGTGTTTGTAGTGTCCTATTTTTCTCCATCCTGTGTATGGGTCACTAGCAAAGATAGTTTGTTTGCTTAGAGAGAGGCAAAGACCCTTGTGAACTGCTCCAAGCTATAGCTTAGAGGCAATTTTAATATCCAGCAGCTTTTGCTTATTTCCAAGTGAAAGAGAGTTGCCACTGTCACCCATGATGAACATACCTGTCTTTGCCTCCTTCTCTAAAATCCTGCATAAAATTTTGTCCCTGTCTCAGGGAAGCCTGGGATGAGTGAGTGGGGGGATTCTGTTTCATTTTGCATGGATGCTGAACCATAAGCCAGGTCAAAATGTGTGATGCCCCCATGTTAGATCGCCAGATCATTTACTTGATTTTCCTGAGATGGTGTAATGCATATCAGTCAAGCTCTGTCCATGCTTCTTCCTTGCCTTTTCCCTGAGTGGAATGCTTGTTTTTCTTCCGCTTTTATTCATTTCTTCTTTTCCCCTAGAAAATTAACCGTCGACTTCACCTTTCCAAAATCAAGCACAGCAAGTTCAATGAATCTGGACAACTGGTAGCATTTCATCTTGCCTCTATGGTTTGGTGCTTATATGTAATAATAACAGTAAGTTTCCTTAATCCTTCCTTCTTTCTTCCCCCCCCCCCTCTTTTCCTGATAGAAACTATGGTAATAAGATTTAGTAATAAAGAATGCTACATACTTTCTGCATTGATATCTGTTGATATATGCAGAAAAAGAATGTGATAGCTGTAGTCTATATCAGTTTTAACGACATGATTAGAAAAGAACTAAATTTTCATCTTTCAAAACAATCAGAAAATGAATGATTTATAGAACAATAAAAGCAGGCATGGTGTATTGATTGAAGGAATTCTTTATAGCTAGTGAAAACATTCCAGATCTGTAGGCCTTTTGTTTTTGTTTCAATAGTTACTGCTTGACTTTTTCCCCTAGTATCAAATAGGATATTTTAGATCCAAATTTAGCTTGCAGTAAATGTCAAAACTCTCCTTAGCAGAACTTTGCTGAATGAGGATTAGCATGGAGACAGTACAGTAGCATAGAGGCTTAAATCATCCTCTGTGTCAGAACAGTGATGAATTTGAGAGAATGGAGTTTGGTTTTATTTACTTACCGTATTTTCCGGCGTATAAGATGACTCAGCGTATAAGACGACCCCCGGCTTCGGAGCTGATTTGCATGCTTAGAAAAATGTCTTATACGCCAGAAACTACTGTAATTTCCGGCGTATAAGACTACTTAGCGCATATGACGACCCCCGAGTTCGGAACTGATTTGCCTGCTTTAGAAAGTCGTCTTATACACTGGAAAATACGGTACTTAAATTTAGACACCACCCAAACCCAAATTAACTCTGGACTGCTCACAATACATGGTTTTTTCAGAAGTTGGAAGCAGACATATTTTTAATTCACCCAGTAATAGTATTTTGATACATCAACATTAAACATTTTTGGCATCAGCGATTGTACTTTGTGGAATACATCAGGAGAAAGTGGAGAAATAAGATCAAAGGTATTAAATACTGGGGGAAAGTGAATGGTAAAGCAGAAAAGCAACACAATAGCAGCAGAGACAGACACTGCAAGTTTAGGAATAATGGAGAAGATAAGGTGAAGAATGAGTTCAAGGCATACCAGATTTAATCAAGGGAAGTTTCAATGTTAAATTCCCACCACTCCAAAATTAATGCAGTGTTGTCATTTGATTGAAAGATGGTGGCAATATTATGAAGCAGATTCTGAGGATGGTATTTAAGAATTGTAGTCCTCTTCTTTGAATATTATGATAAATTTTAGTATCTCAAAAAGTAATTAAAACACTTTTCTTAGAGGTGGGCATTTGGTTCCAAAGCAAGAAAGGTACCTCATCATAGGCTTGCTAATTTTACCTGTTGGTAGTGCCCTTAAGAAGTTATGCCATTTTGTATTCAGACTAGTAAAAAAAAAATAACATTAATGTTAAAGAGGCATTAGCATGCCAGTGCTGGATCTGAATTACCTTCTACTTTGGATTCAAATGCTGCACATGTCTTGTCATAAAAGTGTCAGATTGGATTGTTAGATGAAATTCAGCTGGTTTCAAATCTTGTGAACATCTTTCCCCCATCTTGGTTATTTTTGCATCTTGTGCTTAAGAGTGAGCAAATATTCCAGTGAATTAGGGACTAAAATATTCAAGTAATGCCCAAATGTGCAAAACTTTGAGTGCACTGGTGTGAACTAAGTACGCTTTCAATTATTAATGGTATAGGAATCTCATTTGGTTTGGGTCCTTGATCTTCTTGATGTGGGTTGTATATGATAAGTATTTTTGTTACAGTTATGGAGTCACTGAGAGTGAATTAGGTGGCTGAATAAATTTGTGTAAGTTAATAAATAAATACAAGCAAATCTTCCTGCTGATTTAACCAAATTATACTGAAATATTATTAATTCTGTATGAAAAAGTGCACTTTTTTCCACTTAGTCTCACTTCTAAAACTGCAGGATTTTTATTTCATTTTGAGTTTTTTTGCACTGGTGGGCACAAGTTGGATAAAGTGATTGTGGTTTATTTAATATTTTTTGGAAGAACTTTTGTTGAGAACTGATGAGGCTAAAGGAAATCATGCTGAATAAATGAATCTCATTGTCTGAATAATTTCAGGTAATCTTAATGGAAAATAGCTGCCAAGGCATATCCATAAAAAGCCAGTTATTCTGTAAGAATAACCCAGAAACATTGAAAGAAATACCACAATTATTATTATGCATGCTTCCAGTTTGGATAAGGCAGCTTTAAAGATAGAAAGATTTTGCCAGTGATAAATCAGAACAAAAGAGAAAAAGGAAGTGAAAGAGCATTTATAAAGCAACCAAGGAGTGAGCAAGCTTGCCAACCTCAAATAGTTCTGCTTTCTTTTTGTAATTTTTCATTAATTATTTGATGCTCTGTAAATATACTGGCAAGTTGAATGTTTTTGGCAATTGCAAGAAAACCACTTTAAAACCAGCTATTATTACAGTTATTACAGTGCATTTATCATCATTCTATTGCTTGTTGATTTAATTAGTTGAAATGATGCTTTGGAGAGGAACATTTGAGCTTCCAAAAGTCCTTTTCAAAATGAAGGAGGTGGGAGTGTCTGTCCCATTGCTTCCATTTCTCACACCTTCCAGCCCATCTGCCTTGAAAGCAAACGGGCTGGATGATTTTTATTTGTGGCTTTTGTAAATCAAGCTTCTCCCTTTTTGTTCTTTCCAAATGCCGCCCATTTATTCCTTGATGTCTTAACTAGGGCCTCTTGTTGCCTAAGAAATTGTTTAAAGCTGTTAATGTGCTTTAATCTTGCAGGTTATAGAGCCACAATATTAGGAATTGAGATTGCTTCTTTAGGCACTTCTGAAGTTTGTCAGCTCAGTTCTCAGCTGATGGGTTTCTGGATAATTTAGTGTCTAGATTTCCAATCTATTTTGGGTTTTGCTCTTTTTTTTCCCTTCAGTTTTTGTTCTACCCTGGTGGAAACCTGTGTTTACAGGATAGAAAGAGATATAATGTGTTTAGTTCCTACTATCTTTGCTTTCTAGGAACAGAGTCATAAGAGTGTGTGAATCTTTTGCTAGATGAAACTGTCGGTTTTCCCTATTCCCATTTTTTCTTTTTCCAAGCAGATATATCATGCTGCTCAAAAACAGGGCTTACAGTTAGCAGCCATCTCTTTTGTTTGTTCCCAATGGTAATCAATTAGAAAAATGCTACTGTGGCGGTCTTATTTGCTATCAGAACAGATGATTGATGATTGCACAATTAATAAAAACTGCTTTATTCCTTCCTGTTTGATTACATTACTTTTTCTGGTGTTTCTATTATGAATTTACATGAAGGTCTTAAAAATAATGTCTGAAGGCACCAGTGTCCCTCCAGACCTCTTCCTTGGACCTACCAGGTTTCCAATCCATCTGACACTGTGGTTAGAGATGTACCAAGCATTTCACATGAGAATATATAATGTTGGAGGGTTTTGCTCTAGAATAGGCCAATATGTGCATCTCTTGGGTTGCTTGGAACAAAAACAACTTTGTGTTCCTAAATGAATATGTTCTGGGGCTGCAGTATATCCAGAAACCCATGTGTTGAGAAGTGAACTGATAAAACTCAGAAGGGTTTAACACAGTGAACTACATCATATTCTGGATCATCTTCCACAAAAGTATAAGATAGCTCTGAAATGCATGTTGTTGTTGTTGTTAATTGGATTTTCTTCTTTGGAAACATTTAATAAATAACTACTTTTGAAATATTTAAATTAAAAGAAAAATGAAAGAGTAACATGCTGCAAAACAAAGCAGTAGAATCTAGAAGTATCTTTGCAAAATCCAATTTGGGCTGGTCACCAGGATAGGGGTTCCGGGTGACCCTCCAGGTTGGATCTTGCAACATTATCCTGGGATACATATATTTGCCTTCATTCATGAGAAGTATTTTTGCTTCCAAGAATGCCATTAAGTTTTTCCAAGAGACCCAGGTTGGTGTAATGGTGAAACATCAAGATGCTGGCCTAGAAACTAGGAGCCTGGGAATTCTAGACTTCCATTAGACATGAAATTCTGCTGGCTAAGTTTGGGCCACTCATTCTTTCTGCCTAGCTCATTTCACAGGGTTATTGTTGTGGGGAAACTGGAAGGTAGGAGTAGAAAATATGTTAGTCCCCTTGAATTATCTATAAAAAATGTGGACTAAAATAATAATAATGGAGAAGAACACAAATATGATAGGAGCTGGAGTCTGTTGCTTTCTTCTGAAATATGTATATCTGTCTAGCAAAAGGGGAAGTAATGAAAATTCTGCAGAATGGGTTGAGAGCTCTAGGGGAGGTGGCAGAACTTTAATAGATGTTTTGCAAGTGACATTATCCTCATTGCATCTATTTTGTGAATGGGAAAGCCTTTCCAGAGTGGCTGTTGTGGAGATACTCTTAAAATGGTCTGATAATTCCAAATTTGCCCAAAGCTTTGGACACCTTTCATCTGAACTTTTAAAGCAGCATATGTAGTGTCATAGAGAAAAAAGACTGTAGGGATAAAAGGAGAATAATAATTATTTTAACCCCTTCCCATCTTTGGAGGTATCCTGTACCCTTTGCAGATACTCCTTCCCACCACATTGCTTATATGAGTGATTGATATTGTAAAATAGCTTGGGAAGTTGTTACTGTAATCTAAAGCTAAGTTTTAAAATATGATACAGATGGTCCTCAACTTATGATCACAATTGAGCCCAAAATTTCCATTGCTAAACAAGACAGTTGTTAAGTGAGTTGCTCCCATTTTACAACCTTTTTGCCACAATTGCTAAGCAAATCACTTCAGTTGTTAAGTGAATTATGAGGTTATTAAGCAAATCTGGCTTCTCATTGACTTTGCTTGTCAGAAGCCAGATGGGAAGGTTACCAGTGGTGACCACAAGACCCCAGGATAGTGCAATATAATAAATATATACTAATTGCCATATGATCATGGGGATGCTGCAATGATCCTAAGTGTGAAAAACAGTCATATCACTTTTTTTCATTGCCATAGTAAACTTCGAACAATCACTAAACAAATGGTTGTAAGTTAAGGACTACCTGTACAGCGAGCCTTCCCCAAGATTAATTCACCTTTCTCATTTCTTTTAAACAAATTGACTTTACTTTTAAACCATTCAATAATAGGAATTATCTGGGCTCTCAAAGAAAAGAAAAGCTAGATTCCTTATCTACAACTGATTTTCCTTTGCAAAAGGCTCTTTAGCTTTTGATACATAAGTTGCCAGCCACTTGGATATCAGCGGGAATATTATCCGAATTAAACAACAATTGGTTCTGAGGGCAACAGCCCGTTCCATCCTGCCTCCTCCTCCTTCTCCTCCTCCTCCTCCTCCTCCTCCTCCTCCTCCTCGTCCTTTAGCTTGGTCAACATACTGGACTCTTGTTCTGGATGAAACCCTTGGGATTCCCAGAATTGCCTTGATCCCTTGCCACAGTAATGGCAAAAAAGAGGGCAGCCAGTGAGAGAGCCAACATGAGCAGCCCGGCCTACTGCTGGAGACCACAAGTTCTTCTCTCACCTGAGCTTGTGGGGCTCTGCCTCTGAGGGAAAGGAAGAATTTTAAGAACCAGTTCATAAGAACCAATCCAAACCAGCTAGATGGGTTATCCGGATTGCTGATGATTACTTTAGCATGCGTCACAAGAATTTGTGTAAGGGTCATTACAGCAAAGATGGCTGCTAACTTACGTGTTTTCCTCTGATTTTCTTCCTCTCTCCAGGAAGGATACTTATCAAACCCCAAAAGTCTGTGGGAAAGCTACCCTCATGTTCATCTCCCGTAAGTATTTGGTAATTTTTATTTCTACCCTTCAAGAGTGCCACAGCATAACCATTGTACAACTGAACAAAACCACTTCCTTCTTCTTGTTATCTGAGGTCGACAGTGAGTAATGGTGCAAAAACGGTATTCAGGGCTTCAGAGTTCTAAAGCAATCTCATAGCTTCCTCCTGTGAACAATCCCAAGATTGCAAGCAAAAACCTAGCTTTTTCAAGGGGAACAAAGACACCCCCAGCTCCAAGAGATGCAGAGTCTAGCTGGCAGTGAGAAGGGACTTCATGTTTCTGAGAGGAACAGGAGTTGTATTGGGTAGAAGAATGACACAAGGCAATTACAGACACTTGACATATCTGGGTAAGACTGGAGTTTTCTCTTTTTTTCTCTCTCTCAAGTTTAAGGGGAGATACTGGTTTTACTTTTATTTTAATTTTTTCACAAAAGGCAAAGAGCACCCTTGGCTTAAATGGAGAAGTGGGGTGACTCTACCCACGCACGCCTTTCTCCATTTAAATTGTGCTCTCAATAGCTCCTCAGAGAACATGCAGCGAGGAAAAAAAAGGTGGTACTCTTGACGTTGATCTAAAAATGATAGTAATATAACTCATGTACATAATGAAGAAGCAAGCAGTTTCTTAATATGCTTCATAATATCATTTCTTTGCCCTCCAAGAATTTGTCATGCTTTATGTCAACTTCAAGGGGGAAGTGTTTACAAATAAGAATTTTATTTTACAGTGCAAGCAAAGAACTTTACAGGTATTGACTTCCAGTTGTAATCCTCCCTTGTTTGGTTATTACTTTGGTAATTTTTTCTGATGATTATTTACCAGATGCCGAAGGCCATGTCAGGCATTATGTTTTTCCAAAACGAATTACTCTGTGTGAAAAGAAGAGAGAAATGTATACTTCCCTGTGTGTTGCCTAGTTCAGAAATCAATCTCTGTGGTTTCACAGACTTCTTTGACCATGTGCCTTTCAGCAAATCCTAAAATTCCCAGTGAGCCAAGTTGCTCTCCAATCATATCTGAAGCTCTTGCTACGAACATTTCTCCTTATACTTCAAGGACTTTTAAACGTTTTTAAAAGGTCTTTAACCTTTCTTTTGTGGGCGGAGGCAGCAGCAAAATAAGGCGCTAGTATTTAAAGTCGTTAAGTTTGCTTGGTATTCCACAGATAGGTAGAAAGATTTTAATTTGTCCAGAAGATTCTCAGAACAGAAAATAGAAGTAAGATCTTCCTAGTTTGAGGACACTTAGCTAGCACTTGTCTTTTGGTTCATAGATATCTATCATTATTCCCACATATTATTAATCTGATTGGTAGCCACCTGATTCTACATTATATCCTTTGGATGCAGTGTGTAGTTTGAGACAGTGACTACATGTAGCCCTGGGTTCCTAAAGTTTCTGCCCTATAAGTAATTAAACAATTGCATTGAATTAAAATTGGACTGCCACTAATGTTGCCATTCCTGTTTATGATGTCCAGCAAAAGTTCATGCCCATTACACGGGCACCGACTGTTCAAGCATGAAACTCGCATTTCTTCCTGAGAAAACACAGTAATATTACATGGATATGTGCTTCTCTGTCGGTGGAATCAAAATACAGTGGGGTATTACATACAATTAGCAAAGGTAGCTCGTTTCCCTTCTTTTTCCATATCATAGAAAGAAGTTATAGTGCAAATAACATCACTGGTGCTTGGAAATTTAATTATTTGAGAGTAGAGTAGATATTACCAACTGCTGTGGGATGCTACATATTGATGGCTGGTTGTTATATTCCAAAGTGAATTTGGAAATGTTGTTTCCCAAAACAACTTCACAGCAAGCAGCTTCCTAAAGGCATGTTCATAACACAGTAGGAAGAACCAGAAGAACAATGTAACTGTTTGCTCAGTGCTATTATTTGTTACATTCTAGGTTCCAGGTTAAGTTTTTCTACCTTTGTCAGCTGTCCTATTGGCTGCATACATTGCCTGAATTATATTTCCAGAAGGTGCGGAAGGTGAGTGCCAACTCAATGAGTTTTCTCTTCACTTTTACTTTAATGTACGTTTCAGAGGCTGAAATAATTACCCTCAAATTCACCATTACAAAACTGTCCTTTCTCCAGATAAGACCGCTTCTCCACCTACAGCAGAGACCCCCTGATATTAGCCTGTTAGCAAGTTTGTAAAATAAATGCATAATCTGCCAGCGTGGCAGAAGATACCAGGAGCTGGCTTTCCTGCTTCTGTAGCTAGGATGGAAACCAAACTGCCTGGCAGAATCATTCCCTGCCACTTGGCTATAATGTTATCATGATAACTCACAGGATCAGGCTGAGCAGAAGACTTTGCAAGTGGATTTGTATAAAGCTTATGAATAATCCTGATTCTAATCCCCAGTTGCTTTGGGAACAGCCTAAGATAACGCAGAGATAAACAACTGGTTTCCCTGTATTTTTAAAATTAACACTGACTTCCTTATTTCCTAGGAAGAAATTCCACGTCAGTTGCAATACATCACCCTTTATCTAGTGCACATATCAGGAGCATATCTCTTAAAGTAAGTGTTACTGAGCACTTTATTTAATACACCAGGTTAACTGGGAGTTCTATGAGTTCCAGCCCTGATTTAGGCACGAAAGCTGTCTGAGTGACTTTGGACCAATCTCAATTTCTTACATTTTTTTAAAAAAAAATATAAGTATTTTCGGAAACAAATGCCGTAGGCTTTGGTCCATATTGCACATATCATGTTATTTTAATTTAGAGATTGCCGGTGTTTGATAAAACACATCAGGATTCATTGATGGACGTTGTAAGGGAAGGGTGAGATATGATTTATTAATACTTCTGCCCATCATCAGTGCCCAGTTTTGCTCACTCACAGAGTTTTCGTGGAGAAAGTTCAACAGGCATGAAACATTCTTCCTCCTTGTCTCTAGCCTCACCCGCCTGGGACTAATCTTGTTGCTGCTGCAGTATGTTGCTGAATTCCTCTTCCACATGGCTCGTCTGTTTTATTTCACAGATGAAAACAATGAAAAGTTGTAAGTGCTCTTTCGTGAACTTTAGATAATGAGGCTAAATCTTCTAAAATTCAACAGTAAACTTTTTTTTTTGTAATCCTGGATCGTTCTTTCTAATGCGCTATATCATGTTTCACTGCTAAAATAAAGCTACTGCTAACATAACTTGAATGTGATGGCTTATTAGCTTGGGAATAAAATTCCTTTTTCTATTAAATAGGAAAAATCTTAGATTCCCAGTTCCAATCTATGAGGATAAAGAATTATATGGACAAATTAATTTGTCTCAAACATTCAATACTTGATGCAAACTCGTTTATCAAAAATGAGATGATTGATCTCAGCTTTCAACGTTACTGGAAGATCTGCATTCTTAATGATTGATATGTCAGATCTCTTGATGCAGAATTCGGGATACTTTGACAATATTCCAGAGAACAGTGCATAACGACAGTTGCTATAAAGTGAAATATGACACATTTTAATGCAAGAATCGTTTTGTTTTTAATTTCATAAGGTTTAATGCATGGGCAGTAGTTTTTGTCATCTCACGGCTTTTCACCCTCACCCTTTCTGTGCTGGTCATTGGCTTTGGGTTGGCTCGAGTGGAGAACCAGGCATTTAACCCTGAAAAAGGAAACTTCAACACTTTGCTTTTCAGGTAAGTTTTTTTATGAGTTGTGTTTCTGGATGCTGAAGAAAGATGGCTTGGGGGCTTGATGATTGAAAAAAATAGGGATTGTCATTTCATCTCTCTGTTCATTTAGAATTCACATTTCTTACGTATGATAAATAGATTGGGGGAAAAGTAGCAGCATTATTGCTTCTTCTTCTGTACATATTCCTTTAGTTAAAAAAAAAATACCCTTGCCTTGATGGCTTTAATTTTGTTAACTAGTACAGTGACACCATTGTTAGTAGGAATTGGCCTTTGTTAAGAAGTCCACTCTTCACTACTGTTTTAAATCTGATGGAACAAAGCAATCCTGGCTGGGGGAAATTGCTTCATAGCATTAATTTTGATATAATGCTTAACTAGGATTAATATTAATAGGAAAGCATGTAAGGAACTCATTCTAGAAATTGGGTGGACATGAACTCTCCCATCGCCCACCCCAATCTTCTGTGACTGACTAATCATAAAGTAATCATAAAAATCAAATGGCACTATTTTCTTACATTCCTGGGTTTTTATTGCATACAAAAATGGGTGTGAAGAGTATGTTGAAAGCTGTGATATAATAATGTAATAAGGTAATATAATAATGATATTATTATAGAACTCATGTTCTAGGTAAATGAAGATAATAATTTTAAAGTAATAAGCTTGTTAGTGTCTTGTGCAATGAAGCAACTGAATAAAGACAGCTATCATATTGTAAAGATTTTGTGCATAGTTGCAGAGCGAAACAAAAATCCTACCTACCAATGTAAAAATAGACTGCAGAGTTCCCGGCTTCTTGGGATTTGCCAACCTCAGTTTCTCTCATCTTAAGTCATTCCAAAAAGAAAAACATTTCCAGGACAGTTAAATTGCTGTAACTTGTGGGAGTGGTCTTGACTTATTTCCCTGAGGAAGTTGTAATGTTAAATAGGATTACTTGCCCCTGCCTTTAACCGCACAGGGACAGTCATCTCTTCCCTGTTTCCCAGTTAACAGAGGACTGTTCAAGTGATCATTGAGGAAGAGCGACCAGGGCTCCCCAGGTGCCCTTGGCTCACCCCTGAAGCAGCTTGTAACTGCATACAGGTGATGATTGTCACCCTAGAACAGGCCAGATCCTGTTGTGCTTATTCCAAATATGTTTACTTTGTCTCCTCCTAGGATGGGCGTGTTGCTTCTGGTGTGTTTCTCACAGGCCTGGATGATGTGGCGCTTCATTCATTTCCAGTTGCGACGCTGGCGTGAATACTGGAATGAGCAGAACACTAGAAAAAGGGTTCCAGCCACTGCCCACTTCAAACAGCAAGTAAAGACAATGAAAAGGGAATCTGGTGAGCTTCCAGCCTGATTGACCATGTACTAAAGCTGCAGAATGCCTCTTATTATTAATCAGTTCAATTGCGAAATGTTGATGGACTAAACTGATTAAGTGAGAAGTAGATTTTTAATTAAATGCTTTAATAAAAGTATTTATTAAGAATGAAAAAAAATTACAAGAAAATATCAAAAATTTAGGAGCAGGAGAGTGGGAATGTCTCCTTTAAGCAACGGACCTTCTGTGACTTGCACTCAGTCACCCAGCCCCAGAGTGTGTGCATTTCATTCAAAATATTATTTCCATGAATATGCAGCATAGATTACTTTTATTATACATATAAAGGGCAATGATGAACAATATAATGCACAACAATATGCAAAGATTTTATTGAATAAAAATATGCAAATAAGGGACTTACTCTGGCTCAAGCTTTTTGATTCAGCCGTGGCATCAATGCCCTTGCTATGCTAGAAATACTTATGCGATGCTGCTTCTTTCTATTTTATTGCCTTGTGGATTATGCAAGGGAAGCCTTCTTCATTGTGATTTCACTCAGTAGCTCTGCTAGTTAAAGATTCTAGAGAACTCGGTCCTACTCATTTGGGGAGCATGAGATTGAGGAAATCTGCAGTGGGCAATGAGGTGACATGACATTTCTGAAGAAGACTGTTTCTCCGTGACCTAACTGGAAGCCTCTTATCAGCTACCACTGTTTGACTTTCAAGAAACATAATAGAGAAACCAATCTGTTAAAACAAATTTCTCATTATTATTCCCCTTCCCCATTCCAGGTTACCATGAAAATGGATTAGTAAAGGCAGAAAACGGTACCTCACCACGGAACAAGAAACTCAAGTCTCCGTAGAGCCAAAGGACAACCTACATGGGATGTTTGAGGAGGAGACAGAGGTGCAAGAGTGAGGACTCTGGAAATAAGAAGCACCTTCCTCTCTTTTGTCCTCACAATGCTCCACCTCAAGTGATGCTCCCACAGAGTGAACCAAGCTCTCTTCTCTCCTCCCCCATCCCTATGTCTTTCTGTCTCTGTCTCTCTTTGCAATAACCAAAAGGCCTTCATCCTTGACACCAAAAGCTTTTCCTTGTCCTTTTGTGTATTGTGCAATTCAAAAAAACATCTTTTTTGCTTGTTTTCATGCTCCCAGAAATGTTTTGTTTTGTTTTTTTATAACCCTGTTCCCAACGTAATATCTTTTTTTTCTCCTTCACTTCCTTACATCTGTTTTTTGGCTTGGGGAGATTGCAGCTTCAGCCCATGATGGAATTTAGTTCTGGGAGTAAATCTGGGGGACTGTAAGTTCTTGTTTCACTAGAAAAGGCACTCTTGCAAGGACAGGTTTTGAAAAAAAAATGCAGTTTCAGTCCTGTTCAAAGAGCATCCTCTGATCTAAATCCTGTAATTGTATTAGATATTCAGTAAGATTTGTAAAATGGTTAGGATTTGTCAAGTTTTCAAAACATGATGGAAAGATACAGATGGCTATTTTTATCTGTTGGTGATTTAGCATGCACAATTTTCAAAGTTAAAGTTTCATTTGTAGCTTTAATTACATTCTGAAGACTAGAACAGATATGGTCCTCTTTCTTATCTTTCCCTTCTGGTCCTAAAACAGAATTAATGTTTTCTTAGAAACAATTGAATTTTCCTGAAGCAGGAGAATATACTTGTCCTATCAGTTTAGTATGTGTGAAGTATGATTTCCACCTTCATTGTTCTAGGAAGCCTCAGCCTGGAGTGTCTTGAGGGAAGGAAGAAGCTTCTCCATTCATTTAAAGGGGAGCTCAGGGCATTTGTACTAGTGAAGAAGAGAAGACTGTGACTTATTCATAAGAGGATAATATCTTTTATATTGAAGATTTTATCTGTTGACCTTCTTAAGAAAGTGCTAGTACAGTCTTGTTGTTTGAGTCATTCATGTTTAACTCCATCCAATCGTAGGATAGTAATATTTTGTCTATGAAATGTACTCTTATGCATATTTTCTCAGAAATAAATTCCAGCAAATTCAGAGAGGCTTACTCCATTTCATTGTGGTATAGAATTGCAACCTGTCACTTGTTTTCCCAAGCACCTCTTTTTCTAAGTTGCATCTAATAGGTTTCTGAATTCATGCCTGCCCTAGTGTTCTTATTCCTAAAATTATATTGTTTTTATTCAGATTGAAGGCAATTTAGTTCCTAGTTGCTTAGTAGGTTCAATTATGAAAGATAGTAGGGGAGGGGAGAGAAGGAATAATGTCCCAAAAGGGGAGAGCCACAATGTGTAAAGTTGGTGGATGTTATTAAAAGTAAAATCTACCTCGGAAGCCACCCATTCCTACATTTCTTTTAGCTAAGTTGATTTGGCACCTACAAAAAAATTGGGGTTGTTCACACAAAATTTTTAAAGTTACTTTGTACATCTGTAATGTTCTTTGTTTTCATGAAAATTGTCTTGTGTTCTCCTTTGTGCGTGCTTAAGCTCATCTTATCCAGCAGGGTTGCTTCATTGTTTTAAGCCCTATGTAGCTGGGTCATCTTATGATGTTGTTCTCCTTTTCAAATAATACAAAGAAGAAACTTTTGATTTCTATTCTCTTTTGCCATAATTTGGAATAGAACTATCTATTTCATTAATAAATTGGATGAAATCAATAGAATGCATACTTAGTAGTTGGGTGTCGCAGGATTTGATTCAACTACTCCTTTTTGTGAATGCTTTTATTGTATCTAAAGCAGGTCTGCATAAGTTAAGACCTGCCAAACCAAATACATTAGCCATGAGTTTCATCCTGCCAGAGCATCTCTGGTTTGCATTTAGATCAACTGTTAAGAGGATTGCTGCAGTCTTAGCAGATAGCAGTGCATGATTAATAAGTAGCGATAAGTTTCTTGAGTCAGGGATATAGCTTAGCTGTAAAATTTTGGGGGAGTTTAAGAAGTAAACAAGACTCTATAAACTGCTTACAATATTTGTATCTCTGAAGAATCATATGTCTCTTTTTATCCTTCTCTTGCAATGGACTTTAATGCTGCTTGGCACTACTTGAGACCGTACAGAGAGCTATTTTTTTTCTTCCCACCAAAATCTTGAAATGTTCAGATCAGAGCCCTTCTGAGCTGAAATCAACTATACCATATTGTGCCTGTCACTCCTTAACTCTTATTGAATTCTAAATATACCTCATCCGTACCATTTTTATACAGGAGTGAAGGACCAAACTGGGTTGGTGTTGGTGCTAAATAGGTCAGGTGGGCAGGCCAACTTACATGCATATGTGAATGCAATAGCAATATTGCTTGAGCCCAATAGAAAGCCCACCACTATTGCAAAGCAGGTATGTATGGCTTCTACCATCAGAAGAATAACTCTTGGTCCTGTGTGGCATGTTGATGATCACCTTGCAATAGTGTGTGAAATAAAATTGCCCTGATTTTTAATTGTTTTGAGTCTCTGGAAGACATAATGAGTTCACTCACTCTTTTAAGTTTTTCCCCAAAGCTACTGAAATGCAAAAAAATAAAAATAAAATCTAGCCAAATATTTTACTTACATCTTTTTGGGAGTGCTTTGGGGACCACAAAATATATGTGCAATTTGTAGGCTTTCTTTTACACCAATTCTTTACATCAGTGTTCCAAATTAGAATTCTTTATGCTTTTTATTAATTCTGATCTATCTTATCAAATGGAGTTTTTCTGACTTTGCACCAAGCTCAGTCAAAAGACTTAGGTTTTCCAAAGAGCTAGTTCTGAAAAGCTGCAGAAAAGCCTCCAAACAGGCCTTACCCTGACCCAGTTGGCCCAACTTCTTTCATCCAGCACCAGGTTTTCAATTGTAGTACAATTTTGTGCAAGTGCCTTACATTATCACATAGCCTTTCCAATCTTTTTATCCTTCATATCTGTTTTTCTTTGTATATGTATTGTTGTAGTTCACTTGAACTAGTATGCACTAGTTTAGCTATTCAACAAGGGGGCAGCTTTTGCTGAATGCTTGCTTCAATTTCTATGCCTTTTTGACCATAAGTAGTTGCCTGATGAGTGTAATTATTGGAACTATTCTAGAGGCAAGAATTCCTTTTGTAATACGGAACAAACCATATCACAAACATTTCCATAGCAGGCTAGACGCTCTTGGTTTTAATTTTGGATGTGTCATTGTAGTTCTAAAACTTTTTGAGCAACTGCTTTTGAGCATCTTTCATAGAGTATGTTGCTAGAATTAGAAGTTATGCTTAGTTTTGTAATTATTTAGGAACGGAGCCTTTAAAAAACACTAAGCTGCAATTCTAAACAGAAGTTACCCATATATAAGACATCACCAATTTGTGCCACTTTTTATGGAGAATTGTCTTCTATTTTTGGGTGCTTTCATTCTCAAAATAAAAGATGTTGGTGTTACAATAATAGTGAAAATAACTTAGAGGGAGTTACCTTTCCTCTCCAGCACTAATGGTCTGCTTCAGATTGCTGTCTCAGTGGATGTGTGTGGATGTAAAGAGAGACAATCTACCAACACAAATGGGATTTTAACCTAAGGGTGCCTTTGTATGAGTAAACGTAGTCTCACTCTAAGTTAAACAATAAGAGCCTTAATCTTAACTTCTTGGTTCTTCTATACTTTGCTTCTCCCGTTATTCAATTAAAAACAGTTGCATCAATTTATGATCTGTTGTGAGTGACCTCATCTTGAGGAGAAGAAATGGGAAAAATAGTTCTCCATAATTTAATTATATTTGTTTGGGTTGGGGGCAACATCATTAGCTCTGGGACTTGTTCTTCATTTAATACAGGATTTAGTGTGGAAAACCTCATAGTGCCTTTCCTTTCTTTCTTGTTCTAGGTCAAGGGTAAGCAAATGTTTTGGGTCAAAGCATGTTTGGAATTTTGAGAACATATGCTGAGCATGCTTGCAGAATGAGTGTCAGGTTAGATATGGTCAGTCACAAAATACCCATTTAACAAATGATGTACTAGATATTATTTGTTACCCCAGTGGGACCTCAGGGTTGCAGATAATGCTAGAGGCAGGTGCTTCACTTTAAAGTATGCCACCGTCCTAATTTTATTAATTTTGTAAAATTGAAACTTTTAAAAAGTTAAAACAGAGCATGATGGGGTTCAAGAAGTTGCAATGGGCATGAATTTGCCTATCCCTGGCCTACAGGGATCAACAGATATGTAGCATAATATTGAGATCTAACTAAGCGTTCCAAAGCTCAGTTAGCAGATCTTTGTGATTTTGGAAATAGCATATGGCATGCTTTTCTTCGAAGTATCCATGTGATAAAGCAGCTAGCAAAACAATTAAATGTCCTACCCATACAATTTTTTTAAGCTTTGTTTTTTAAACAAATTGTAGGTGTTATGTAAAATGCATTGTGAAGGTTGCAGATAATTTGCTGTCAGTCTGGTTGAAATTAAGATTTTGTTCTGTTTCTGATACAATTAAGTGGAAAACCGTTTACCTCTATACATTCTTTTGTGTCTTCCAGAAAAAAAAAAATCTTTATTATCCTGAATCCACAGCTACATCAGGGTTATTTCTAAGGGCTTTGTTTTGTTGACCTTCTTCAGAAATTAAGTATTATAATTGTTCTTCAAATGACTGTATAGAACAGAAAATGTTACATTAGAAGTGTACATGGCTGGGTTTTTTCCTATTAGTAATTCTAATTACGGACCAAATCTAAGCCTAATTTTACATATTTAAATTTAATCTTGTTGTCTCCTGGTTTGTAGGGAGGGAGGGGACAGTTTTGGGGGATTTTTGTTCTCAACATTTTGTTCCCACTGCTGAAAAATCCAATTTGTTTATGATTTTTTGTTATTGTTAAAGAGCTTTTATGAAAGCAGTCTGTGATACAACTATTTTTCTGAAATAAAAAAGGCATAGAATGATGAAAAATATCATTGTTTATTCAATATTAATTTGTTCCTCACCATTAACTATGAAAACATGGTTCCTAACCAGCTTGGTGTTCATTGCTGCAGACTTCCTGCTTGCCTGGCTGAGGAATATCAGAACATTTGAACATGTTTGAAACTCTTGTGGAATATGCTGAGATTGTGAGAAGTCCCAACAAAGAAAATCCTGGACAGAGCAAGTGTAATGGCTCTGTTGAAACGTATGACATAAAACTTGCTTGGTTCTTATATGTAGACCTAAGTAAGTTTTATCCTTTCTTAAATGAAGGCTTATAATTTTACTTGTTTCAGGCAACAGAAAGGAAATCATATTAGTAATAGACTGCCATTAAATGTCTTCTCCTCCCATTTAGGGACTGAAAAGTTCTGAGTCCTAAGGTTCTAACCCTAATACAGGGTGTCAAGCTGGCAGCCCGCGCGCGGGCCAGTTGATCACACAAGTTATGCCCATCCCGGCTCCATAAAGGCAAAAATGTCACTATACGTCACATGACACAATCGAGTTTGACACCCATGTTCTAATACATGTTTTCAATTTCACTGGAGCATAAGATGAATGGTTAAGGGATTTAACTTATCTGTGCATTTGATATAATAGTAAAATAATTTTATATGCCACCTGACTTGCAGCAACTCTGGATGATTTACAAATTGTTAAAAACATTTTAAAACAAGTAACAATCTAACAAAGAAAGAAAAGGAGTGTCAATTTCACTCACTGAAGGCCTCAGTAAAAAATCACATATTTGGAGTCCAATAGTGTGGCAGTCATACAAATTGGAGGAACTGCATTCCAGAGCACAGGCATTGCTACATAGAAGGAACACTTCCAGGGACCTGAAAGATGGAACCCAGAGCGCGCCAACCTTGCCGGACTGAACCAGCTGGGATACACTGTGGGAGACAGGCATATTGTTCATAACCAATAAAGTAGGTCTATTACTAAAAGACTAAAGGATAATTACATTGACACAGAATCCCACAAGTGTTTTTGCTTCCCAGGCAATAAAATAAGAGAACTACCCATAATTACATGCATTAAGATAACCACCCTCACTTTACCAGAAGGATCAGACCTGTGATAGACTGTTTTTGCCATGTAATCTGGAAAGCTGAGTATATGATAAAAAAAGAAGGAATACCAGAGCAGCTTTTAATAATTAGCATTTTTAATAGAAATTGATCTTGTATAGCTGGTAACTGCTAGTTTTGAACTGATCAACACTGGAAAGCTCTGAGGAAATCAGGGTATCTTATCTGATTTTCTCCATGTGAACATATCTTAATAAGCTGCAAAAAGAGAGAAAGAAGCCAATGAGAAGTTGCAAATGCCATGTCATGTTTTTTTAATTGCCACATGTTCTAAGAGTATATACAGTTAATCTGCAGTAATAAGATTTTTGTTTCTAATCTTCAGAATAGAACATAAAAAACAGACTTTTCCTTTTCTGATAATTTCTCTAAATTGCTGGATTCTTGGGGTGTGTGAAAACATAGACATAATATGCTATTAGAAGAAGGAAACAACTGTCTATATTATGCAGTTTTACCCAGAGAACTTTTTTTATCATTTTCTTTCTCACATTTCAATTTCAATTCCAAATCTATTACTTATTACAAAATCCAAAGAAAGTCCTTGCTATTCAAATAAAATCTGACATCTAAGTAGCAAACTGACTAAAATGGAAAAAAAATCAGGAATAATCTATGTTCTTTTAAACTGAAATAAAAAAGAATAACTATGGGATTTGTAACGAACATTTACCATTGAGTTAAATACAGGTTGTCTTGAGTTATGATGATTTATTCAATGACCCTTTGAAATTACAGCAGTACTGAACAAATAATACCCGGTTTCTGACGTTATGGCCATTGCAAGGCTACCTTTGTCCTGTGATCAAAATTCTGGTGTTTAACAGCCCACCTACACAACTATAGGGGCACTTCAACACCTGCCACTCACCTCTCTCCCCCATTTGTGCCCTTTTGGCTCCCTGCACTCCACAGCCCCTGTGCCATGGGCTCCACCACCCCAGTTGATCTTTACCATATTCTTGCTCCCACTGCTGACCAAGCATGTCCAGCCTCTGCGAGGCTGTTACTGATGGTCACATGAGGCTTTTCCTCAATGTCACAAGTTGCAGCATTCTTGTGAGACCTGGGGAAGAAGGCCTCAAGTGGCCAGGCCAGGTATGCGTCAGCAGCAGCGGGAGCAGAAAGGCAGCAAAGTTCAGTTACAGTACCAGGGGCTTCTGAATTCAGGGCCACTTAGGCTAGGGCGGCTGGGATTTCTTGGGGCAGCTGGGGCTATGCATCACATTGCTGGGCCAGGGTGTGGCTTCCCAAGGTAGCTGCAGCTCAGGGGTTTCTTGCAGCCCGAGCTACAACATGGCAAGCAGTCCCACAACTGTGAGGTTCTGAAGCTGCTTGCCACCCCACAAAGCAGGTCGCAGGCTGACCAGAAGGACAGAGATTAGGGGAATAGGCAGTTGGGAGGAGTTGTTGGGAAAAGATTCCCTTATCTTGGAAGAACTGAGCATGGGGCTGAGAGGGACCAAGCTGGGAATGGTTTGGATTGGGGTGGGTCCTTGGCTAATGACCAATGGAATTCAATTAATGATGGCAATGGTGAGTGCCAGAATTGCTGTTGCTAAGCAACATGGTCACATGATGTCAAGCTTTAGAATTACATTGCTTAGCAATGAAATACTGGCATCATACCTGTTTCTATAAGACTTTGGAATATTTTAGCTAAATAACTAGTGCTGCAAATGACAATTATCACATAATAAATCACCAGTATTGGGACTCAAATAAGATAAAATCAATTTTTAAAAAACATGAAATGCCACTAGTTAACTGCAATAGCATATCATCTAATAATACTTAAATTTTGTGTATACAAAAGGATTTCAGAAAATGGCTAGTACAAACCACTCTGGAATTTGTCACTCCTAAAATCCTAACAGAAATCAGCAAATGGCACTCATGGAAATATTCAGTAACTTCCCATTGCTTTGATAAACTTAGGAAAATTCTATTAATCACAACATGAATTGGCAAGAAATCGCTATATAAAGATATCAATCCAGATTGTAACTTTCCGTGATATAGGAGATATAATATTTAATACTGGAGGTTTTTAAGAAGAGATTGGACAGTCATTTGTCCAGAATGTTTTAGGGTCCCCTGCTTGAGCAGGGGGTTGGACTAGAAGACCTCTGAGGTCACTTCCAACTCTATTATTCTGTATTCTATTTTGTATTATGCTATATTTGTGTCGGTACTATGAAGAAAGAAATGAAAGCAAATGTATAGCTACAATGATTTTAGATTGATCCCAGTCTCTGAATCATATTGGTAGAATTATGAAAGGAACAGGTGTACCAGTATCTCCATACAATATTAATATCCTGTTACTTGTATTTCCAAATTCAACAGCCTAAATACAGTTATTTCTCCGTTTGAACATTTCTATCATTGTTCTCACTGTGGATCAGCCTTGGCTTACAGATAGAACAGATTGCCAGCTCTTCCTTTTTACCTTTTGGAAAATTGAATCATCAGTTGGTATTTTAAAATGGTCACAAAGGGCAAAGAACTCTGCTTTGTTTAGAAGCCCTGAGCCATTTTTATCTTGCTGAAGGAAAGCCTCCTGCATACTGCTGTCTGGCAGATAATTATGCCGCCTCATGTGTTCCTGAATCTGTTCCAATACTGCAGCTAGCTCCTGAGGATCAGGCTCATTGGAAGCTAACCTAGAGGGAGACAAGAACTTCCTTTAAATAAAGTGTCCTTAAGACTCAAGCATCTTGAAAGGCTTCCTAAAATTATGATTAATAGATTGCATTAATCACCTACATTTTAATCTATGGCAAGATACATTCTATATGGATAGCATTGGGGGCCTATGGAGATATTAGGACTTAGAATAGAATGGACAAAATTTATCAAAAGAAGTTGATAAGTTCAAAAAAAGTTCAAAAGAAAATCCATTCTTAAGATGTATTTATATGTCACAGTAATGCAGGAACATTTTACACTGACAATGAATACCCCCAATTTGCAATGCACTCTGACCAATTTACTAAATTTTTAATCAGCCTACTAATGAGATGGATGAAAACAAATCATAAACCATTTCAACATAACTGTTGCAGATTTATCTGACTCTAAAAACAAATCCTGATCTTATTCTGCCAGGTAAGACATCATTCTTTTCCTCTGTGTCTTTTTAAATTAAAATTCAATTCCAACTTTTCTCTAGCTAGAACTGTCACTTCTAGCTCCATGCAAGTAGTAGTCACATGAATAAAACATTTCAGTACAGATTGTTTTAGATTTATTCGATCTGATTGAACATGATCTACAGGGGTAGTTAACTCATCTAGGAACTTGAAAAACATGTGAATAGTTTATCATGTCAATTGGTTACTCACAATAACCAATCATGTGCATCTTTGGTATAGGATGAAAGCAAGTTCTCTTTCCTGATACCATTCGTTGGTAACTGGAAATGGGTGCATAGTGTAAGCCCCTCCTTATGAAAGCTGCAATTACTTGTGATGTTTGAAGGTAAAGCGATACAGTTATTGATTTATTGTCTATGTGGTCATGTAAAGGGAGTATCTTCCATCATCCTCAGACACACAGCTGCAGATTCAGTATAATTAATAAAGGGCAGTTGCTTTCATCCTACACCAAAGATGCACTTGGTTGGTTATTAAGTATGGAACATTTTCTATGTATATTTTCTTCAAGTGCTCACCTCTTTAGTTCCTCTATTGCTGCCTTGCGAGGTGCGAAATGATCCCTCATAGACTGCACAACAGATGCTGGGAAGCTTTCCAAATTGCTTTCCATATAATTCAACACATAATTATCGGCATCCACAATAATGAACCTGTGGCCAAACACTGCACGAAAGAGACAATCAGTCACCATCATGACCAACTGTCTGCCAGCTCCAGAAGTACAGATTAAACTTGTGCAAACTTTTTCAGATGGATAAAATTTATCAAAAAAAATTTAAGAGGTGGGAAGGGTGCACATATTTTTCAGCCTCTTAAACTCTCAGCAACACTGGTGGTGAATATTTTGGGATTTTTTTAAAAACAGCCAATAGGTGTCTTAAGCCTAGCAATAACATGTGTTTATTTTAAACCTTTTCAGTGACACAAGGAAAATATGAAAAATAGAAATCTGGAAAGTAACAATACGCCTTTGAATTGCATTGGTGGAATCCTTGAAGCCCTATAAATGGAAAAAAGTGGTATTGAACTACCCTTGCCATAGATGACTGGCTATTTTCTTAGAAGAACAACCCTGCAGTTCAAGAAGTAAAAAGTTTCAACTAAACTTGCAGATCAACAATCTATTTTTGTTTTGCAAAGCAATTGAAGCAAAATTTGAAACAAACCGCCTGGGAAAGCCAAGGAAAATCATCCAAACAATTAAAAAACGAAGGTTAGAATATTTTGGATATGTGATGCGACACCTAGAAAAATACAGCATACTCTATTTAATCCTCCAGGGAAAGACTGAAGGCAAACGAGGTCCAGGCAGAAGAAGAACATCATGGCTTCAAAATCTAAGGGACTGGTTTGGACAAAACTCAGCAGCACTTTATCGTGTGGCTGCTGATAAAAATAGGATCACCAACATGATCGCCAACGTCCGATAACAGATATGGTACAACAACCATGTGATTGCAGTTACTTTCTATCAATATTTTGATTTCTATTCTGCTCTGAGGAAACTCTGTAAGGCTATAGGAATAAGCTGTAAGAGGACTAACTATATGTTTTATCTCTGCCATTTCTTAGTGCTTTGTTTATTTGTCAGTAAGATGGCATTTTATCATTCCAAGGGATAATCGAAGTCAGATCCCTCTCCAAAAACCCAGGCTGTAACTAATCTGAAAAGATATGTCATTTGTGAACTTTACGATTCAAATAGCTCAGTAGTGCCTAATGAAAGCAAGGGGAATTGGAGAAAAATGATCCAGTTTGTTTTAGATGCAAATTACATAATTCTCTATGCTACAGTTTTTTGGGATAATTCTAACAGAGAAAAACTTTATTTCTTATGCAAAAATATAGCATGAAGAATGAATATGTGCCAAAATATTCACTTCTAAAATATTTATACTTCATCTTTCTACTTACCTTCTATCATAGCACCTATGGTTAAGTCGGCAGGTTCATAATAAACAGGATCGTCTGTAGAGGATCCTGGTTTTGGGATTCTGGTTTTGCCTAGGTATTTACCACCAATAATTCCCGAATTGCGCATAGGTGGTTCATAAATGCTTATCATGTCAGTAGCGAGGCAATAGGAGAGGACAAAATGTCTCTTGCTGTCATCAGGGTTTGTGGATTCCTGTACAGATTAAAGATTAAATGTAAACTGCAAAATAAGCTGTGCTTAAAAGATTTGTTCATGTTTGACTATTCTCAACATTACATCTTCTTGAAAGTACTGAAACTCTCAGAATTCCCAGCCATACTGAATTAATTCATTGTGTAAAAAGCAGCCTGAATAACCAGCTGAATCATTATTTAAAATGTTCAGAAGTCATTTATTCTCTGTTCAAAGCAAATGACATTTACATCACTCTCCATGAAGAGGCCTATTCAGTGGTGGGATTCAGCCAGTTCGCACCACTTCGGCAGAACCAGTAGCTAATTTTTTGTTGCCCAGGCCCAGAATGGACTTCCGGAAGCGGCATCCACACAGAGAACCGGTTGTTTACATATTTGAATCCCACCACTGGGCCTATTTAACCTCTGTTTAAATATCTCCATTGAAAGAGATCTTACCACCTTCCAGTAAAGGGAAATTGTTTCTCTGTTAAATAGCTCTGAGTCATAAAAAATTTCTCCTAATATTTAAACAAATTTTGTTCTGCAATTTTCTGAACTTTATAATTCTGTTAATGCAGCTTAAGATTTCATTAATCTGTTTAACAGCTGCATCACACTGCTGGATCCAATGTAATTTATGATTTAATCAAGCTCCTATACTGTGTGACAGACCTGAGTATTTTTGTATGTGTATATTTTGAGGTGATTTGTGCAACGTATATTTAATGGCAACTTATTCCTTTGATGGGACATCTATTTTTATATTGTTTCTGGTTTTATACACATTCCAGTTGCTCTCACTACTGAAAGCCTTCTGAAATGTAATCTTGCAGTAATAAAATGATTGGATGCTCTGAAATGAAAGCAACAAAAAGGGACAATTGCTTAAGCTGAGAACTAAATGTAGAGCCTCAATAGATGTCCTCAACCAGCCAAGGCAAACTACACTGTGTATATAAACAGATATATGTATTTCCCATTACTCCCTAGTTTTGAGAACTCTCTATTTTAATCAGATTCTATGTAACCACAGTACTTTCAGTTGAAAGATTATTCTGATATAATAGTTTAACATCTGCTTCTATTTTTCTATGAATTGTGAGAAATAGAATTTTTATTATTATTATGGATTGACCTTCTTTCAGCAATTTCATCAGGTTATCAAAGTCATCAAAAGTTTAAATTAAAAACTCCTATATATGAATACTTATTACAGTAAAATTTTACTACTTGGACCTTTACCACTGGAGGTAAAATTAAAAGAACTTCTAATCCCCAACTCAATAATCACTCTGAAAACTATAAATCATGACATCTCACCATTCTAACAGCATAGCGCAAAATTTTGTGGTCATTTTCTAGCATCTTAATAATGTTTTTCTTAGGAGGTTGTGGAATCAAACTGAAACAGTTTTGAAGAGAGTCTTCAAGGAAACCATAACCATTGTAGGGAGGAATTATCTATAGATAAAATAAATCAAGAAAAAACTTACAATATTGAACCATGAAACTTCACTCACAATATTGTAAAATGGCTTATTTTAAAGTTTTATTTTAAAGTTTTTAAAAAATATATTTAAAAATTTCAATAAATTTAAATAAATTCTTTAATTTTTTTTAAAGAACTTTACTGTACTCTGTTGTGAAGCATCAGTAAAAGCAGAAATGGGATGGGTAAGACACCATTATGTTTATAACTAGGAGGTTCTGTTTCTAGGCAATAGCATCCACATGTTTCTGTTCATCTTAGCTTTCTAGTTACTGACAAAACAATTCAATGTAGAATTGTTTATTTTCTAATAAATTCGGATAATCAGCTCCTAGTTTTATGAAAGGGACAGGTGCCAATGAAATGGTCATCTCCAATCACTCTTTCATCTGGAAGAACTGCATTTGGAGTGGGTAAAAAAAATAGCAAAAAGCATTCTTCATTTGAAAAGAAGAGAAGGAAGGGATAATCAAAAAACATAGTCTAGCTGAGCTGATATCTGATACTTGCTACCTGGTTTTTCCTTCCACTACATTCTTACTTATTTCTAAATAAATAATATTTTAAAAACAGCCGTTGTCACCATAAGAAGTTAAACTCTCTACAATATATTTTGAACTTTTATCTATTGGCAACTGAATAAACAGTAATGCTTTGACTTAGTGTAAGTGATGCTTCCTGGTACTTCAGTTCTTTATGTCTATGAAGTCTGAGTTTCTTTCTGGAATTTCTCTAGCAACTCTCATTTCCACTGCTTGTCAGTCCTTCTTTTCAGTCCTACTCCATGTTCTGACCTCTATTTCCTTGCCCTTTAATTAAAATCTGCCCTCTTTTGCAGCTTCTTCTTTGTTTTTCCCCTTTACCTGTCTGATTTCCTCTGGGAGTGGCTTCTTTACATCAACTGGCTGGAAGTCAGTGATGCCAAATTTATCCTGATAGAATTGTCGAGTGAACTCATCACAGTCATAGATGAAAAAAGTGCGTCCAAGTAGAGTAGTGGGTTTGCCCACTGCAAAATCTTTGGCGGTAAACCATTCTAAGACCTCCTGATCAGAAATCTCCAGCACACAGGTTGGAAAGTTTTCTTGCAAAAAAAAAAAAAAAAAAGACAGTTTGGTAAGCTTTTCATTGCTGCTATTTATTCCAAATGAAGACATATATTTAGACACTGGAAAATGTAGCCCTTCCTTGGCTTGCTCACGTTTTTAAGATAATCAGTTTTATTTATTATCATGGGCCTAATTTTCATAGCATCTGAGAACATATTGCCAAATTTCATTTAGCCAGCTTCTGAAAAAGATGTATCAGCTTTAGGAAAGGCAAGCATGGGTTCATTTCAATACTTTATAGAAAAAGTGTAATTAGAAATGAGTGCTTCAATAGTGCATCTGATTGATTGACTGACTGAATAAATGTACTCTTATTTTACTAATTTTAGAACATCAGCCTCTCTGAAAACATATGCATTCCTTCTTTTGTTATAGCTGATTCCCATGCTCACATCTTTACGTATTCTTTGTGTAGCAAATGTTAATGGGTTCATATTACATCTAAAAGTATTTGTATGAAGATCTTGAAGGCACTAAACTTTTTTATTTATATACATATTATCTTAGAAAAGATCTGAACGGTCAACCAGAGAAAGTTAGTACCTTTCTTCTCCACAAAAGTTTTCGGCAGGCGCTGGCGTCTTATCAGGACTGGGAAAGGATCTCTGCCATCATTTCGTTCATGAACTTCCCGCACCTCCACTGTGTCATCTGCCAAGTAGTAGTGGATAATAAATCTCCGGCTTTCACCAAACATGTTCCAAGTGTCATCCCAAATGGCATAAAAACGAAGAACCTGAAAGAAATGTGAAGGGTTCATTCTCATTATGGAAGAATAGAAACTTTTCTCATATAAGCATGATGTCTCACAACCAAAGTGAATCACAACTTAATAAAGAGGACAAAATTATATCTTCCTTAAATTTAAGAAAGAAACTCACATTAAAACTTCAACAAAACAACATAAAATAGCAAGCCATTGATTAAATCTATTGGCTGCACAGGTTCATATGATTTTGGAGACAAATAATACAGATGTCCTCATTTAACAACCATTTGTTCAGTGACCATTCAAACTTTATGATGACACTGAATGAGTGGTATGACCAATCCTCATACTTATGGACAGCATTGCGTTCCCACAGTCATGTAAACATAAATTGGAGGCTTGATACCTGGCTTGTAATTAGATTGCAGCACCCCAGTTTGTGATCTTTGCCAACTTCCTACAAGTAAAGTCAATGGGGAAGTGAGCACAAGGTCACAAAAGGCAACCATGTAATGTCCGCACTTAACAACCCACAGTGATTTGCTTAATAATGGCATCTGAGAGGGCTGGAATTTCTGTTGCTAAGTGGTGCAATCATGTGACAATGCACTTTATGACATTGTTTAGCAACAGGAATTTCAGTCCCAACTGCTGTTAAATGAAAATTATTCGTAATGTTACCGTACTATTTATAAAATTTTACTACAAGTGAAATTACTTGTAAATTTCACTAAACTTCACTATCTTTGAAGATGAAAGTCAGAAAACTCACTGTAGTTACATAGCTTTATTATCACTGTGAGTTTCACTACTGCACCTCTTAGCATCTCCTCTTGCATGCTCTAAATATAAGCAAACCTAGATAACCTCTACAATTTATTTTTCTCCCATTTTAAGTATATTTTACAATTGTACTTGCTATTATTTTTTCACAACTTCATTGACTGTAATTTTATTTATTTTCTTGGAGAGGGGGGAATAGATTTTTTTTTGTTGTTTAAAATGTTTTGAATACACAAAAAAGTAAATTATGTGTAATATGAAACAAAACTGAAGTTCACCTTTTTGTCAAATGCCAGAAACTGCTTAAGTTGATCAAAATCTGAGGGGGTGACATACATACGTGGAGGCATTTTACGTAGTTCTATATAAGGATCAAAAATCATTTGCTCTGGAGGGTTCAGTTCAATTCCTTGGCTTTCCAGAAAAGTCTGTAAAGTGATAATCATGTTGTTAATATTCAAATAAACACAGAAAGAAATCATATAGCAAGACTGCCTTAAAGTTGCATTTGGGAGCGAAATTGCAATTTGTGGTGGGCATACTAAAAATGTCTTCCCATATTACTGAAATAAGACAAGAAACTTCAGACCTTGCAAAAAAACTGCACTGCATTATCTGCCATCACTTTATTAATCTTAGCAAAACTGAGTAAAATGCTACTCTACAAATGAAGTTTAGGCTCTTGAGAGATCCCATTGTTTTTATTCTCAGAACAGACCTCCTATATTATCAAGAAAGAAAGAGGGACAGACAGAGATCTCAATCAATTGTAAATGAAATAAATTACTAAAACTACTGTGAACATGTACAAGAATCAAAAATAACCATTATGAGAACTCAGCTGATAATGTAGCATGGGTAAAAATATGTTCATAATTCTAAAAACAAATCACATATACACAATGCTACTTATGGTGGAAAGTTTCATCTCCAAATTGTGTATTTTACTATACAATGAGAACTCTATTTTATCCCCATATTTACCACTGCAATAAGAACAGTTTATTATTGTAATGCTGTAGATTAGCAATCAAGATTACAGTACCTGGGTGAATTGATCACAATTAACTATCCGGAAAGTCTTGCCATAGATAGTAATATTAATTCCTCGATTCAGATCTTTCCAATGATAATGATCCCCACGATCATTTTTGGGCAAGCGCTGTCTTTTGATGAACTTGCCCTGAGGAATCCCTGAGTTTTCAACAATGGGCTCCATGACAGACATGCTATCATCTTCCAAATAGTAATAAATGCCCACTTGACGAATGCGGAAATGCTCTTCTGTAGACATAGGAACATCTTCCTGAAAGTATCCATCAAATTTGAGCACCTAGCCAAAAAAACAAACAAACAACCCTATATAAGGCAAATTATATTAATGATAAAAATGACAGGAAACCAACTTGATGTTGTGTGAAATCATAAAGTGACAGAAATATATTAGTGTATATTCTATTAATATTAAATGTAAGTTTACAAAAAGCTGCGCTGTCTTCATAAAGAGTAGGGAATTTCTATTTAGCACCAAGCAAATAGCAATGGCAAACTATTGTTATGGCACATTTTCTTTTGTATCCTATGATGGTACAATTGTAGAAGATATATCCATAAATATAAATATGAATAACTTTTGCCTGACAAGAATACAACCAACAGAAAATATTTTAATTTTCTAGAAGAGTGTCTGTGCTGGAGCAGAAGTCTCTTTGCCCAGCATAAATGGGTTATATTTAATTCTGCACTGTAGCATTTATTTTTGTAGAATGAAAGCTGCCTAAAATTTCTGCTATTTGCGAGACCGCCTACTACCTCATAGTTCCCTACGTCCGATTAGATCCCACAGGCTGGGCCTCCTTCAGGCCCCGTCAGCCAAGCAGTGCCATTTGGCGGGGCTGCGGAGGAGGGCCTTCTCTGTGATGGCGCCCTCGCTTTGGAATCAGCTCCCCCCGGAGATTAGGACCGCTCCCACCCTGTTGGTCTTCCGTAAGCTACTTAAGACCTGGCTTTTCCGGCAGGCCTGGGGTTTATAAAACCTTACCCCTGGATGATTGTTTTTGTATTGTTGTTTGTTATGTTTTATGTGTTTTTTTATTGTTAGCCACCCAGAGTCCTTCGGGAGTGGGGCGGCTTATAAATTTTAAAAATAAAATAAATAAATAAATAAAATCCCCCCTTCCCCAATGTATAACTTGGAGGTTGTTCATATGCTGATTCATTCTGTCTCCATGAAGTAAGCTAAACTGAATGACTGGCCCAGAGATTTGCTGCAAGGAAGATGTACTTAAATCTGGCTCTTCCCAGTTCAATATATTTACCACTAGATTACACTACAAGTCTAAAAATATGTAAATAAACTATTGATAGTATAGAGGAAAGTAGAAATAATGATTGTGACAGAAAGCAAGATATTTACTGTCATTTTTGGTTAGTTGATAACAAGAAGAGAGCTTAACAAAGTCATTTTTAATTCTGTATATTATAAAAAGGGAAGAACTTTGACAGTCTTTCAAGAAGCTATGATTATAACCTGCAAATAGAGACCCAGCAGTCTTTTCAAAGTTTGTATCTTGATATGGACTACTTTCATGGGTTGACAAATAGATATCAGAAATAAACGGCTAATCTTAAACACTTATCCAAAATAGAAAAAGTACTTTTTAAATTCAGAATACAGTTTTTTATGATTCAAGAGACACATAGCAATATTTTTCTTTTTAATTGTGCAATAAATACCTGTACCTGAAATCAGATGTTTGAGAAAATACCTTTTTGTCAAAAGCCACGTGTGCTGGGATGAAATCTGAAGGTGGGGCTTGTTTAGGTTCACCATAAGTTAAGGTGGGTCTCTTGTTAGATAATTCATCAAGTTCAGCTTGAGACAACTGATTTACATAAAGCCGATTTCCACCTATCCCCACGGTTGGAAGTTTCTTAAAGGCAAAACCATTCTTGAAATCTAGAGTCTGGGTGCGATGAAAAGCAGTTTTCTATAGAACAACAAAAATACAGATTCAAATACTGACCAGACTGGTGTATTAAAATAACACCTTTATTTTTCAATTGCCTTGTCTCAAATATATTTGTCTTTAGAGCCAAATTTCATTCATGACCCTCCCACATAATTTTAATAATACATTAACGTAATTTTTTTCTCAAAAATATGGAATTATATTTTCATAATAATAGTTCACAACCTCTAGAACAGTTTTAAACTCTTAGAGATCATAGAGTTTCAAACACTGAGGACTATATTTTAAAAAATAAAAAAGGAATATTGAAGTAAAATATGTTTTAATAATATTCTTTAATAATACTTAGACTGAATTTAACATATTGACGTAAATTTTAATGAGATATATGAGGGGTCCTTGGTGCTTTCTGAGCTTGGTTGTTTTCTTGCAGATATTTCACTACCCAAACTAGATAACATCATCAGTCCCAATATAATGAAACGTCAGCAAGAAAACAACCAAACTCAGAGAGCACCAAGAACTCCTCATTTCAATCCTGAGCTACAAATATTCTCCTTTATTGGTGAGATGTTTGAGTTTGCATAACATGACATATCACATAAACATCTTCAGTGATATTGATTAAAATGTTAGTGAAAGATTCGATCATTTTAATATTTGGTAGAAAGAGCTGAAAAATCTACTTTCACCGAGTTATGTTGAAGGAAAAGGAAGTAGGCTATTCAATGCTTTTCTCTTAATTTTTTTATGCCCTTCTGTAACTTTTGTTAAGAAATCTTCTAACATTGAGGCTACCAGGTTTCAGTTTTAAAAATATAGATGGTTACAAAATGGCTTGAAAGCGTTTTCAAAGGCTGTAAAGCCATATTTTAAAGACCCAGAGTCGTCACATTCGGTGACAGAAAGGTGGGAGTATTTATGAAATATATCGCTCTTAAAGGATGGCGTCGATCGGAGTCTCTGACTAGGCCCGCAAGACTCAGCGGAGCCGCTGGGAGATGCTTGATCTAATGGGCCACACCGCTAGCTATTCCGGAGGAAATGTGGTGTGGGAAAAAAAAAAGATTTTCCTCACCGTCGGGTCCCGAAAGGACGACCCCGGAACAAGCGGCAAGCCTTGCACCGGCTGAAGGCTCATGATGGTCGGTCGAGCAGCGAAGGGCTTTGCGAGAGATGGATCCGCTACCGCGGGTAACTAAGCAACGCCGTTTCCTCGGTAACCATCAACAGTTGGACTTTCATTTACATTTCTAGAGCGCCCGAGGAATGCGCTTGCGCACTAGTGACCGAGGCGCTCAGCTCGGTTGAAAGGTTCAGATGCCGCTCTTCATCAGCTCTCGGTTGAGTTTGGCTGGATGCTCCCCACCCCGTCGTATCGTCTTTCACTAGCGCTAGACTGAGGGAAAGAAATGTCTCAGTATAAACAGGCTGGCTTGAAGTTTGGTTTTGCTGTAATTGCTTTTATTGTAGTTCGGCAATTGAGCTTTACTCCTATGTAGCAGATTTACACGTGGGCGATTAAGCCTAATACAATGGAGCAAAGTTTACCTCGGGTTCAGTTTGGCGGCAATTAGGACGGTAAGAATGTGAATATATTAGGAAGACTTTAGTTCTAGGATTTTATTAGCCTTTCCGATTGTCCTCTGTATGCAATACTACATAGAGGCAGTATTTCCTTCCCACTTCCAGTATTCTACCATGTTATTTTTTTCTTCAAATGCAATTTGTGAAAAATAGCATTGCTTAATTTCTTGTCTGCATGGTGTTACACATCATTTTGGAAAATATGGAGAGTAATTTCTGAAGCAGCCTTTCACACTTCAGAAATCTTTCCCAGTTAGGACTTCCCCTTCCGGATGACGGCACCCTCGAAGAGCTCTTCGTGGGCTGTTTTCTCTCTACCGGTAGACCCTTATGTGGGTCTTAAATCGCCCTGGAGGGGCGACCACCGTCGAGGAGGCTTTTGCTCGGCTCTGGTGGAGCGGCGGCTCCCCCTATCTTGTGGAAAAATAAAGCCTTAAAAAAATAAAGCGCTTTTACGAAATTCCATGGGTGAAAGAGAGATCTTTATTTTTGCGCAAAAAGTGACTTAACAATCAGCAAATTTCTGAACAAGGGGGAGGGTCTAAACTAAAGCTTTATAGGTTTCTTTCTCTCAGGAACAAAGGAAGCATAGATGGAATCTTACATTGAATATGGAATCTACTTTGTGTAACATTTAGATAGTTTCTCACACTTAGGTCCATTTCTCATGGGAATACAATGAAGGCAGTTTTTACTTTTATACAATGTTTCTAAATATGCATTAGGTCATCCACGTATTGTTAATACAGCTTTTGGCTAACAGCTTTCTTTCAGAGATTATGCAGACACATGATTTTTGCTTTTAGTGATTTTTCATTATTATTATTATTATTATATTACTTTATTCTTCTTTATTCTATGTTATTCTATTTCTTTCCCACATTACTTACAGTCCGAGCTAACTCTGTAGGGCCGATGGAGAAGAAGATCAGTCAGTAAAATGGCCGATCACTTCGCTGTGCCAGCTGAAGTCAGAAAATCATTTAAGCATAAAGAACCACCTGGTGAATCCGGGTGAGACTTTTCCTCCCTCTCTCCATTCTGAACTATTTTTCCTGCAAAGAGTTTGCTGTTTGGATGACTTCCCTGTTCTAAGAAAGCAGCTTCTGTCTGTTTGGGGGGAAAAAATACTTTAAACAAAACTACAGAATAGCACTTTTACTATATTTTGAACCTTTTGGATTTGGGTATCCCAGGAAAGATTCCTAATTTAGAGCATTATTTTACTTACTATACTGAAGATATTTGCTTTTTTCGGTCTCTTTTATTGTCAGTCTTAATGTAAAGGCTTTTAACCGTGCAAAGAAAAAGCTTTCTATAGCTTACTGAGGACATCTTATGGTGAAAATATTTATTGCAATTCTAATGTCTTTGTTTTGGTGTTTGGAGAACACTACTTCAGGAATTAACAAGAAGAAAAGATAAAGGCTTGGAAACAGCTGTGGATTGTGTTTGTGATTTAAAAATTGTGGAGGAGGATATATATGGACTTAATAAATATAGTTTCCACAGAAAGATTAAAAGACTTTTTTACTATGGAAATAGAAGACTTTTACCCACAGCTTGACTATAAGCTGATATTGGAAAAAATATTGGAAATGACAGAGGAGGTGAAGTTATGGAGAAAAACTAAAGGTTATTTTGCAGAACCACAAGCTGAGCCTCAAACTTTAAAAGATCAACCTATAGGCCAAGAAGAAGCCTATATGCAACAATATACACAATCTGAGATGGAAGTAGTTACTGATCAATTGAATTCTGGACTGGATTATGAGCTGATATTGGAAAAAATATTGGAAATGACAGAGGAGATGAAGTCATGGAGAAAAACTAAAGACCATCTTCTAGAATCACAAGCTGAGCCCCAAATTTTAAAAGACCAATCTACAGGTCAAGAAGAAGCTTATATGCAACAGTGTACACAATTTGAGATGGAAGAACTCACTGATCAGTTGAACTTTAGAAAAACTCTGGACCCAAAATCCCAGACTGAGACCTTAAATAATTACTTATAAATCAACTAACTACTACAGAGGAGGATATTTCACAAGTCTATGTACAAATGAACAACTTTGAAGATAAAAAAATGACTATAAGTGAAGTTCACCCATTGCCAAAATTAACAGGAATTGACAGCCAGACGTGATCGATTGAAAGTTATGACAACCTGGATAATTAAGCTGAAATTATAATATGGAATAAAATGGACTATATTGCTTATATGATACTGTAAGAAGGGGAAGAGAATTTTGATCAGATCGATTTGTTGATAAACATTAGTACTCAAATACTGAGATTTGATGACATAGATGCGACATTACGGAAACCAGCTTGGTATAGAAAAAAAGCCAGAGTTAGATTTAAAAATGTGATTTAAAATCTTAATTATTGTGTCAAAAAGGCTTTAGAGATTTGGACTGATTTGACAATCTAATTGAGTAAATGAAAGCAGTAAGATAATAAGTGGTGTAATAATATATATGTCTTAGATACAATAGTTAATTTGGTTGAGAGTTAAATTTTACTTAACAGGTCAAAATGATTTTTTTTTACTCTGTTCATATAGAAAACTTTTGTAATAGCAGAAGAATTAGAAAGATCTATGATAAGAGAAGAAAGGGTATTAATTAATGGTGTATTAAATTAAGAGATGGAATATATGTGAAAATATTAGAATGTTATTCTTGGAATATTATGTGTGTTGTAGAAGGGATATCCAAAATTTTATTAATATGTTTGTTTAAGATCAATTGGAACATTTTATTTGAAATTAGTGGAGCTTAAAAGCAGGAGTGATTTATGTAGATGTAATAGTAGGGATGATTCTGTGGATTGATTGAATTTTAAGAAGAAATAGATTAAACTAAATTTGTTAAATCATGTGAGGAAATAGAGGGGGAAATTTTTTAGGGTATTAATTTTAGTTATATATATATGACTTGTTCTGCTATGATTGATTACCCTTTCACCACGGTATTTTCCTGAGCACTTTGATGTTAAAATTAAAAAAACCAATAAAATGTGTATTAAAAAAAATCTTTCCCAGTTGGAATACTATAATTTATACTTACTGTGCTGTAATTTATCTACTGTGAAACTTGAATTAATGGATCATTTGGGAGGTGGGGATATCTATATACCTAAATGTCTGCTGAATCTAAATGCATGCCATTACAGTAATATCAATTTATGTCATTTGCATAATATTCAAATAATATAATTTGTATAACTTGCATCAATTTACATTTAATGATATAATGTCTGGACAGACTTTGGAAATTTGAGAGTGAAATGCATATTTTTCTATTGATTAAATCAAGGTGCTATAAACTGAGATTTTACCTTCATAAAAATCAATTTACAAAAAAAAAAAAACAACTAGAAAACTCAAAACACCACAAAACAGCCTTATTGAAACCTTGTTCATCCATGTGGCTAGCAACAAATCAAATCAGAAAATCCAAAAGCATGGTGAAGAGCAAAACCAGAAAGATTGGAAGAATGTATATCAAGAGTTCTATGCAGAGATTAAATAGGAGAACATTGAAGACAAGTAACTTGGACAAATAGTTGTCAAATTCTTTTTTGAAAACGTCCAGCAATGTTGCAGCCACAACTCCAGGCAAACTGTTCTATTGATTAATTGTTCTCACTTTCAGGAAGTTTCTCCACAGCTCTAATCTGGAACTAAGGAGAAAGTTCCTGATAGAACAATTAATCAATGGAACAGTTTGACTCCTGGAATTGTGGATGTATTATCACTGAAGATTTTCAAGAAAAGACTGAACAACCATTTGCCTGGGATGATATAAGGTCTCAAACATTATTGAGCATTATTGAGCCAGGCTCATTCCCTTCCGTGATCCACTCAGAACTCACCCTCATTTTGTCATTATCTTTAAATTCACACATTTTGGCCCACACAGCAATATGCACAAAGGTATTCAAGAAAAAATGAAGTTGACAGAAAACTGTTATTTTAAAAAAGATAAAGCACTGTTAGATGAACATTCAGGAAAATATTTGTGAACTAGTTATATAATATTTTTGCATATCAATCACTGTTTATCCACAGGATTCATAAAACTTTAAGAGGGGAGTCATTTAGAATCATAGAAAATATATCTATATGGATTATAGAATTATAAAAAATCTGTCTGGTTTTTCAGAGGAGTAAAGTTCAATAGGATGATTATTCCACTCACAGGATAGTGGGAACATATTAAAAGATAAAATTAGCAAAAACATTTACATTTTTTTCAAGGGCAGATCTTGGTATGGAAATTATGAAATTGGGAATTAGTTGGAAAAAGGCTTTATACCTAAGCATACTTGCCTGAGGGAAAAATTAGTGAGATAGCCTTCTATCCATAGTAAATCTGTCTTTAATGTATTGTTACATGAACTGAACTCTTACAATAGCCGTTACAAAATAGTATTATGTAAAATGTGAAGGCACTTTGGGTGTGGGTTTCTATAATATGTTAAGCTAAAATATAATTTATGGCTCAGTGTCCTGCAAAAAGCTAGCCAGTATGGTTTAGCACAGTGGTTCTCAACCTTTTTAATGGCGCGGCCCCAACCGGTCGTAAGTCGAGGACTACCCAACCGGTCGTAAGTTGAGGACTACCCAACTGGTCGTAAGTCGAGGACTACCCAACCGGTCATAAGTCGAGAACTTTCCCTGCCCGGGAGCGCCACACATGCGTGGTGCCGCCCCCTGCGCCGGCTGAGGTGTAACTGGCAAGGGGCAACGACGGCGCAGGGTGACCACCAGCTGGCCCAGCCCAAGGGAGGTAAGGCACCCGCCGGGCCCCACCCGTGCCAGCAACCCTCCCTGTGCCCGCCGGCCTCCCACCTCCCACCCCTGGCTCTCTTTTACTTACATTTTTAGTAGTTGCTCAGCAGGGAGGGGTGGAAGCTTCCAGACAGCTCGCCTTCGCTGCAGACAACTTGCAGCACTGTTTGCAGAATGGGACTTTTGGCGGGCTCAGCAGGGCAGAGACAGCCTGGACAATTCCTATTGGCTTTTGAAAGCCAATAGAATTAGACTCTATCCAAGAGAGTCTATTCTATTGGCTTTCAAAAGCCAATAGAATAAAAGGGAGTAGCACAGCTAAGGAAAAGGGGGAAAAAATGGCGGACTGCGTTGTTTGGCGACCCCCGTGAAATGGTCGTTTGACCCCAAATGGGGTCCCGACCCACAGGTTGAGAACCGCTGGTTTAACACATTCACTGCATTGTGCAAATCTCTAAACTGGACTAATTCAATCATTCCAGGTTGCTTTAGCCACAAGAATATTCTGTTATTACAAACACAATGAGATTGTTTAATGCAAAAGGAAAACATTGTTGCTCACCTGAATATTTACTCAGGTCTCACACTTTCTGATGGACTGTGATTTGATTTATGAGGTGATATATAATTTTGTACTCTGTTATAATAGTTAAACCCATCAGAATCTTGAATAAAAATGGCATTTTTAAAGTGATACAAGCATTAAATACAAACGTATCTGCAGAAGGATCAAGGTTTTCACCAAGACAATTTTTTACTAACACTCTCCCTTAATCTTGCAAATCATGCAGAAGCACATTTTGATATATAAACAGTTTGATATAAACAAATTTCACATAAAATATCATTTTTTTAAACTTTACTTAAGATATCCTCTTCCCACTCCACACTTCAACAGTTTATAACAAAGTACAGTTTTTCAAATGTTCTCAACAATGCAGATTTCAGGAGTTTAATACAGAAGAAGTTGTTCATATAATTCTAAAATTAACACTTTTTTAAAAAGAAAGAAAATAAAAAAACTCTTATCATTTCATTTTAGTAACAAATAATGCCTATCTTAAAATATAGGCATTATATGAAAGTTATAAACATCCAAGGCACACTTGAAACCATCACCATATATTATTTGAAATATTGGAAATAATATGTAAGTCTGCTACCACAATGTTTGGATGTCAAATCCAAATAAAGCGGAAATTAACAATTGCAAATAGGCTGAACCTGCAGGTAGCAAAGAAGGCTAGTTTTATAAAAATGTGTTCATAATGGTGGAACTCTAATAATAAATTGCATTGTATCTGCAAATATTGTCATTGATACTAGCCTGGCCTTACCCAACCTACTGTTCTCTGCATATTCTATACTTCAACTCCCAAAATCTAAAACCAGCCAGATCATACCACCTTGGAATGAAAAGGCAATAATTAGAAAAAGTTACTTTAAATCCATATAACTGTAAAGTAAAACCAGTAAGGCTGTCTAAATTCTCTCAAACTGTCATGTGGCTACTTTAGGATGTTGCATTTGATCTCTGCATCACTGGCTTGGGGGGGAACAAAGGAAAGTGGTTATGTAATCATAAGCAGTGCTTTTTTTCTAAAAAAAAAAAAAAAAGGTGCCGGTACTCATACAACCCGCCTTGCCTATCCTACAAGGTTCCATCCTAAAAAGGTGCCGGAACTCCGTTCTGGGTGTTCTATGAGAAAAAAAGCCCTGAGCATAAGTATGCAAAATCAGTCAAGATTAGCCTGAAATAGCTGAATGAACCTGAAAAAGACATGGCTGCTGTGGGACTAATTGCGCAAATGTCCATGGGCATCTATCCATGGGCATCTCCCACAAGGGCCTGAGATAACTGTTTCAGACACAGGATACATTCATCAGCCTTTTGGACAGACTCTGATAAGAACACCTGCAGTAGCCTTGTATCTGGAGAGTGTCTGTTATTTGATACATTGTAACCACCCCTATATACGTCTTTTGATTATGCTGTGTGATGTAAAAACCTTAGTAACAATAAAAGAGGGTGCTGGAGTCAGCTCTGGGCTCTCATCCCGAGATACCTGCGTGCGTGTCTCATTTTCCATGGGAGACCACCACATCTGGTGACCCCGACGTGATCCACTGAAGGATACGTCCCTGCCAACCCTTTACTTATCGCCTGGAATAGGCTTGGTGCACCCGACGAAGTTGCTGGCAACTGACTCCTCTTCGTAAGTATGGGGGGGTGGAATGTCTCACGCTCAAAAGCAGCATGTGGAAGAGCTGAGGCTACTTGGCAGGAAAAAATATCTTACTGATCAGGAACAGAAATTAACCCGTCACCTTTCTAAATCTGAGGCTGTCAAATTGCTTGCTTACGTTTGGGCTAACTGCTCATCCTATCCGGAGTCTGGATCTTTAAAAATAGATACATGGAGGAAAATTGGTACTATTCTCCACCAGTCTCCGAGAACCCCCCCAGAGATTTTATGCCTTTGGAAAATTGCCTATACTTTGATTCAAACCTATGCTGAATTGCCTCATCAGCCTTTATTAGATCCTCCACCGTATAAAAATCCGTCTGTTATGTTGGCCACTCCCTTAACCCCTGGAGCTGGTTTTAACCCTTCTGTCCCTGCAAATTTTATGGATTCTGATAAACAGCAAACAACCTCTCCTGTTCCTGCCACGTTGCCTCCTCTCTCCTCTCTCTCTCTCTCTCCTGGAATCATGCGTGGTGCTTTTCAAAAGGCTTTAAATAATGGTGATTTAAGCGTTTCTGAACTATCCGAGACAGAGTTGTTCCCTGTTAATTACCAACAGACTGCTAAAGGGTTAATAGTGGGTTGGGAGGCACTTCCCCTGGCTATGATCAGAGAATTGAAAAAGGCTACAAAAGATTATGGCATAACCAGTCCCTATACTAGAGGACTAATACATTCAATTGCTAGTGCATATAGAATGTTGCCTCAAGATTGGAAAGATCTGTTCCGCATGCTTCTTAACGGAACACAATATATAGTCTTTGAATCTGAATATAAAAGAGAGGCACAAAAGAGAGCTAATCACCCAGGTTCACAATACACAGCAGAACAACTCTTTGGAGAAGGCAATTTTACTACCCTTAATGCTCAAGCTCAAACTTTTACTCCCTTTGCATTTCCTATCATTAATGCTTGTGTTCTTTCTGCCATGGCTTGTGTTGATGAGTCTGGCACCCCGATTCAATCTTTTTCTGCCATTCGCCAGACTGCAACTGAATCCTATGCAGACTTTGTGAATTGCCTGCAAGTTGCCATTGAGCATCAAATTTCAAACAGAGATGCAGCAAATGAAATCCTCATAAAATTGGCTTATGAATATGCAAATGCAGACTGCCAGTCCATTCTTAAACCAATTGTTTCCAGTCCCACGGCCACTCTGGCAGACTTTCTTAAAGCCTGTCGCATTGTGGGAACCAATGCTTTTCAAATGGACACTCTTGCAGCTGCAATCCAAAAGGGGAATCAACCCCAAGGCACTTGCTTCAATTACACTCTTCAGATGTATGGCAACTTTCTTTTGCTGACTGGGCAGGATCTGTTTCCTGTCATATTCCCTCTGACCCTTGCTTCCAACTCCTTAATAATGTTTCAATTTCTCTGCATTCTCCCATTTCCTCCTCTCCCATTCCTAACGCTGTCACCCTGTATGTTGATGGTAGCAAGACTTATGGTTCATGTGTATGGAAGGAGAGTGAACAATGGCACACAAAAATTACTCCTCCTCAAACTTCTGCTCAGCGTGCTGAACTTGCTGCTACAATATTGGCCTTACAAACTTTTTCTTCTGAACCTTTTAATCTTATTTTAGATAGTCTTTATGTATATAAAGTTCTCACCTCTTTATCTGATTCATATGTGTCACCCTCACTGGATGACTCTCTCCTCAGTCTCTTTCTCACACTTCAATCCCTTCTTCATTCCCGCTCTACTTGTTTTTTTCCTGCTCATATTAGAAGTCACCAACCTTTCCCTGGTATTATCTCCGAAGGCAATGCCAAGGCGGATGCTGCCGCTTCGGCTGCCTCCACTCACCAGGACGTTTCTGTCCTTGTTTATCTCCCATAACCCCATGGGACAGCCATTCATATTTTCATCAAAATAAGAAGGCTTTAATGAAACAATTTTCTTTAACAGCTACGGAGGCTGCGGCTATCATACAACAATGTCCCACCTGCAGCCTCCAAGCACACTCTGTTCCCCAAGGGGTCAACCCAAGAGGGACGCAGAGCTGTCAACTTTGGCAAATGGATGTTACACAATATTTGCCATTTGCCCCTTGGAAATACTTGCATGTTTCCATTGACACCTATTCAGGTTTTATTATGGCCACCCCTCAAAGGGGTGAGTCTGCTAAACATGTTATTAATCATTGTATTCGTATCTTTTCTATCCTGGGCAATCCAAAAGAAGACATGCATGCAAAAAAGAAAGGGGAAAATACCCCCGGCTTGCCTGGGATACAAAACACTCTTAATCTTGTACTTTTTACCTTAAACTTTTTGAATGTTTCTGGCACCCCTGGCTCAACTGCCGCAAGCAGGCATTTTTCTGCTTCTCCCACAGATTCTTCACGCCCCCAGGTATACTATCGACGTTTGCCTGATCCCACCTGGAAAGGGCCTGCCTCCCTCATTACTTGGGGTCGAGGCTATGCTGCAATAGACGACCATGGCGAGATCATTTGGACTCCAGCTCGTTGTGTTCGTCCTTATATGGCTCAACGTACACCACCTCAGCCAGGCATATGAGGATCAGGGACTGTGGGCTTTTAATGCTTTTGTATGGGATGCCAGGCGCACTGCTCTTACACTTAACGTCACGAACTGTTGGATCTGCATGCAAATTCCTGGTGACAGTCGTGGTGGCCTTATTTTCCATGCCATCCCGTTCAATGAAACAGGATGGAAGCAGCAGTGGAGCATAACTACAGAGACATTGAATATGACATATGCTGTGGGTGCTCGTATAATGGAACCTGCCAGATTTTGTTTTTATAGCACAGGACTATTCCGTACTGCCATTTATTTGGGAACTTATAGTAATTGTCAACAAGTTATTATATGGAATTCAGCAAAGAGATGCAAATCCATCAAAAGCAACCTTACTAAGGTAAATGACACTTATCAAAGCAATCAATGGACAAACATCAGTACCTACATGGCTTGCCTTGACATGGAATCCATAATAACATTTGCTAATGAGTCTCACCAGGGTTATTATGAGTTACCCGATATGTGGCTACTATGTGGCCGTAGAGCCTATCGCCAGGTGCCTAAGGATTGGAAAGGCACCTGTACATTGGGCCTTTTGACTCCTGCTGTATATGCTTTGCCTCATCTCCCTGATGGACGCCTGCGGAACAAACGTGATACTGGTTCCTCGGATCCACCCCTAACATTGGGTGGTAGTTTAGAGACTCAAATCAGCAGAGGGATTCTACCCAATCTAGGAGTTGCCATGAACTATAGAGACCTTCATTTGCTTAACAATTGGACTGTTCATATGTTTAATGAAACAATTAACAGCATTAAAATGATTAATCAAGAAATGGGGGAAATAAGGGAAGTAGTTTTGCAAAATCGGTATGCTTTAGATATTATTTTAGCAGCAAAAGGCGGTGTATGTGCTTTAATTCATTCTCATTGTTGTATGTATATACATGATTTTCAACCTAATATTTCTGCTACAGCTAGAAAAATGGAATCTTTGCTCCAAAATAATCCCTTACGCAGCGATGGATCAGGCACCGTGGATATTTGGGGTGCCCTTTGGTCCTGGCTACCGGATGGATCCTGGCTACGATCTTTGATTTCTATTATAGTAACCATTTTGATATTATTTGTATTGCTATGTTGTTGCATTCAATGTATTCCCTCCCTCCTGCAAATGTGCAAAAATGTTACGCCCTCCACTAGGAAGGACGCCTTAATCAGTGAATCAAGATCCCTTCTGGAACTGGAAGTGAGTAACATTGAAAAAACAGAAAAGCAGGAGATGTGGGACTAATTGCACAAATGTCCATGGGCATCTATCCATGGGCATCTCCCACAAGGGCCTGAGATAACTGTTTCAGACACAGGATACATTCATCAGCCTTTTGGACAGACTCTGATAAGAACACCTGCAGTAGCCTTGTATCTGGAGAGTGTCTGTTATTTGATACATTGTAACCACCCCTATATACGTCTTTTGTTTATGCTGTGTGATGTAAAAACCTTAGTAACAATAAAAGAGGGTGCTGGAGTCAGCTCTGGGCTCTCATCCCGAGATACCTGTCTGCGTGTCTCATTCTCCATGGGAGACCACCACAGGCTGCCTTAACTGTTTGAAAAGGTGCCCTTCCTATACATTCTGAACCAACTCTTTGAAATATGTGCTAAAAACAATCCTTTTGTGCATCACATTTTTTTTAATAACAACACATTCACTTGGATTCATCAATCCTAAATGCAACATTTTGTGTATATAAAGAACTAGCAGTAAAAGGATCTGGGAATTATCAGAGGCAGATATATGAAAGAGTCTGAAGAACAATTTCAAGAAACTTAGTACACTGTACTTTTTTTTAAAATAACCAACCATACTTTCTAAGAGTGCTTACAGATTTAAAATTGTTTGAGGGATGCCTGCAGCTTGACTAATGCTGATTGTAGTACACATTTTACAATGCATTAAATTGAAGTAGCTTAAAAATTTTAATGTCATGTAAGCAACCAAGTTACAGGCATGAAATACATGTTCAATGAAAATTGCTGTGAAACAAAGATATCACTTATGAAATCACAGAAAATAATGCAACTTAGTTCACAGTAAGAATAATGTATGTTTTACAAAAAATAATCATAATCTATTTATTTAGTTAGAAACATCTTAATGAAAAGTATTTCTGCTGAGTAACAACGTAATTAAAATTCTCAAAGCCATCCCAACTATTAGAAAAATCTTAGTAGATTATGCCACTAGATGGTGATATAAACTCACTAAGAATTTTCATACAGTCCATCAGATTTAATTGATGGAATTATTTATTTTCTTCCAATAGTTTATATATTTTAAACAAAATTTTTCAGTGTTTATGTTGGCAGAAAATGGCTTAAATTTCTTGTGACTCAACTATTATTAATGGTTTTTGAAACCATCTTGGACTGTACTTGTCTTTGTATGTTAACTACTTTCACCAAAATTTGAATAGGTATAAATCTGGCCATCTTGAATACAACTGATATACTGCATATTAAGGAGAATAAGATGGGAAACTGTAATTAGAATTCTGAGTGTACCATTGCCAGACTGCAAATGGGGTTATCCATTGTTATGACTGTCTACTAATGCAAAATGATTCCCACTTCCCAGCATCATCAAAAACCAAGTTTGGCACACATCTTTCAATTATATGCTAGTGTGCTATGTGCAAATAACATTTCACAGGAAACATTAATAAATAAAACATTCTACAGCTGCAGTTTCTGTTTGAGTATGCTGTTTGTGTTTGGAAGAAAGGAAATAGAAGTTCAGAAGTTAAAAGCCACACAAGACTCAAAGCACAACTCAACTGGACTCCTACTGATGAGAAGACAAATAAAACTGTGGTTAGGAAAATGTGCTGTTGGTACAATGGCATGGTACTTATTCATATAATACTTTTTTACAATAAAACCGATCCTTCTTTAATTATTTAACTTGGTGCTCAAACAGGGAAGAAATACTGTACTCTTATCTTGGTTGCCAGAATAGCATTCAGGTTGTAAAAGTCTCGAATGGATTTGTTTGAATGACATGATATCTAAAATCCAGAAGGGACCAGGAAAACTAACATTTTGCCAAAAATATGAGTGAAGGCATGCAGAAATGAATTAGGAAGAATAGAGTCTTTATGGACAACAAACATGAAAAACACTAGATATATTTATAGTCATAGATGCTAATCAGTGTTAAAATGGTAAAATAGCATGCTTAGCAGACCAACCGGTGGCCTTTAATTTCTTTCAGGAGAAATCCTGATTGATTTTCCTGAAGCTTTATTTTATTCCATTGATAGTTGTACTCCTCTTCCTGTTTTTGATATCCCAAAATTCTTCAGGAGGCACAGAGGGAAGCTGCAGTCCTACCTGAAATATCTTAGAATAGGAAAGATGCAAATAATCTGGAATGTGATGTGTGTGTGTGTGTGTGTGTGTGTGTGTGAGATTGTGGGGGGAATGTCAGGAACTGGGCAGGGCACAAAGCAGGGCAGATTCCCAGCATTGAAAAGGGATTATCTAAATTTGTAGATAACTTTATAGCACAACTTACTTGAAGGAAATTGAAGTACTAAGATCTGAGGAGGCTTCAACTCTTCTGAAAATATGTTGTAGATTCATTGAGAAAGCACAAAACATCACCTTAAAGGCAACAAACATCTCCTGTTCTGCTTGATCACTACTAACCTCAGTGGAGAGATAGTTATCCAAAGGAGAACAACTGTTTGCACTGCAAAAACCTTTGCATGTATACAAAGGGAATAGTAGGGCTATTAACTTCTGCTACCTTTGAGAATCCTACCCTTCTTTGCTTCAGCTAACCTGGGCTTGAATGATAAACAGGTGACAGCTATCAAATTATGAATGGTATTCTACCACCATACTATTTCTGAAGCTTATAACTTGGGGGAAGAATCAGCACTACTTGAGCTGTATAGGTACCAGTGGTTTCAAGGTCACAGATAAAATGAAACCAACTGAACAAGACTATCAGCATTATGTCAACCTTCTCCATAAGCTTTGTTTTAATCATCTCTGAAGTCATAAACATGACTACTCTATATCATTTCAGATTGCAAGTAATGAGTCTTATGATTTAACATGAAAAAAAAATCCCTACATATAAACTAGTAAACTAAGGACTTTGACCCAATGTGTTAAGGAATCTTTTTCTCTCTTATGTGACCCCATCCCCATTTATATTCTGAAGTAATATAACCCACACAGTTCCTTTACCAATGAGATAAGAGCTTTACAGATGTGCAAGTCAATGGCAATAGTCTACTCTTCTAGTTAGTTACAGTATCCTCTTTCACATAATACAAATTTCTATAAATAAGTAAGAGTAAGACCATTTAGAAAAATCTGCCTTTATAACTCTTCAATTAAGTATTCTAAATGCCCTTTGCCCAGCAATAGGTACAGTTAGTAAAAATGTTTAGGGCATAAGGCAGGTATAATAAATTAGTGTTGACCTGTAATCAATTCCTTGATTATAATTTATAGAGGAAAACCACTTGGTTAATTTACTTATATACAGTACTTGAGTAAACTTCCCTCTTCCTAGTTTTCTTCAAGCACATCAGGACTGAACCCTGTTTCTATGTCAGTCTCTCAAGATGCCTTTATGGCCAGTTCCTCCTTGATTTTGCGCTGCAGTAGGAGTGCAGTGACAGCACTGCAAGCAACTAAGCCAAAAAAAGAGCCACAAGACAGGATGATGGAAAGAGATCCATGTCGCCTGAATAAGATATCTTGACTGTTCTTGTAATCCAAGAAGATGGCTTCCAATTGTGAGAGCGTGCAAATAGCAAGGAATGTGTGAAAAATTTGGTGGGCATGACCAACAATATCACAGGACCCAGGGAAATATTTTTCAGGAACTGGACAAGAGAAGAAATAAGCACTGACTAGGAAGAAAAGTATCTGGAAGGTGTGGTACCAAGCAGCCAACTCCTCACAGCCTTCAAGGTGGCACATAATCACACGGTGAGCCACAGGACTGATGTCCAAGATGAATGCCAACCCCGCTGGGATCACTTGACATACTTTCCTCATGATGGGATATGGGCGCCGGTAGCGGTACTTGGCATAGCAACAGCCAGCACATGACAGCCACCCACAGAAAGCAGCTGCTGGCAAGAAGAAAAGCCAAAATTTGTCATACCAGGCTTGGTCAGAGCTGTAGTAGAAATGGGCCAGGGCACTTCCGTATTGGTAGATGCTGACGCCAACATAATCCACAAAATAGAAACTATAGTGTGATATCTCTGACTTGGACTGCAAGAGATGAGCTAAGAGGCTGCATGTCAGATATGTAACAGAGGAAAGGACAAAGATGAAGAGAGGTAAGGAGCGGATCTCCAGAGATAAGCCCTCTGCTTCAGCAAAAACATTAAATCTCAGCAGCACTGCCAAAGCAGCCAGAAGGTGAGTCCAGACATTAACAACCTCATTATGTTTTTGGAAGAGGCTGAGGAAATAATAGCGCCAATCCTGACCTATGGGGCGATAGCCAGCTTGGATATAAGGCTCCCTGAAAAGTTGGGGCACATCAGATTCTTTAACTGTGCAAGGCATCTTGGGAAAGCCTTCTTCCAAGAGCTGAGGAAGTCGACGGAGTTGTTGTCCACTGATGGACAAAGTGCTGATCCGTTCCAGAATAGCCGTCATCATTTAAATGTTTCCTAAAGTGATAAGAACATGAACATGATTAATAAGAAGGGAAATGAAGAATACAAAGAGGCAAATATTTACAATCTCTATATGTTACCCTGTTTAGAAAAACTATCCAAATTAAGCCCTTTGGACAAACAACTGGAGAAAGAAGATGACAATAAAGATGGTTTGATGGGACTCAATTAGGATTCAAAAATTGCATTCCTAGCTTTCATTTAAAAAAAGAAAAAGAAAGAAATGATGCTTGATCCATAGTGGTCTCTTTCATGTTGTGTTGTATTATAGACCTATATCATAAATGAACATAAATGGATCTAATTGAACAGTCAAGCTGCCTTCCTTGCTTTTCGCAATACAAGTTGTTTTCCACTTATTAATCAAAATTAGCATTGTTATTCCATTTTTTTAAAGTCACTTGATTCTGAAAAGAATATTTGGATATATTACAACCATTGTGAAATTACTGTAGTTGGGAAGTGTATAATTTGAAGCCCACAGCAAAGTTTTAAGAAAAAAAATTCAAAAAACCCACTACCATTTACATTTGTCACTGTTGCACAAGAAAAAAAAAAAAAAGCACTGCAGCTTATTGTTCCTAAATTTTGATTCAGGAAAAAAACAGCATGTATACTGAAATTATTTCCATCAGAAAATAATGCCAGAGAAATAGTCGAGTAAGTGTCATTAAACACAGTAGCCCCAAATTATTTCCATCTCTATCTCCAAAAATTACTTCCATAAGAAAATACGATGTTATATCATCATTGTCCCAGTCTTACATAATAATTATAGTGGTATTATAGTGGTAATTATGTAATATGTATCCAAAATAATGCTGCATCCCTACATGTCAAGAACAAGTTAAACAACATATGAAGATTGAAATCTCAAGATTAATACATTCAGTACAAGTAAATCACTGCAGAATTCAACATCCTGGGTCCAACTACTGCTTCAATTACTTTTCAAAAATTCCCTATTTACGAAACGTGCATAGGTTACTACCGTGTATTGAATCTCAGAGTCAGTAATGACTGGAGCAGTGACTAATGTGACAGTCTCAGAAACAAAAAATGATAGCTGTGCAGATATCTCAGTGACAAGCATGGAGGATGGATTCTTGCATTTCTAACGGTTATGTTTTAAGCACAATGTTAGATGGTATGGACATATCTCATAAAACCATGAGGAATACTTAAGAGAAATAAGTTCGTTGTTTGGAAAATAAGAATATTTCTTCTGATCATATCGTTGTGTGATATTCTTGTTCTTGAATTTTATATTACTGCTAATATCTCAGTGCTTTTTACACTGACCTCAGTCTCTGGAAGTTCCTTTCTGAAACATTCACTTTTTGAATAGTATCTCATTATTAGATTTCCGTAAAAGCATTCCATCTTAAAATGAGAAAAGACTACCTACTCTATTCCAATCACAGTGTAACTCACCATTCCCAATTAAAAAGGTCTTCAATACAAATAACTCAGATTACTTTCAGTTATTCCAAGACAAGTGATATTATCCTCCTAGCCTGATTTTCTATTTTCATGTCTTAAAGTTCAGCATATACTACTTGCACACATTAAAGGAAATCCCACAATGATTTTTCTTATATCCATTTGTTTTCTGGCTTTGTAATACTGATCCTCTTCCATATAGCCAATTTCATTCATTCAGCACTAAAAAAGAAATTAGATGATACTGTAATAAATGAGCTTGGGAAACAATGCTATTTTCTATCCTTAATAGATGCAAATGGTCCTCAATTTCATCAGGACAGTAACACTTGAGTGGGACAGCTCAGCTCAACTCCTTCCTCCCAACTTCCTATATCTCTTCCATTTACTATTAGTATCTTCCTACATACCTATATACACACATGAAAACTTACTGGCCCCCATGAGAGATTCTTCTTGGATAACAGCATATGGGACAATTTTTGCCTGGATTATTCTCCTCTGAGTTCATTTGGTTCATGCCGGATGTTAACGAAACAAAAACACCCAATTACTAAATACAAGTATGGGAAGATACTGAGGTTGGCCCAGAGGATGTAATTTTGATCACATGTTAAAAGTTCCTAAAGTGTTGGGAAAACTTGCATTCAAATACAGATTAAGAGGATTGCATCTGCTACACTCTTCTCCCTTCAAATTAAAAAAATGCCAGGAAGAATTTTAATAGTCATGTTAAATCTAATTGAAAGCTGAGTTTAAAAAAATCAGATACTGTTTTACAGCGTTTATTTTAAGGGCCATCCCTCTGTCTCTTTTTCTCTTTCTCTCATGTACTTATGAGGCTCTTTATATTATCAAAATATGAGTGTGATGAAACAAATTATATACAGTTAGCTTTACAATAGAATCATAGATAGACTGAAATCAAGGAGTTCCCATTTTTCTCCTTGCCCTCTTTTGTACTCTCATTACTAACAAAACAGTAGATGAAACATTGAAGAAACATCAGTTAAATGCTCCTGCACATTACATTTAGTGCATTTATTTATTTATTTATTTATGCATTACACTTAGCTAAGTGTAGTGCATAAATAAATAAATAAATAAATGCACTAAATGTGTAGCTAAGTGTAATGGCTTGTTTCAGAGAGATGTCCAAATTTAATTAACAATTTGGATACAGATAAAAAAACAGACCAGACCGCAAAGGTGTAGCATTCTGATCCAAGATTTCACCAAAGGAAGACACCAGGGTAAGGTAAAAAAAAAAAAAAAGAGAGACAGAATGATTTATTAGTTTGTTTTTATCTCACCTTTATTATTTTTACAAATTACTCAAGGAGCAAACATATCCAACCCACTTTTCTCTTCTTATTTTTCTTACAACAACCCAGTGAGGTGGGTTGGGCCAAGAGAAAGTGACTGGCCCATTGCCCAAAGTCACCCAGCTGGCTTTGTACCATGATACCTTGCTTCTAATCAGAGGGAATCATTTTACCCTAGTTTTCTAATCACAGCACACTGGTGGAGGGACATTGAAGTAATATATTAATATAGTTCCACTCTATGTTTTTAATAGTTTTCTGTTTTCTGAGCAAAAACGTCTATTAATCAACATCCATTATCTATTTTTTTCCTTATGCCAACCTAACTTATCTTTAGTCTTTTCTTACAGCTAATAACTTAGAACAGAAACATTTTTCTGTTATACAGTACTTTCTATAACTATTGAATCAGCAGTGACACCACCCGGCAGACTTTAACCAATCCAGAAAGCTACAAAGGAATAGCCTAGCTAGCACTTGAATGGAAAACCACTTTGGGCAAGAGTAGGAAGTCAGGGGGAAAAAGTCCTGCAAGAAGGCAATGCATAATGACAAGAACACTGAACAGATGTGTCCATGTAAGTCAAGCTCAATTTGACTGAGACTTCACTTTTTACTAAATTACACTGCATACCAAATATTTGTTCAAACTGGTCATCAAACATGTATTTCTCAATAAAATCTAGAATGTTTATACATTATCAGATCCCTATACTTCCATAGCCTAGTGATGGGTAAGATGTGTTTCTTCATATGTAATTGGCTTTGAACTCCTCCTCTCAACTTGACTCTAGCTATCCTCAGTAGGCTGAAGAAATCTGGAGTCTATCAACAGGTGCAACTTCTTCCACCTTGCAGTAAATCAATGTATCTCAGTTTCATCTCAACTAACAGAATTCCAGGTATATCCATCCTTCCTTCCTTCCTTCCTTCCTTCCTTCCTTCCTTCCTTCCTTCCTTCCTTCCTTCCCTCCCTCCCTCCCTCCCTCTCTCTTTCTTTCCATGAAATATTTTATTTATTCTTGAAGCATACAAAATTTATTATGCTTTTTGTTCTGTAATTTCTGGACCAGCAAAATGAATTTTCCAGTTACGCAAACTTCAATTATGGTAACAATAGTAAACAACAATAATTAATAATAAGCATCCTAATGTCAGTATAAATAAACTTTTTAATAAATAAAAAATAAGAGAAAGTTAACAAAACTCACAGATTCCTTCATGCCAGATTCCAGGCTACAGTATTAGAAAATAAGAACTTGTCTAATTTCAGCTGTCATGTGCCAATGTCGAACAAAGCAATAGGCAATTAACATTACAGAAGGAAAAATCCTTGGTCAGCATTTACTGTTCCACTTCCACAAAGCTTCTATTCTCTTCTTTTCTGTGTGGGTGTAGCATTTTGCTGAAAAGCTATATTCAGTTTACAGGGCATGTATTTCAGCCTCAGTCACAAACAACAGCATTTGTATGCAAGTTGCCTGGTAACTCAAATGCAAAAAAAAAAAAAAAAAAAGCAGGCAGGAAAGGACACTGTCTGGTGTACAAAATTAGTTTTTTTTAATATCTCTTCAAGTACACTTTTTTCTTTTTTTAACATTACAATAGAGGTTCTAAATAAACACACGTTGATTTTTCATTCCTGCACAATTATTTAATAATGAACATTATCAACATTTACATAAAAAGAATTGAGTTCTATATTTGTACAAACGATGTCCATTCAATACATTTTCATGCTATCATTATGCTAATTAGGAGGAGGGATAGTAATACAGGTCATAATCATTTACCCTTCTCTTTCCTGCTATAGTAGATTCTAAAAGCTAATATTTATGGCTCAGAATTTATCCATTTTTAATTTTTAAACTGTTCCCAAAATTTCCAGTTCTCTACTTTTATAATTGGGAACTGGAATACTTTTTTCTCCAACTTTTAAAATAGCTCTAGGAGAAAAATAAATTTGAATTCAAGTAATGAATGCTTTCCTTTATTTCTTCTTTTCATTTATAAATATTTTAATTTAGAATAGAATAGAATAGAATAGAATAGAATAATAACTTTATTGTTACTTTGAATGTATGCTAATCGGCATACATTAAAATGAAATTTTGTTGCATACAGCTCCCAAAGGGTTACCACCTCCAATATACACAACATAAATAATGCAAAAATCAATCAATAAATAAATAAATACAGAATTATGCATATGCCCACATATATTATATGACACAGAAAGACAACAGTCTAGTTCCGATTATGTATACATGTGCATAGTGAGAAAAACAAATCTTGCAAGTTTACCAGATGGATGGCATAGGGAAAAAAACTATTACAAAATCAGGTAGTCCTGCTAGAAATACTTCAAAACCTCCTCCCAGAGGGGAGTAAAAGAAACAGACTGTATAATAGGTCTTGGGGTCTCTAATAATGCTTTGAGCTTTAAGCACATAGTAGCATCCTGAATACCAGGAAGCAAGCTTCCTATGATCTTCTCCACTGTCCTTACCAATCTCTGTATGGACTTTCTATCTGAGGCACTGCTGCCACCAAATTAGACAGTGATGTAGTTTGTTAAAATGCAAATGCTCTCAATCGTGCCTCTGTAAAAAGTGGCCAGGACAGAAAGAAAGAGATGTGGTCTCTCATCTGATGCAGGAAGTGCAGATGCTGGTTTGCACACTTCACTATGGATAAGGTGTGGAGAGACCAATTCAGATTGTTAGTTATCTGTACCTCAAGATACTTAATACTGTTGACCACCTCTACAGCTACATCCTTGATACTGAGTGGAGTATTTGGTCAGACATTGCCCTCATGTGTTTATGTAATGAGTCCAGGCTAATTCCCTACTTGAGCCTTCCTCCCAACTGGGACAGTTGCTCTCCAACATCAGGACACATATGTCCAGGTGCTAAATATTTACACACATACCATATATTCCGCCGTATAAGGCGATCCGGCATATAAGACGACCCCCGATTTTGGCGCCGAGTCACATGCCTAGAAAGTCATCTTATATGCCCGAAAATACCATTATTTCCGGCTTATAAGACGACTCAGCGTATAAGACGACCCCTGACTTCGGCACCGATTTCAACGCTTTCAAAAGTCATCTTATACGCCGGAAAGTACGGTAATATTTATTTAGTCATCCTATTTATATGGCTGCTCATTATATAAAACATGATTCTGGGTGACATACAATAAAAATCTATAAAACAATAATATAAAAACAGTCAACAATTAAAAAAAGATTAATATTATGAGGAAATGTCAATCTAAGAACAATAAATTACATCTCTATTTGCATTTTGAATATAGGTGGCAATCTCCAGCTATTATGACTTAGTATCTTTTTTCCTCCTTTTGAGTGAAAAAGAGCATTATTCTTATACAGTAAAAATTTGCTTAATGTTTAGTAGGGTCACCAGGAGGCAAATGAAAATGCCCCAATGGATTCAGTTTTGCAAGCTGAGTCTCCAGATCAGAGAATACAACAAGTGTGTCAATTCGTATTCTATACCCCCAAAAGGGGAAACAGGATTGCATATATTTCCTTCAATCTAGCTAGCATTTCTTTCAGCTCTATAACTTTGTTTCTGAACCCTTAGCTTGTGTAATCAGTGAGCTGCACTTTGCCAGAAAATGAAAACAACACACCTGTTGTGTTGTTCAATAGTCAAATCCAAGACTGTGAACAGGGTTGGGAAATATTTTGAAAATGAATGCCACTATTTAACACTGAGGATGGAGCATTTGATTTGTTTTTTCCTAGATGTTTGATCATATTAAAAATCAGCTTACTTTAGGATATTTTTTTATAATTCTGTAAGAAACAAACTCAACATGATGGGAAATTGTGTCAATATTTCATCATTCAGCCACTAAAATTCAACAGAGAAAACTTCAGCAACAGAAAGTAAAGAAGAGCCCAGCACCACTTGCGGCTGAGAAGGAATCAACCTTCCTCTATGTAGCTCAGAAAAGAAACACAAGTAGGCAGATGACTCAAACAAACTCATTCCGTGCTTGCTTCCGCTGAAAGTTGCTCTCTTTATAGCCTCTTGCCTATTCCCAGACTGTGCATGTGTGGAAAACTGTGCATGTGCAGCTCTGCGGAAAGCTGCACAAGCGCAGAGAGGAGGAGGGAGCAGCTCAGCCCAGCAATGGCTCGCATGCCAGCAGAGACGGCTCCGTGTGCCGCCTGTGGCACGCGTGCCATAGGTTCGCCACCACTTGCTCAATAGTAGTAACTGTGAGAGGGATCTCGGAGTCCTAGTGGACATTCACTTAAATATGAGCCAGCAGTGTGCTGCAGTTGCCAAAAAAGCCAACACAGTGCTGGGCTGCATTAATAGAGGGATAGAATCAAGATCACGTGAAGTATTAATACTACTTTACAATGCCTTGGTAAGGCCACACTTGGAATACTGCATCCAGTTTTGGTCACCACGATGTAAGTAAGGCCGCCTTTTGCAATTGACTAATAGCGAATAATAATAATAATAATAATAATAATAATAATAATAATAATAATAATTATTATTATTATTATTATTATCATCATCATCATCTATCTTATCCTAGCCTATCCTATTCTATCCTATCCTATCCTATCCTAACCAACATATTATTTATCTATATCTCTTTATCTATATCTCTCTATCATGTTGACTAATCTCTGGACTAATCTCTGCAGTTATCCTGGCAAGGTTTTCAGAAGTGGTTTGCTCTTGCCTGCTTCCTAGAGCTGAGGAAAAATGACTGGCTCAAGGTCTTTGGCTTTTTGCCTGAGGCATAACTAGAACTCATACACTCGCATATTCTAACCTGATGCCTTAACACAAGCTCTCCTACCTCAACACAGACCCACACTAGCAAGAAAGCAATTGATTTGCCATGGCAAAACCTCAGCATTCTTTACCAAATATTTCGATACACAGTATTAGAATATAGAATATAGCTTCATGTATTCTATGTCTACAATCCACTTTGTCCATCAATAATTATGTTTACACTGAGAAGTCAAAAACTAATCCAAGCTGATTAGTAGAGCAGGAACCATATCCTTGTCTATCCTCAAATGTAGACGCTTCCTGGGTGACTTTGGAGCAGTCACACTACCCTAGACCACCCTAAATCATGGGTTGTGGTTGTGGGGAAAATTCTACAGTATGTATACCACCTTAACATACAAAATAAAAGACAAGACATAATTCAAATAAACTTATTTACTGCACAGTAGGAATCCATTTTCTTGTAGTGTTCCATGCTCTCACATGAATTATGCATTAGGTACCCAAACAGTTCAAGCTTCATTTTCCAGAACAATTCACATCAGTCTTTAATGACTTTCCAATCTCAACTCTTCAAATTAAGATTGTTTCTGAATTTTCATTCAGGCTCGTCCATTTTGCACTAGAGATTGGGAGTAAGCAACAAGAATTACTTGGCACTAAACTGTCTGGAATCAATGCCAGAAGCATAAACAAACATTCTTTGTCCATGTGACAACAATAAATTTTCATATTTTAAAAAATTAAAATATGTTTATCCTTTATCAAAGCCTTTAAAAGCCACTAAGGAAAATTTAAAAGACAGTATAAAATTAAACAACTTTAAAAAATTAAATTTAAAATAACAAGTCATAAATAAGAAGCTATAAGAGATTCAGGACAAAATAGGAAACTCGGGTTTAGATTATATACAAAGAACAAAAAACTACTAGAAGTAAGTAAAAAAAAACAGCAGAAGTTTTCTACAATCGCAAAAAAGAGGAACATTATAACTGTATTTAACTAATAGAATTAATACATTGATTTTCTATTCATAAGTAACCTCCAAATTATTCTTTAATTAATTATTCTTTTTTTAAAAAAAAGAGTAATATCCCAACACAATATTTAAAAAAAAATCCTCCAAAATCCCCAAACATTGCAGGTCATTAAAACCCCCAAATTCAGTAAAGATGGAGCCGAATTCATTTCCTCAGGAGCTAGATCAGCGGTTCTCAACCTGTGGGTCGCGACCCCTTTGGGGGTCGAATGACCCTTTCACAGGGGTCGCCTAAGACCATCGGAAAACACATATTTCCGATGATCTTAGGAACCGAGACACTGCTCCTCTATCTGTCTCCAGGTGGTGGGTCCGTCCATGCTGGCGCCGAGACTGGGGTCTGGCGAGGTTGGGCGGCAAGGCTGGGTGCTGGTGGAGGAGGATGGGTGGGCCGCGTGGAGCAAGAGGGTGGCGAGGTGGCGGGTGCTGCGGCTCCTGCTGCTGTTGCTGCTGCTGAGGCAGCCAATCACGACGCAGAAGAGCCATGGCATGGAGCGGTGTGACCGAGGGTGGGTGGGCGTGCAGGCCGAGGGGGAGGTATGGCGCTCCACATGATGAAATTGCAGGCGGTGGTGCCTCGCCAGCTCTGCCTCGGCCGATGCAGGGGGCGGCGCCATGCATGCACGGCACTCCCAGGCCGAGGCGGTTGCTGGGCGACGGCCCGCGTGCATCCTCGGCCTGCCTGGCACGCGCTCCAGCCGCAGGAGAGGAGGCGGAGCACGCACACCAGAGAGAGAAAGAGAGAGAGAGAGAGAGAGAGAGAGAGAGAGAGAGAGAGAGAGGGAGGGAGGGAGAGGGAAAACCCCGCCCCTCCTCCTGTCCCTGCCCGCAGGGGTCGCAGCATTAGGAAGATTGAGAACCACTGAGCTAGATCTTTGGACCAACTCAGTTCTAATACAGATAGCAAAAAAAAAAAAAAAAAACCAGGAGCATATGAACTGATGCTGGCTCTCCCAGCTCAAATCCACTCCTTTGGTGGCAACTTATTTCCAGATCCAGGTTGAATACCTAACCAGCTGAGGTCATTTCATTGACTGTAAGTTGTTCCCCAAATCATACTAGTAGCCATTACAATTGTTACTTTAAACTGTGGATTTTGCTGGAAGGAAGGACTAACGCTTACCTTTTACCTGTCACCATGCACCCATCATTGAGTTGCCAAGCCCCTATGAACAACTAAGATGCAAGACTACCAGTTTAGCATCTAAGGCACAGGGCTAGAAATCGGGACACTGTGAGTTCTAAGTGTCAGCAGTCTCTCTCAGCTCTGTGAAGAAGACAATCACAAGCCACTTCTAAAATCTTGATAAGAAAAGTGCAGGGACTTGTCAGGAGGCATTCCTGTGGCTAATGAACTAAAAGGAAGAACGACGAAGGCAAAACTCCTACCAAGGCTGCATTCCTCATCTCCACCAGGGTCATCCAAGAAGTCCTTTTTTTACACTATTCTGGATAGAAATTATCACAGCTCTGAGCAGCAGTAAATCATATTATGCAAGCGATACTTCGAAAGGATTTCCTCGAACATGCCTGCCTGTAATTGAAAAGCCTCCTTGCAGTTTTCGCCTGTGAATTCTGAATTCTGTAAGTTGCTCGGGAGCCGTCAGGGCGAAGCTGAAGGAAAGGAGGGTTTATTCGCTCAGGTTGAGTTCTCCACTCAGTCCGGCAGACCAAATCGGCCAAAGGAAAGCGCGCGCGCGCGGGGGGGGGTTCATTGCTTCCCCATATTAACTCCGCGGGCTGCCAATTTCTTCCTTATCCCTAACCGCTGCAAGAACTACTTGTAAGCAAAGCATCACAGTTGGAAGATGTAGCGGCATAACGTCACCGCCGCCCACGAATCCAAGACACAAACAAAACACACGCGGGCGCGCGCGCATACACACACACACACGCACGCACACTCCCACCTAGAAAGACGAGTCTGCCGGGAAGAAAACAAGCAAGGATCTTTTGCATCTGACGAGCACAAAGAGGTCTCCTTTCAATCAGGAGCTAATTTGTTGGGGGGCGGGGGGAGGCGGCGGGCAGGGCGAACTGAAACGGGCTTGGGAGACTCCTAACGGCAGTGAGCGTGTTGTTCCGACTTCAGGAGCGACAGGGCAAACCGGCACACGCTCCGAAGCGCTGCCTCCAAAGCTACCGGGGCAAATGAAATGCAACCCAAGCTTTCTCCGGAGTCCCGGTTCAAATACTCACTGAAAAGTACCCCCAAAGAAGCAGCGAGATTACGGGCACTTCAGGTCAGATGACTCGCCATCTGACTCTTGCTCCAATCGCTTCATGCCAGTCTCCCGCTCCCGTTTCGTCGAAAGGCTGTTTCCTCCATCCTCGCTATGCGCAGCGCGATTCTGGACAAAACCGGCCCTGCGCTTGCCCCGGACTGGGAAAGGCGAGGCAAGCGCCTCTCTCTTTCTCCCTCTCTCTCTGCCTCCCTTCCTAGTTCTTGCAGGGATGCGGCGCAGACTCGGGGCCTTGTACGGCCGCCCGGGTCTCTGGGCTGCGCTGCGTCGGGTTGCGCTGCACACCGACTCCTCCCACCCGCCTTCCGACAGTTGCTCCCCAGTCCGCGAAGGCAGGAAGGCGAACGACGCTCGGAACTGCCACCTGCACCGGCCGCCACGCGCGATGAGAGCGCCCCGCCCCTGCCTCAACTGCCCCTTCTGTCGAAGCGCACACCTGCAGGTTCGCTGACATCTGGCCCGGCGCCGCTTGGCTGAGAAGTTCGCTAAACGGGGACCAGCGGATGCGTGGAGTTCTCGCGTTTATAGGCTTATCCGGTGAAATCAGCCGGGGGGGGGGGGAGAGGATTTATAGAGTTAAACTGTATAAGATAGGTATAGTGACATATATCCTTTATTGTAAAGGATAGCCCTGTATTTCAGAAAGTAGTGTTTTAGATTTATTTCCTTCTCAAAAGCTCACATTTGTCCTTTATTTTGGTCATTTCACTTTTACAGTATATAGGGTATCACTTAATGCAGTCTTTCCCAGTCATGCGAAAAATACAGATATTGAATTGTCTTTTTAAAACAAATGTATACATACGCTTTGATTTTACATATTTATATTAGAATAAGGAGTTTTGCACAGTTTTTTTTCTTGAATTAGCTGTTGAATTTTCCTCTGTAAAGAAAAGTTTTAAATATAAACAATTTTTTTTCACTGTTATAAACCTTTTTTCAGATTTGCCCCTTTTGCAGGTTTGTCCTGTACTTTTTTCCAAGAAAAAAAGGTCACCATAATTATAAGAGATTAGAGGGGCCTTGTGAAAGGCACTGGGGGATGAAAATTACTCATATAATCAGAAGGAAGAATGGGTTTTTCTCAGAGGCACTAGTATGTAACACATACTGTAGTAGGTGTGATTGGGCACTAGCACACTGTGGATTAATTATCAATCTAAAATATATTCATATATACAGAGGGGGGGGGAGCTGGGGGAGAGCCAATTTGATTTTGTGGATAAGGCACCAGACTGAAACCTGGAGACAATGAATTCTAGTCCCACATTATGCATGAAAGCTGGCTGGGTGACTTTAGGCCAGTCTCTCTCTCGCACACCCCACAACATGCTTGGGCAACAAGCCAGTGGTCAACACTTGGTTGATGCAAAAAAGCAGATTCATTCTCTCTCTCTCTCTCTCTCTCTCTCCCCCTCCCTCCCTCCCCTCCCCTCCCCTTCCTTGCTCTCACTCTCCCCCTTTTCTCTCTCTGTATTTCATGCAATCCTGTTCAAATCCCAAAGACTGCTTGGACAACTCCCTGCAGTTTTTTTAGCAAGTTTTTTTGGAACTGGTTTGCCAGTGCCTCCCTCCTAGGCTGAGAGAAAGTGATTAGCTCAAGGTCATCAAGCTGGCTTTGTGACCAAGATAGGACTAGAACCAAAACAAACCTGCATGCCTAGATACATACCTAGAGGACCATTATCAATATTTTGCAATCGTGGAGAGAAATGTGAGCTGGATACTGAGTCATAGTTTTCCACAGACATAAGCAGTCTAGAAAAGCATTCAGCTTGGCACAGTAAAAGTTGATTGTCATGCATGATGTAGCATTTGAAATAATCACATGTTCATTCTTTCTTTATACTGTTAGTACTGTAAAAGGTGTGCTGCTTGTATTTTTCCACAGTTAAATATTCAATAGCCTCTATTGTATGTTTCCAAATATCTTTTCAAATCTAATTTATATAAGCTCTGTGACAATAACCAGCAATCCTCAGCATTAAATGATCCACAGGGAGGAAAATTACTATGACTATCCAAGCCTTTGATCTCTTATTAGACCTTCAATACCTTTTGAATGAATTTATATTTTAATTTCACATGTGAAAAGAAAACCATCTTGTGAAATAAAATCCTTTGATGTTCTAAATATATATATGTTTATTTGGGACGTGAAAGCGGAGAGATAGTGTCAATATCTCCCGCTGCTGAAAGTATTCTTCTAGTTTTTAATCATTCCTTTCCTTTAGCTATAGGGAAAACAATATTTAGCAAATAATGCTGAAATGTGGAAATGAATCAATTTTTAGCACAATGGAAGTACCTGCCAAAAAATAAGGCTGATGTTCCTTCTTAGGTAATATTCAGTAGAGCATGACATACTGCTTATCTTTGGAGTTCCCAGGTAGAGGCTTCTAATGTATTTTGTGGGTTGCTGAGCATCTATTTGTAGTTATGATTTTAATTTTTTTTAGTATACATTGTCCAGAATCACAACTATTTAAATTGGGTGGCCATGCCAATGTCATAAATAAATAAATCTTCTTCTTGTATATAGTTTTCTTGTCTATCTATGTTGAGTTTCTATTTACACAACAGAGGCTTAAGAGCTTCCTTGAGTTGACTATGATTTCACAAACATGTCCACATAGTTATCTTAGCAACTGTGCAGGTTTATCATTATATCTTGGATATAATGATAAACCTGCACAGGTATATCATTATATCTTGGGTAACCTTGGGCCGTCATTCTCTCTCAGCCCTAGGAAGGGGATAAGGGCAAACCATTTCTGAAATTGCTGAAAGAACTGCAGGAACTTGTCTAGGCAGTTGCAGGAATCAGTACAGACTCTAAAGCACAAATAAATAAAATAAAAACAGGTTTGGAGTGCTTAAGTAGGTGTTAACAAGTAACCAACTTTAGATAATCTTTAGAATAGAATAGAATAGAATAGAATAGAATAGAATAGAATAGAATAGAATAGAATAGAATAGAATTAGAACAGAACAGAATAGAATAGAATAGAAATTCTTTATTGACCAAGTGTGATTGGACACACAAATAATTTGTCTCCAGTGCATAAGCTCTCAGTGGATACAAGCAGCGTGATAAATCATGAACATAATATAATTATCATAAATAGTAAGGTACAATACTCAGTGATAGTCATAAGATACTAAAAGCAATCAATATAAATCATAAGATACAAACAACAAAGTGATAGTCATAAGCTGCTAAAGGAATAGATAATAGGAAAGATGAGAAGGATAATAGTAATAATAGTAATACAGCCCTATTACGTGGTTTGATATCCTAAGGCATAAACAATGTTTTGGGATTAGTTGTTTAGCAGAGTGATGGCATGGGGGGAAAAACTGTCCTTGTGTCTAGTTGTTCTGGTGTGCAATGCCTTATAGTGTCATCCTGAGAGAAGAAGTTGAAACAGTTTATGTCCAGGATGTGAGGAGTCTGTAGATATTTTCACAGCCCTCTTTCTGGCTCGTGCAGTATATAAGTTCTCAGTGGAAGGCAGGCTGGTATCAATTGTTTTATCTGTAGTCCTAACTATTCTTTGAAGTCTGTGTTTGTCCTGTTTGGTTTTATGCCAAACCAGACAGTTGTAGATGTGCAAATGATAGACTCAGTAATTCCTCTGTAGAACTATATCAGCAGCTCCTCGGGCAGTCTGAGCTTTCTGAGTTGGCGTAGGAAAAACATTCTTTATTATGCTTTTTAATGACATTTTTGATGGGAGATTATAGAATCCAGAAACGTGGTTTCTAATATTGATATTGTGTTGTCTAGTATTGTAAGAGGTGGTAGAATAGGAGGGCTTTTCTTAAAATATATTATTATCTCTACAGTTTTGAGTGTGTTCACTTTATGATTGTTCCGGATGCACCACAGGGCCAGTTGTTCAACTTCCCATCTGTATGCAGATTCATCATCATCTCAAATGAGACCAAGGACTATTGTATCACCTGAAAACTTCAGTACTTTAACAGATGAATCATTGGTATATAGAGAGAAGAGTAATGGAGAGAGCACACAGCCCTGAGGAGGAACTGTGCTAATTGTACAGGTATCCGATTTTGCCTAGCTTCACTTGCTACTTCCTGTCTATTAGAAAGCTTACAATCCACTTACAGGTGTGGTCAGGCACAGCTAGTTGAGTCAGTTTAGTGAGAAGAATATCTGGAATGATAGTATTGAATGCCAAACTGAGGCCTACAAAAAAAAAAACCTTGCATGGGTCCTTGGAGATTCAAGATGTTGATATAGTGCAGTGCCATATTAACAGCATCATATGCTGATCTCTTTGTTTGGTAGACAAATTGCAAGGAGTCTAACAGCAGACCCATGATAGTTTTCAAGTTGACTAGCACTAACCTTTCAAAGGTTGTCATAACTACAGACATCAGAGCAACCGGAAGCTAACAATTGTTGACCTGGCTTAATTCTAGGACTCCAGGCTAGACTGGAAAGTTGACAAAAATTCCTGGAAGAAAAGGCAAACCTCCTCTGTAACAGATCATTTCTGTGACTCAGCAGGGTGTTGTCTTTGCCTTCTTATCAATTCTAAAATCTTGCTTGCAAAGTGTGGTGTTCTTCTTGTCATTCCTTGACTATTACATACTGTAAGGATTTTCTTACATCAGGTATTTTTTTCCAACAAAATAGAATAAATCCAATCATCTGAACGTTTATAACTATCGATGACATTTTGTGGCATCTACTCAGGCAGGCAGCTGTCGGCCTTCCTTGGTTTTACTATGTTTTAGAAAATTACATTGAGTCTTTATTGTAGAGATTATTCAATTCATAAGCAATTTTTGAATGTTTCAAATATCCTGTTCGCCATTTGAATTTTTTTATAGGGTTTTGAGTGCTGGAAAGAAGATCATCTCTGGCTAGTCTGTCTTTTATTATTTCATTGTATGATGCCTGGGAAACCTACCACATTCTCTACAGTAATATAGTTTTTGGCCCTTGGGTATCAGTGCTGGGATTCACACTCCAAAAATGCCCATATCCCTGCTAATTCTCAGCTTTCCATCTATACCCTGGCATTCATTCCCTTTTCCTAACATGTTGTCCATTAGCCAGTTTCAAGGTCAACCAACAATCACAATCATTTCAACTAAAGGTCATAGAACTTGACTCTAAGATATTTGTTCATTCTTACTTTTAATTAGCTCCTTAGTTTTAATTCCATAATTTAATTTATTACTTTTAATTATTTATTTTTAGTTCCTTGGTTCCCTGTTATTATATATTCCATATTGATGGACCTGTTCATTTTGTACCAACAGGTGGGAGATGACTAAATAAGGAACTTGGATGTATGGTCTTGTGATTATTTCGATTAATTGAAATTATATTTTGATACCAGGCTAGTGTACATTCCTCTGAAGAAAGGTCCATGCCTATATATCCAATTCATGATTAGATCAAAACTTCCTATTAATAATGTAGTATGGATCTCTGCATAATTTGATGGGAGAAAAGATCATACTTCACCCTTGAACGTGCAGGACTGTCTTCCAAAATATGAAGGGTGGAGAATAGGATAAAGAAGTGGCAAAATAAGATAAGATTTAAAAATTAAATTGACTTATCATATTAAAAATTATAATGCACCAGCTTTGGGGGAGAAGATCTAGGGGCTGTATACAAAAGTTCATGGGGCATGTCAAGAAAGCAGAGAGTGCAGGGCAAACTAGAAACTTGCTGAACTGTCCTCCTTCCATTAGAAAAACAACATTTAAAATTGGGAAGAAAACTTACTTGCTTTCTGATTAGGAGAGTATGGATGGTGGCATAAAAAACTATGTGTGAGACGCTTTTGCATGACAAAAGCTATGAAAAGAGAGCTGCTTTTCACAACAGCAGTTGAGATAGATTATAATTATTACTTTTTATCTTTCTCTACTATCCCAGCAGCTTTTCAACACTGAAATGATACTTTCTACTATTCTCATCTATTTACTATTTTCATCAGAGTTGTTTTTTTTTCCCAAGGGTGTGGTGGGGTTTTTTTGTACATATTTTATAGCTCCAGACTTTTGGCATGCTCTGTCCAACAACTTTTGACTGCTGTACTTCCTCCTTCTCTGTGTCTTTTCATTGCAGACAGGATTTTTAAACTGAATTTGGTTCTCAGCATTGCTATCCTACTCTGCTGCATACTTCAAATGTCACACACAATTTATCAGAACACAAATGTCACACACATGTCACACACAATTTACCGGAACAAAGTCCCAAAGTATTCCAAGAGGTAAGCAGCATACAGCCTGGACATCCATATTACTCCAGCGCTTCTGAATTTAAAAGGGGGAGATCTAGAGTATTGCTTCAGTAGTAATTTGTACATGAATGTTCCTTGGAGAAAAATTATATTTCAAGTTTCATCTTGAAGACTGCTTTCCACAACAAAAAGAAGAAAGGGGAATTTCTGTTCTTCCAAATATCATCTGAATCTCATATGATAACCAAACACACAGAGAAAAAGCAGAAGCAAGGATGACATGATGACAAGGGAAATGTTCTGAACACTCCATTTAAAGTTACTAACTATGGTTCTAGCCAAGGCTTTGATGATGTGAGGGATCAGAAGAAAAGGAGTTGGGCATGCTGATACAAATCAGAGCTTATTGGAAAATTTACTTAGACTGAGTGTAAAAGGAGAAGCACTATTTTTACTCCAAATATTATTTCATTACAGTTTATGACTCATGTGAAACTTAAACATAAGACTGATTTGCAAAAGCATGGGAGCATGTTAATTAATTATTTCAATTTATATAGCCAACCATTTCACTTTTATGTGACTCTAGCAGAGTCTACTGTTCACATTGTGGAGGGTCTCTGCCTGTGTAGTTGAACTTTATATGGTAGCAATACAAGCTGTGCACTTTATTTGAAAATGGAATCAGTACAATTTCTTGAATCCATAAAGATGAGATATCTGGTCACAATCCTGCCCAGCCTTAAATCCAGAAAGGAACTCTCAGCTAAATAAATATGAGGCAGAGTATTTTCTTGTCAGAGAACATAAATAGCAGAAGATAGTCCAGGGCTGCATTTTAAATTTTATTTTTGATTAAGTTTCTCAATTTCTCAATAGAGTTGAGAAATATTTTGGTTGACACTAAAAATAACATCCAATTCATCATTATGAGGTAGAGAAGTTACACCATGACTTATTCTATGTACAGTATATTTTCCACTTTACCCAGCCTTCCTCACTGCAGTATGTTGGGACAGCAATTCTCTGCATCGTGGCTGAGATTCTGAGAACTGCTGTCTCAATTCATCCAGGCCAAGGAGCCTCAAGTTACGAAAAAAATGGTGTAGTCCAATGCTTGCCTTGCCAAATCCTCTTTCAATGATAAAATCCATGCAGGATGAATGGCCATGATATCTGTCTCCCAAAATAGTTGAATTGTTACTTTCATTCAGGGCTGCTAATCAATCTACATGCTATCACATCCTGTTATACCAATACACAGAACAGCTCATTAATCTTATGCTGGTGCAAACATTTGAGTTCCAGTTTTTGTGTGTCTTGATTGATACGACTATGTTTGGCCTTAGTGCTGAATGTCATATCAGCATGAGAGCAAGATAATTTCTTTTTATATTTTTCTTTATCTAGGGTTCCCAAATTAAGAAATCTTAAAGAAGAACAATTACTGTTCTAATTCTTTCTCTTTGCTTTACTTTTCTTTATTGACATAGAGTGATGAATATTGGTGAATAAGGTTTAACTTCTTTCGCGAATGAAGGTAAATACATGTGTCCCAGGATAATGTTGCAAGATCCAGTCTGAGTCAGTCACCAGGACCAAAGGTTTATTCTTCCAAGTTTTTGGACACGTGTTAAAGCCCATCACCAGGGAATTTCTTTGTCTCTGGAATACGTTATTTCTTTGCATGAGGAAATTTGCTGTGATAGGAAACTGAAAATGACTACAATATAACTAATTCACTTTTTCCAAAGCATCCCTGAACATAAGAATAGGAATAAGATAAGGATAGAAAGAACTGGAGAAAAATCACAAAATACAAAGACCTGGAAAGAGAAGTAGAATGATTATGGCAAAAGAAAGTAAAGATGGTACTAATAGTGATTGGCACCTTAGGTGCAATCCTGAAACATCAGGAGCACTATTAGCATTGACTAAATCCCCATCCATCAATTGCAAAAGATAGTTCTACTTGGAAAACTTGTATAATACCTTTAGCACCATCAAATAACATTTTGCTATCCCAGGTCTTTGGGAAGGACTTGATCGGTGGACAAAATTGTCAAATTCAGTCTAAACATCTGGCTGATTCTCCAACCAATCAAAATAATTTATTAAACTTACATGCCAGCTGAATCTCAATGATTTTAGGAGACCCACAACAAACAGTCCAATCTTTGTATTAATACAAATTGGGTGACTAGACCTAATAACTAACCTGAGAAATATCTGATATTATAACATTCTCAAGTAATCTTCCTTTTTTTTTTAAATGGAGCCAATGGGATTTAGAAAACTTTCAGTCTGAGTAGGGTAGTGTATTTTCACCAGAAATTCATACTTTTGGATTGATCACTGTGGCTGTTCCACACTGATCCATCCAGAATTTAAACCCTTCAGCACCATCCAGTCAGATCTGAAGAAGCTTCTTGGATGAGAAGTGAAATGTCTTCAAAGAAAAATAAGAAAGTCCAGTTGCCTCTTGAAAAAGCACCTTTGGGACACCAGGATCTGGATGAGAATCTCCATAGACATTTAGCTATGCACTTTGGGATGAACACCCTTCAAATAGTGCAGGAGTATGAACGGATTTCCAGAAAAATTGCAGACTACAGGAACCATTTGCACTTCAGTTTGAGATGCAGACAACATAGACTCATCCCCAACAGCCTGTGCCTGTGTTCAACAGTGAAGGGACCCGGGGCAGAAAACATCCTGCAGAAAGTACAGCTCTACAACACAGTCCTTTCAGCAGTTCCAAGAAATCTTGACACCCATTTGCACCCTAAGGATTCAGACAAACCCCAAGTGGCTCAGTGACTCTCTAAAAGAATGCAAATGACCAGCTGTCTGCAAGGAATATAAATCCTTCCATTCCTCACCATCTAGTCAAAGCTGAAGAAGCTTGTTGGATGAGAAGCGAAATGCCTTCAAAGAAAGAAAAACAAGAAAATCCAGTTGCCTGAATGACTGAGAATCTCTATAGATGATCAGTGTAGCTGAATCTCCAGATCATAGTGTAGACACAAAAATGTCTGATTAATGTAATCATTAAAAATATGGTGCCCCAAACACTCATAGTTATCACTAGTGGCTTTTAATATTTTTAAATGTTTTATGCTTTTAATTATATATTTTTTTCTTTTTATATTTTAGCTACACAGTGCCTTGATGGCATTCATCACACCATGCAAATAAGTCATACAGCTATATATTATATTGTTATAAGTTCCTTCCTTTCTTGCCTCCCTGCTCTTTCCTTTCCTCCCTCCCTCCTTTCCTTCCTTCCTAGTTCTTTTATGTGTACCCAAATCAGTGGGCTCTAAAACCCAACAGCCAACACAACCACACAAGTCCTTATGCAACACACACACAAACACTCAAAGGTTAGTACTCATTGATCACTACTCTGCTCTTTCCCACTTCTACTACATCTACTACTACTACTTCAGTTACTACTCCTTGTGAGTGGTACTGCTGGAGAGCACACTCTTTTTCTATCTGCTTTAGGCTGCTTTACAGACACACATACCCTTCCCTCCCTTCCACCCACCAACCCCACTATCTCCACCTGTCTCTCTGCTTTTGTAACCAACTGCTGAGCTGGCTAGGGAGAAACCTTAAAGGAATAGGTGCTGGCTATTTTGTATGTAGCCTGTCCTCTCACACCTCCCTCTCTGTCATTATCTTCTTTCCTTCTTTCTCCCTTCCTTCTTTTCTTCTCTCCCTCCCTTTCTCACTGTTCCTTCTTCATCCCCCCTTCCATTTCTTCTTCATTGTTTCTTCCCCTTCCTTCCTTCCTTCCTTCCTTCCTTCCTTCCTTCCTTCCTTCCTTCCTTCCTTCCTTCCTTCCTTCCTTCCTTCTCTCCTCCTGGCCCTACATTATTGTTTATCATAGATGGGTATATTGGGTAACCTGCTGGCTGTGGAATTCTGGGAGTTGAACTCCACATGCCTTAAAATTGTCAAGGTTGAGAAACACTGAGGTAGAGAATAAAATAAAAGATCACAGAGGAGAAATTTTCTATCAGGGGGTCTAGACAATGTTAGGCACAGACATTGGATGGATTGGGCAGATACTCAAATCCTGAGATAATAATAGTGAAGTTGGAAGGGACCTTGGAGGTCATATAGTCCAACCCCCTGCTCAGGCAGGAAACCCTATACCATTTCAGACAAATAGCTGTCCAGTCTCTTCTTAAAAACCTCCAGTGTTGGAGCATTCACCGCTTCTGGAGGCAGGTTGTTCCACTGGTTAATTGTTCTAACTGTCAGGAAGTTTCTCCTTAGTTCTAGGTTGCTTCTCTCCTTTCTTAGTTTCCACCCATTGCTTCTTGTCCTGCCTTCAGGCGCCTTGTAAAATAGTTTGACATTCTCTTCTTTGTGGCAGCCCCTGAGATATTGGAACACTGCTATCATGTCCCCCCTTGTCCTTCTCTTCATTAAACTAGACATACCCAATTCCAGCAACCGTTCCTTATACGCTTTAGCCTCCAGTCCCCTAATCATCTTTGTTGCTCTTCTCTGTACTCTTTCTAGAGTCTCAATATCTTTTTTACATCACAGTGACCAAAACTGGATGCAGTATTCCAAGTGTGGCCTTACCAAGGCATTGTAAAGTGGTATTAACACTTCACGTGATCTTGATTCTATCCCTCTGTTAATGCAGCCTAGCACTGTGTTGGCCTTTTTGCAGCTGCAGTACACTGCTGGCTCATATTTAGGTGATTGTCCACTAGGACTGCGAGGTCCCTCTCACAGTTACTACTATTGAGCAAGGTACCCCCTATACTATACCTGTGCATTTGGTTTTTCTTGCCTAAATGTAGAACCTTGCTTTTTTCACCATTGAATTTTATTTTGTTAGATAGCGCCCAGTGTTCAAGTCTATCCAGATCCTTCTGTGTCTTATGCCTGTCTTCTGGAGTGTTGGCTATTCCTGCCAGGTTGGTGTCGTCTGCAAATTTGATGAGTTCCCATCTATCCCCTCGTCCAAATCGTTGATATAGATGTTGAAGAGCACTGAGCCAGAACAGAGCCCTGGGGCACCCCACTACACACTTCCCTCCATGTAGATGCGGTTCCATTGAGGACCACACGCTGAGTACGGCCAGTCAGCCAGCTACGGATCCATCAGGTGGTGGTGCTTTCTACCCCACATTTTTCTATCTTGTCAAGTAGTAGGTTATGATCTATTTTTTTTTTATTGAAAGTTTTTTAAAATTTTACAAAACAATACAACCCTTCCCCAAACCTCCCCAACCCTCCCATTCCCTCCCCCGACCTTCCCAGAGCTGAATATAGGCTTAATTAAAATTTCTTCAAAAAATCTTAAAAAAAATATAAAACATGAATAAATCTAAATACATTAATTAAACAAGTTATAAAATACTTAACAATAATATATATATAGAAAAAACATAAGTACAAAAAAATACTTAAAAAGAGAAAAAAATAAGAAAAAAGAAAGAAGAAAAAATAAAAATAAAAAAAATCTATAAAATATTTTAAATTTTAAATATGAGTTATTAAAAAACTAAATAATATTTTTATATCCAACTTGTATTGTATAAAGTCAATCCATTTTTTCCACACCACAAAATACTTCTCTTGCGATTGATCCTTCAAGAAAGCCGAAATCTTTGCCATTTCCGCCAAATAAGAAACTTTAAAAAACCACTCTTGCAAAGTAGGCAAAGATTCCTTCTTCCAACATTGCCCTACAAACAATCTTGCCGCTGTGATTAAATTTAACATCAATGTAGTCTCTTTAGTATCACAATCAGTAACAATACCTAACAAAAACAATTGTGGGGTAAATTTTACCCTCCTTCTAAAAATTCTTTGAATATTCCACCATATCTTAATCCAAAAAGCTTTTATATTTTTACACGACCACCAGATATGATAATAAGTAGCATCCAAACATCCACATCTCCAACATTTAGGCTGTAAATCAGGATACATACGAGACATTTTTTGTGGATCAAGGTGCCATCTATAAAACATTTTGTAAAAGTTCTCCCTTAAATTCTGGGCTTGTGTAAATTTGACATTCCTCACCCAAATAGTTAGGTTATGATCTATTTTATCAAATGCTTTACTGAAGTCCAAATAAATTATGTCCACAGCATTCCTCTGATCCACTAATTTTCTCATTTGGTCAAAGAAGGCAATAAGATTTGTCTGGCATGATCTATTTTTGACAAACCCATGTTGGCTTTTAGTAATGACTTTGTTTGCCTCTAGGTGTTCATTGATTTGTTGTTTGATTATCTTTTCCAGGATCTTCCTAGGTATTGAGGTCAGGCTGATAGGTCTGTAATTTCCTGGGTCCATTTTTTTCCCTTTTTTGAAGATGGGAACTACATCAGCTCTTTTCCAGTCCTCTGGTAGTTCCCCAGTGCTCCAGGACACTTGGGAAACCATTTTCACTGGCCTAAAATAAAGTGGATGGGGCAATATGAGCTTTGCTCAGATCCTCACTGAAACTCTTTTTGCAAATGCAAGAGGGAAAGGGGGCTTTTTGAGAAACCCAGGGGCAGAAAACTGGGGGGAGGGAGAGGGGGCTAGAAAAAGGATGTGTGAGATTTGCAATCAGGTTACCGTTAGTCACCCAAACTACAATCTCTTCAGAAATTGAGAAACAATGGAATGAAGAAGACTTAGTTTTGCTACCTGCTTCTTAATAGTTTATCTCTGTCCATCTGTCTCTCTGTCTCTCAGTGTTGCATTAGCCATCCAGTCCACCTTAGTAGTTTAGTTATTCTTTATTTCATTTGATCTGTCCTATCCTTTGCTATCTATTCCTTCCTTTCTTTATTTCTCCAGTCTTGCTTGTTCTAAAACATTCATTTATTAACCTACAGTTCTACTCAAGTGAGCATTCTCCAGATAAAGTAAATAGTTATTTATCCTTCTCAAATAATTATTTAGAAATGACTGCAACCATTTTCCATTCCAATTTGCCCTTCCTTTGCTATCCTATTTACATTTTAGTTGACTGCCTTGATTCCCCATGTTATTTCCCCAGAATTTGTCACCTTCTATCCCTGCCATTTTTTATCTATTATTAAAGGAATAGTATGCATATTCAATAGGCAGCCATAGTCTCACTGACTTGGTGAAATACAAGCAGGTAGGACTGGCTTAGGAAAGTGATTCTATTAGTCTAACTGGAACTGTACTTTATTTCTATAGGCTATAGAAACAGAATCTTGAAAACTTGACTGCGTTTTGCATTCCTTTTCTCTTATACCCCAGTAAATTAGGGTAGAAGCAAGCTGAACTCTTAATGTTTTCCTTGTTTCCCAGACTCAACGTATGTTTTTGTGGCAGACTCTGCATAGCTTCTCCAAAGTCATCTCAGTCTTTATTAGTGCTGTGGGACAGAATGGGAATTCAGATTATTCTGATGGAAGTCAATGGCAGACAACTTCTGTATTGTTGCCAAGAGCCTTCCATTAATATAAATATGTAGTTACCAAGAGTCAAACTCAACTCAAGGGAGTCTTATATTAAAGGTATGTAGTCTGACATTTGTTGTACTAACGTTTTTATAAAATTTGACATATCTTGCCTCCTAAAATTCTAGTTTGTGAAAGTTGCCTTTGTTTGCTGCATTATGGAAAAATGTAATCCATTTTTCAATCCCTCACCAGATCCAGGAATCAAGACAGATCACACTATCTATGGAGTAGATAATATTATTAGACTAGTTCCAAACATTCAGATTAGGCTACTGAGCCATCCTAGTCTCTGCGCAACAAATTCTAAGATGCATTCCAGATCTAAAGTGAAAGACATACAGTGTGTTACTAAACCAACATATGAAATTGGAAAATGGATAAAGATGTTCAGCAGGATCACAAACTATTAAATAAGAAACCATTGAAACATGAAGGGACTATAAAAACAGAAAGTTGGAACAAAAATTCAAGCGAGTATAATCTCTCTCAAAACACCAGAGCTGGGAGGAGTTCCCAAACATACAGTAATAAAAGGTAAAGTTGAATAGTTACCATGGATTAGAAAACATATTATTGCCTTTAAAAAGAGATGCATGCGATGCAGTACAGTGTCAAGTTACAAGAAAAAGTACTTTAGAATGTGAAATGCCCAAATGAGGAAATTATTACTATTTTGTTCCTGGTAACTTCCTGGACAGGTCCCTGCCAGTTTCTTGTCAAGACTTGTGGAAGTGGTTTACTCTTGCCTTCTTAAGTCTGAGAGAAAGTGACTGATCCAAGGTGATCCATCTGGCTTCATGCTTAAGGCAGGACTACAACTCACAAATTTCCCAGTTACTAGCCGGAAGCCTTAACCACTATAGCAAATTGGCTTTCCAATGAGGAAAGCAAACTGGCAAATGTACAAGATACACAAAAAAATAGTTTTGATGACCTTTGAGGCATATACCATTAAACACCACCATATCCACTGAGGACTGTATCATTAAGAGCAATGTTTTGAGGACCCTCTTATTAAAGACTACATAGACACTGAAGGAAGGCTATAGAGGAGGGTGTCAAACTGCCGGCCCACGGACCGGTTTCATCATACCGGAGCTGCACCCACCTCATTGCCGGCAATGGCGAAAAAGCTCCGATATGTTATGCGACGTCATGTGACGTCGCAAGTTTGACATGTCTGCTATAGAGCATCCTCTGACGTATCTGGCCACAAATCTAGTGCCCCACTTCTCTTCCTCAATAATAAACAGCATTTTAATTGCTTACAAGAGGCAGACTAGAAATTGGGAGATGGTAAGTTGTAGTTCTGCCCTGGACACAAAGCAAGATGGGTGACTTAGGCCAATCAATGTCTCTCAGACCTAGGAAGCAGGCAAGGGCAAACCACTGTTAAAAAAAAAAAAAAAAAAAAACTTGCCAAGAAAACTGCAGGGACCAGTCCAAGCAGTTTTAAAGAGTCAAGATTGACTTGAAGGCACTGTAATTGCTTACAAGACCTTTTTATGATTCTTCCAAATAAAATCTCTCAACACACCCAGCTATTTTCAGTGTAAACCTAGAGTGAAAAATAATGGATGTTATCCTGTTTCTTAAACATGAGCTGAATACCTATAACTGGTTTTTATGGTTGCTTCTGTTGCTCCAGGCTTCACTGCTGAATCATTCTATTGCTAGAAGATAATGGTCATTACACCTCTTCTACTCATTGCAGTAAAAAATACTTCCAGGTTCTTTGTTTACACAGGTCAATCTCAGAGAGCACCAAAGATCCCTGAGTTCAACCCTGAGCTACAAATATTGTCTTCTGTCAGAATCTGATGTGCATTTGGTGTCTTCTGGGAACTTTTTCCATCTTCTCAGTCTAGCTTATAACCCTGTGATTTTCTAATGATCTTCCACCCAATTGTTTATCAGATTCAATCCTGCTCATCTAGTCAGGAAGCTTTTTTAAAAAAAAAAAATGGGTGAGAGAAATGTATGAAGATAGTTGAGATATTTTATAACCTGTATTCTCATGACAAAGGTAGACTATAAATGCAATCTGAATACTTAATTTATACAATGTAAATAGCAACCTTGTAGGATAAGATATGGAGGTAGTTTGATAAAATCAGGAATGAGGTATTACAGAAAAGTAGGAAGTATTTTTTTTCTTCGAATTAATATGGTTCTGATATCCTCCATCCTCCAATTGGTTTTGGCTCTGAAGAACTGTCCATTGGTCTTTTCTCGGTACAAATGAAACATTTAAACAGAAACAGATGAAGAAATGCCCCCCCTCCTGGAGAATAAAGGAACTATTTTTAGAGAACCGGAAATATTGCTGATGCTTTCACTTAGGTAGCTACCGGTAGCTGCTACAGTACATACAAATAAATGTTAATTTTTCTCCATCTCATTCCCGTTAATTCAAAGACAAATTTGGGTTAAGAAGTCAAAGTCTTGAATAATTCAAAAATCCAGATGACCCCTAGATGACAGCAAACAATTTGGATTTTCAAAATTTCAAGCAGCGGAGTCTTGATAAAACGAAGACAACGGGATGAAGAATTGCAAAGGGAGCGTCCAACAATAGTTTGAATTAATAGCCTGAAATGGAGTTTCCTGCTTGAGCAGGGGGTTGAGCTAGAGGACCTCAAAGGTCCTTCCAACTCTGTTATTTTGTAATTGTTATTGTTAAGGTATACAAATAAACTACGCTTCCCATCATACGTATGGAAAGCAAAGTCACTCAGTCTTTTCCGGTCTACTGCCATTGAAGAAAACTTTTTTTATCTCTCTAAACAAAGTATTGTAGATCCCGTGTGCTTTTTCCTCTTTAAATTTAAGTGGGCGAACCACAGTTCTTCCAAATGAGGATTTCAGTTTATAAATGGAAAAATGGATAATTTAAACAAAAATCCAAAGCATTGAGTTTCAGATACTACAACTCCCACAATACCTTTCGCCAAAACATACACCCACCCACATAGCCTTCTCTTCATTGATTGGCGATTATTTCGGAGCGTTCGCACCCGTAGAGTAAAATATGCACGATTTTATTGGTCACTGGTGCAATAACTCTAAAATGTCGGGGGCGGGGAGAAGGCAGAACCGCCGTGTAGTTTGGCGGGAAAAAGGGTTAGGTTTTCGCGCCAAGTAGAGTTACAGGAAGAGTTCTAGTGTGGTTGTCTGTATATGCGTGGAAGAAAAAGCAGCCTAGGGGGGGATTCATCTCGAGTCTGAGATGGCAGCACCCGCGCCAACTACTTTGGATGATGCTGAATTGCGAGAAGCTCAGCGAGACTACTTGGATTTTTTGGATGATGAGGTGAGCAGGGGTCAGAGAGTTTGGGCTAATCCAAGCGACAGTCGTAAAAATGCTTATTGGCAAGATCTTGCTTATTGGCAAGATCTTGTCGTGGGAGGAATTCAGAAAAAGTTTTCTGCAAAATAATGGATGGAATCTACTTCGTGAGGAGTTAAAATGGGATTAGATAATTTATTTTCTAAAAGGAAATAAGCACTCTGCTCGGATACGTGGTATTACAGTTTCTGGAAGGAATAGCACTTAACCTGACGAGTTTCAATCTGTTCCATTAAGAATATATGAGTATAATTCCACAGCCCCAAATAATTTGCGAAGGATGAAATAAGTAATGGTTTAGCTGCTTAATAATGGTTTAAGCACATTGTTTTTAATCCTTTTCATGCAGCTGTCTTCCATGGTAGGTCAGTCCCTTAAAAGGGAGCGATCAATAGAGGCTAAACCTTATATAGGCTTTCACTTGGATGCAGGAATTATATGAAATACTTTATTAATAAAATCACGAGGAACCAAACTTGATTGTAAAGACTACCTTTATTTTGCTAGTCAGTTTTTAACTAAAACTCCATGATCCCTTGCTATTGCCCATGCTAATTAGAACTAATGGAAGTTGACATCCAAAACATCTGGAAAGTGCCTGCTCTCAGCTGAAACAATATGATACACAAGAGGAAAGGATAGGAATGTTATAAATTCCTTAAAACCAAAACAACCTGAAGTGCTATTTAAATCCATGGGGACCCTAACTGCCTAGAATAATGGCAGCTAGAAAGAAGAAAACTATTCCTTCTCTTAAAAGAGAAGATCTGGATAGGGCAACTGATGTAATAGAGTACAGGTAGTCTTTAACTTATGACCACAATTGAGCCCAACATTTCTGTTGCTAAGTGAAACATTTGTGAGTTTTGCTCCATTTTATAACCTTTCCTGCCACAGTTGTTAAGTAAATCCCTGCAGTTGTTTAAGTTAGGGTAATAACATGATTGTTAACTGAATGTACCTTCCCTATTGACTTTGCCTGTCAGAAAGACACACAAGCTGTTCACATGATCCCAAGGACACTGCAACTGTCATACATATGAATCAGTTGCCAAGCATCTGAATTTTGATCATGTGACCATGGGGATATTGCAATGGTTCTAAGTGTGAAAAAGTCACTTTTTTCAGTGCCATTGTAACTTTGAATGCACTAAATGAATTGTTGTAAGCCCTCCTTTTATCTATTTTGCATTAGATGGATGCTTCCTTCTTTTCACTGAGAGAATAAGTGAATCCAGGAATTTTCCCTAGTTAAGGGTTAAGAGAATTTTCAGCTGCACATGGCTTATTCAGTGGATGGAAGAAATGGGGATTCTGGCTCTTCTCATTGTCCTCAGTAATACAAGTTGAACTGGGTGGGAAATAACTGTTATCATGTTGGAAGTTCTTTGACTTTTTGTTCCAGACAAGCAGAGAATCCTCATTTTATTTAGAACTGTAAAGCTACCTTTAAAAATCTAAAGAGTTGCTTAGTAGTAGTGTTTCATTTTTTAGGTGAAATTGGGAAGGTGTGCACTTTTATTAGAAAGGTGAGCTTTGTAAAATGGGACATTTATTGTCAATAGCTTTTCAGGTTCACTTCTGTATGTTGCTTGTATTTTTTTGTACATAATTCCAATACTTTCTTTCCTTTTTTTAAAAAAGTTTTTATTGAGTACAAAGAAAAAAAAAGGATTAAAAACATTGAACATGGTAAATCGTCTTTGACTGACATCTCAATCCATATTGTACATTAATTACATATAATATATCTATATACAACTATACATTTCTGGTCCCTGTCTTAACTTATCTCTTTACTATGACCTCCATTTTTTTCCCTCCATCTATAAAATTTATTCCATATTCGATAAAATTCTGTTTCTTCCTGATTTTTTAATCTTTTAGTTATCCTGTCTAGTTCTGCGCAATACATAATTTTCTTTATTAGTGCTTCCCCACTCAGTACTTCCATTGCTTTCCACTTTTGAGCAAATAGTATCCTTGCCGCCGTAACCACATGAATAATTAAATATGTGTCCTGTTTATTTACATTTTTCTCTAGTATTCCTAATAGTAATATCTCAGGTTTGTATTGAATGTTTTGCCTAGTCATTTCTATTGCCCATTCCCAGACCATACGCCAGTACACCTGTGCTTCTCTACATGTCCACCATACATGAAAAAAGGTGCCCTTTTCTTTTTTACATTTCCAACATATAGATGAATATCCGTTATACATTTTGGCTAATCTGGCCGGAGGGAGATGCCATCTGTAAACCATCTTATACAGGTTTTCTTTATATGATGTCGCCAATGTGATTTTGTTATTTTGCTCCCATACTTGCTGCCATTGATCCATATTTATATTATATCCTAGATCTATTGCCCATGTCACCATTGTTTTTTTTAACCTGCTCCTCATATAGCTTATATTCCAACAGGTGTTTATAAATATTCTTTATTTGTTTTTTCTCCAGGCCTAGCAATATTTTATCTAACCCCATATCTTGTCTGTTAATACCTCATTCTTGCTTATCCTTCATGTATCTTGCTTGTATAAGGAGATAAGACCACCACTCCATGTCTATTCCTTGTTGTCTTAGCTCTTGTTTTTGTTTTAAATAACCTTCTTCTGTCAAGATGTCTTTATATACAATAGCCTTGTCTTTCCTATACAGATTGGGATATGTGATTGCCTCCAATGGCAATAGCTAAGCCGGAATCTTTGTGTAATATTGACGTTTAACTATATTCCAGCTTTTTATTAATTCTTGCCGAACCTTATGTCTTAAAAAATATTGGTGGTTTCTGCTTTGCCCCATCCATATGTGAGCATGCCAACCCTGCTGGAGGTCATAACCCTCTAAATGTAAACATCTTTTATTTTCTAAAGTTATCCAGTTTCTAATCCAGTGGTTCTCAACCTGTGGGTCGGGACCCCATTTGGGGTCGAACGACCATTTCACGGGGTCGCCAAACAACGCAGTCCACCATTTTTTTCCTCTTTTCCTTAGCTGTGCTACTCCCTTTTATTCTATTGGCTTTTGAAAGCCAAAAGAATAGACTCTCTTGAATAGAGTCTAATTCTATTGGCTTTCAAAAGCCAATAGGAATTGTCCAGGCTGTCTCTGCCCTGCTGAGCCTGCCAAAAGTCCCATTCTGCAAACGGTGCTGCACCAGTTGAGTAGTCCTCGACTTACGACAGTTGAGTAGTCCTCGACTTACGACCGGTTGGGGGTCACGGCATTAAAAAGGTTGAGAACCACTGCTCTAATCCATGTTAGGGCCACTGCTTGATAATATAGCTTCCAATCTGGGAAACCTAAACCTCCCCTCTCTTTGGTATCCTGTAATGCCTTTAATTTTATTCTTGCCTTCTTACCGGACCACACAAATTCCAAGGTTAATTTATTCAGCTCCTTGAAAAATTTCTTGTCTAATTGTATTGGAATATTCTGAAACAGGAATATCATTTTAGGTAGGATGTTCATTTTCACTCCCAAGTAATGAAAGATGTAAATTTTTCCAGTGGTCTAAATCTACCATATATGCCGGCGTATAAAGCGACCTGGCGTATAAGACGACCCCCGTTTTTGGCGCCGAGTCGCATGCCTAGAACGTCGTCTTATACACTGGAAACTACCAGTATTTCCGGTGTATAAGACGACTCGGTGTATAAGACGACCCCCGTCTTTGGCGCCGATTTTAACGCTTGCGGAAGTCACCTTATACGCCGGCATATACGGTACTTTTATATTCTTTACCAATTTGCCATAATTGTCTTCTTTAATTGATGAGCAGCGTGCTGAAATAACTATCCCTAGATATTTTAATTTGGAAACTACTTGTATACCTAATTTTGCCTCGAGGTTTCCTTTTTGTATGTTAGTCATGTTTTTTGTAATAATCTTTGTTTTGTTTCTATTTATTTTCAAACCTGCCAGATCCCCATACTCTTCCAATAATTCGAATAATTTCTGCCCTGATTGTTCTGGGTCTTCTAATATAAATGCTAAGTCGTCTGCATAAGCTTGAAGTTTGTATGTTTTTTTCTTAATCTTAAGTCCTTTAATTTGCTCTTCTTGTCTTACTACTCTAGCAAGAATTTCTAATGTATATATAAATAACAATGGCGAGAGAGGACATCCTTGTCTTGTACCTTTCTGTATGTTGAATTTATCAGTGGCCTCTCCATTTATTATGATCTGGGCTTTTGTTCAGAATATATTGCGGTTATCATGTTTAAAATTTTTTCCCCAACATCCATTAATTTTAGTTGTTGGATCATAAATTGCCAATTGACATTGTCAAAAGCCTTCTGTGCATCAAGGAACAGAAGTGCCACTTGACGATCACTATGCGATTTATAAAATTTGAGAATGTCTAAGATTGTTCTTATATTCCGCTTAGTCTGTCTGTTTGGTAAAAACCCATTTTGATCCGAATGTATGAATTCAGTTAGGTACTTTTTGAATCTCTCCGCCATTATTGAGGCAAAAATTTTATAGTCAGAATTCAATAATGATATAGGTCTATAATTTTGTATCCGTGTTTTTTCTGCTTCTTCTTTTGGAATCAATATTATATTTACCTCTGACCAAGACTTAGGTATTTTAGCTTCAGTTAATAGGCATTAAAAACTTCTAGTAGGTATTGATTGAGTGCACTTTGTTGTTCTTTATATAGTTCTGCTGGTATTCCATCTGGGCCAGTTGCCTTATTGATCTTTTATTTATAGCCCTGATTATTTCAGCCATTCTTATTTCCTCATTTAACATAGATTTTATTTCCTCCGGAATCTTAGGTATGTCTGCCTTCTCTTAAGTATTCTATTATCCTTTCTGCATTTTCCCCCTCATTTCTCTTATATAGTTTTTCATGGTATCTTTGAGCAATTCCCCTTTTTATAGTCTCCTCCTCCTGAATCTCTCCTTTTTCATCTTCCAAATTAATAATCCGTTGCTTCTCTTTCTGTCTACTTAGTTTATACACCAGCCATCTTCCCACTTTTTTCGCATGTTCAAAGTTATTTTGCTTAGCTGCCTGTAATTTTTGTGCTAGCTTTTCTGAATCCTCTATACATAGTTTATGTTTAATTAAATCCATTTTGTTTTTCAATCCTTTGTTTTCAGGATCTCTCTGAAATTGTGTTTCGGCCTGTTTGTATTCTTCCTCGAGCCTCATCCTATATTGTTTTTTCTCTTTGTTTCTCTTGGCCATGTATGAAATTGCTACACCCCTCATGTATGCTTTTGCCATATCCCAAATGTTCTGCAAGGATGTATCCTCATTGTCATTCGCTTGAAAGAAAAGGTGCATCTCTTTCTCCATTCTTTCCTTAAGTTCTTTTTCTTTAAGAAACACTCTTTGGAGAGTCCATCTTGGCCTGCTCCTTTGTCCTTTCAAGCAAAAACTTATCGGATTATGGTCTGCCCAGAGGCTAGGTTCAATATCAATTTCTTTAATTTCCAAGGCTAATTCTTTTGTAAATCATAGCATGTCTATCCTGGTCCATGATCTATGTCTATTAGAAAAGTATGTGTATTCCCTCTTATCATAATTCCTTTCCCTCCAAACATTATGTAAGCTAAGATCTGTACACATCTCAAAAAAGGTTTTGGGAAGTGTTTTTTTTTGTTTTGTTTCCTTTCCTTGCCTCTGTACTTTTATGGTCTTTTGTTTTATCTGCAATTGCATTAAAATCTCCGATTATACAGAAACCATCTCCCTCTATATCACTCAGCTTATTATGAAGGTTTTTAAAAAAGGATACTTGAGCTCCGTTTGGGGCATATATTACAACAATTATTATATTTTTTTTATTCAGTTTAGTCTCAGCTATCAAGACCCTTCCCTCTTTGTCTTTATAGATTTGTTTCGAAATTATCTTCTGCTTAACATACAGAACTACTCCTTTTTTTTCTCGTCTAGTGAAACATATAGCCTACCTAATTTAGGTTGTTCTAATAGATATTCTTGATCATTTTTTATGTGAACCTCCTGTAATGCGATAATGTCTGCATTTAGTTTAATAAGCTTACTAAAAACTTTCCTATGCTTTACTGGTGCGTTCAACCCTCTAATATTTGTTGACCAAATCTTATACTCCTCTCCCATTGTCCTGTTTTTGTCGTGTCTTTGTGCTTCTAGTAATTCTTATTTCCTTCGCCTCTTCTGAGCTTCTCCCCTGTTGTTCTAGCCTATCTTGACCTCTTCCCCCTCTCACTTCTTCCATGCTTTGCTCTGTCCCTCTTTTCTCCAACATTCGTTCAATATCTCTTCTTTTTTCAACCATAACTCTTTCTTCTCCGAGATCCCTCAGGTCTTCCTCTGAAGCACAATATTGCCTGTAGAAGTCTTCTACTTTCTCTACTGTATCCAATCTAAACCTCTTCTCTTGCCAAGTCACAATAAGTTCCTCTGGTGTTAACCATCTAAAATTTACATTGCTTTGATGTAACCTGGATGTCAGGAAGAGGTAGTTCTTTTGGAGGTCTTTCATCCTTTTTGGTATCTGTTTTAACACAATAATTTGTTTTCCTCCGTATTCTAACTGTTCATCACGTATTCTATATAATAATTCATCTCTAATTTTCTTTTTTTATAAACTTCACATGGACCTCTCTGGGAAGGTTATGTCGTCTCCCATAGTTTGTCTGCACCCTGTATGTCTCGTCCATTCCAGCAATCATCTCTTCTTTGTCAATCTCCAGAGCTCCTGCCAACAAACCCGCCATCTTGTCTGGAATATCTTCTCCACTTTCCTCAATAACATTTTGGAATCTAAGATATTGGGTCGCCTTCTCCGCTTCCAGTAACGTCACCGCTGTCATAACTCTTTATTAGTCTCAGTTAAATTTTTGTCCATCTCTTCCACCTTCTTTTCTTCATTGTCCAATCTTTGCTCTACTGCCAGCAACTTCTGTTCATTTTTTGCGATTTGCTGCAGAAAAGCTTCAAATCTTTCATCCATTGCCTGAATCTTCTCTTTCATTTCTCCAGTAACATTCCTAACTACTTCTAATTTGTTTTGATTTCCTCATGGTTCTTCATCATGACTTCCTGGATTGCCTGCATCATTGCCTGCAATTCTTTAAGTGGATTGGAACATTCTCTTTGAAGCATGTCATCTAATGATCTTTGGCTCATAGGGCTGGAACCTTGTGTTACGTTTTTCTCCCCCCCACCAATCTTAGCTAAATTTGGATTGCTTGCCATTTTAAATAAACTTTCCCACCACTTACTCTTCTTCCAAAATATCCACTTTCCACTTCCCTCTTTTCGTTCTTCCAGTTTCTCCCCCTTTACGTTATTCCCCCTCCAGGTGTTTAAACAACAACAATATTGCTGGTATATTCTATCTATGTAACTCTATCAATATAATACTGATGCAAGTACAAGTTCTAACAGTTCAATCTCAGCTGTTAACTTTAAGCTTTCCCAGCGCTTTCCTTTTTTTTATATAATCCAATAAACCCTTCAATCTCTCTTTAATATCCTTTCTCTTTTCTTCTTTCTTCTGTCTCATACCATACAGTTCTATACGTGCATATAATCACCTGCTATCTCCTCAGCAACACTTTCCAAGGTTGTCAGTCTCTATATCATTCCAGTTCCTTCTATCATGCAATCTCTATCTCTTTCCAGGGAGAAGAAAAAAAAACACTAAAAGAAAGAGATCAGACACCTTTCTGCTGGCCAATCCATTCAGCAGACAAAGGCAAAAGCCTGAGACCATAAGACAAGGTTCTTAGCTTAAATGAAGGTTGATTCCTGTCCTTTTGTGTGGCTTTTAAAACGCCAGGTCTTTAATCAGTGCAGCCTGGCTCCTCCATATCAGGCCCTTCCGGGCGTTCTTCCTGCCACTTTCACTCGCCGCTGTCTTTCCACTCCTTCAGCTTCTCTTTTTCCAGGCTTCCCCTTTCCACATTCTCTTTTGATGCATCTACCAAAACCACTCACAAAGCTTTGGGAAAAGTCAGTTTAGTTAAGTCCAATTTATCGTCGTTCTGCTATTTCCTCGCTTACTCCATCCAGCTGTCAGCTTCAGCGGCCATTTTTGGCCGTCTTCTTCCCGATCTGCTCGGTACCGGGTTTATCCACTACCCTTCGCCAGTCACCACCGACGGCAGATCAGCTTATCGCCCACACCTACCGTCGCCCCCATGAGGCTTCTTTCGGCTCAGATGAGCCCCACAGACCTAGGACGAGCGTTTGGCGATGCCGGAGAGACCATTCACACTGCCGCCCGCTCTGACAGCTGGCTCCGCCCATTCCCCAATACTTTCTTTCCAATGAATGCAAAGACATTCATTGCTTTACACATTTTTAATTTTCTTTTTTTGGATTGAGTGACCAATTCTGATTTTTGTCAGAAATTATATGACTTTTTTAAAAAAACAAAATCAAATTAAAAGCTGTGGCTCAAATTGTAAGGAAATATTGGCTTTTCATCAGGATGCATTTTCCCACTTATGTTAATGTACTATTTTAGCAAAAGCAAACAATACTATGTTAAATATATTATTTTAAGCTTGTACTGTATGTGGATCCCATATTAGAGTTTTTAATATGTAAAATTTATGTAAAAGCAGAATTAAATGAATTTAGGTTTTGAAAACTCAACATCTTTTTGTTATTGCATTGTTTTTTAAAAAAATATTAAAGCAGTCTGCTCTGGGATGTATCTGATCAATTATTTCACAGTATTTTGCATAAAACGTATCTACTGCATTTATCTGCCAGTTACAAAACCATGTTATGCATGTTCTTCATTTGTAGAACAAGGGCAAAATTATTCAGTTAGAGGATGTATAATGCTCTGAAGCATGCAGGAATACAAGTATAGCACCTGTTTCCATTCCATAAAACAGATGCGTCTTTTCACGGGTTTGTGTGGCTGTTATATGCAGCTGCTGTATGAAGCTTAAAAAGTGGTTTAAGGAGTTTTGTAGACAGGTTCTATAGTATATAGTCCTATTAAAGTGATTGTAGAAAGAGAAAATACTTATTTTTATGAATTTGAGCATGATACAATTTCACTAAATAAACTTAATGCAAAACTTTAAGCATCGTGATAGTTATTCTCCATCCAGCTCAACTTGTGTCACTGAGAATAATGAGAGGAAACACAATCCAACTTCACTTAGAGAACATTGAATAAACCATGATGAAGTAGAAGGCCTCTTGGCCATTTTTCCATAGAATCAGAATAAATGAATTAACATTGTCTAAACAGTTCTTCTTACCTACCCTCCTTCCAGGAAGATCAGGGAATTTACCAGAGTAAAGTCCGGGACATGATTAATGACAATGGACATCGTCTGATTGTGAATATCAATGACCTCCGCAGAAAGAATGAGAAAAGAGCCAGTCGGTAAGAATAAGAATGTTAGCGAAGTATTTGGTTCCTCCCCGGAAAAGGAACTTGGGGTAGCTTATGTATGTCTTCCAGTCCCTGTCTCATTTAGGAATTTTTGAAAGCAACCATGCTTTGTGTTTGGATTCACTCTGGACCATTATTTTATTTGTGAACTGAATAAGGAAAGTTTTCAATAATCATAGTCTGTACACACAAACCCATCTCTCTTCTGCTAATTATGGTGTGATTGAATCCCTACAGAATGTTTTTCTAGGTTGTGCCTTTTATTCTGATTTAAGACAATGGCTGGCTCAGCCCTTGTTAAATATTCCTGGTCACACTGATGAACTTTATGTAAGGTACTTTAAGGCTAACATAAGTCCTTATGTCACTCTAAGACAAAATGCTGTTACTTAATGGCAGTTTTGTTTCATGAAGGTTACCATCATGGGAAGGAATGACTATTTGCAGAGGTAATTTTGCTTATACATGAAGATTGTTGAATGCTTTACTATGTTTCAGGTCTTAATTGTAATGTTAGATTTCTAGTCAATGACTTGAAGCAATGAAGTTTTGATCTGAAGAATCTCCTGGAGATTTGGCTTTTATAAATAAGGCAGAAGAGTAGTCCATAATACATTATCTTTGAAATACTTGAATGTCAAAGCTAGGTCATTTGGATTATGTTAAAAATTGGGAAATTTAATCTGCTTCAGCGATAGCAAAATGAAATGGTGAAGTTGGTATTGTGGTGAATTTGACTTCTAGGGACTAGTCACCTTCTGGGACTTGTTTTGGTTTCTCAGTATGTAAAATACTAGGAGAGAGTTTGCTGAAAATCTTTAGTCTGTGTACTAACAAGGCCAGCTCGGAGGATTTTGAATCCAAACAAAGTTGGGCAGTTGCTGTGACCAGGGTTTTCTAATTCCCCCATTTCACTGATGTTCATAGAATAATCAGGATCATTAAAACAGCATCCAGAAGTCTTTATTTCTATTTTTGGAATGTTGTCAACAATTGTAATATTTGTTATTATATGTTAATCCATTGGGCATTAATCTATACATTCCTTTAGTTACACAATAAGGCACATGTTATAAACCAAATATTCTACAGTACTGGTCTTATTAAAAATAACAAATTTCAGTGACAATCAAAATATCCTTTCTAACTTTGTAAAATTAGTGTTTGTGTGGCTAGACTTTCTCTGATGCTTGTCATTGAGCAAGTGAGGGCCTAATTTCTGATCTTTAACTACGACTCAGGGTGATACCAAAAGTTCTAGGTAAGTGCAGTATAGGAAAATTTAAAGATGGTTAGTTTACTTAAAGATTACAGTGATAGATGCAATCTTTATTTTGAAAGGAGCACTGGGAATTAACAACATTGTTAATTCTTGATAGGGTTGTTTTAATGAGAATTGTTTTCCTGTTATGATATAGGCTTTTTCTGACAGGACATTAAAACTCTTATTCATCTTTGCTGCAGTTTGCTGAACAACGCCTTTGAGGAATTGGTGGCTTTCCAGCGTGCTCTGAAAGACTTTGTTGCTTCTGTGGATGCTACATATTCGAAGCAGTATGAAGATTTTTATATTGGGTTAGAAGGCAGCTTTGGATCTAAACATGTGACACCTCGGACGTTGACATCCCAGTTTCTCAGCTGTATTGTCTGTGTGGAGGGTATTGTTACAAAATGTGAGTGAAGCAGTCTGTGCACTAAAAGCTGTTCAAAGCAGCTTTTGATTCCAAATGGATGGAATATGATTGGTTAATGATTATATTTAAAAAACAGTAACTCCTTCAGTTTTAGAAATCTTTGCGACTTGTGGGGGGGGGGGAGAGAAAGGAACATGGCGGTACCTACTTTCCTGCTAACAATATATTATCCAATGTACTCCATGAATGATGAGGCTTTCTCTCCAGGTTTTTGTAAAAGAGTGAAATAGACATTTAAGTAAGAATTGTTCCAATAAAGCTAAACATTATACATTCAGGATCAGAACGAGAATGTTGAGAATGTTATTCAGAAGAATCATTTGGAAGTACTTGTGTTAAATATTTTTGTGTGTTTTTTAAGGGCTTAGAGCAGATTGCGATGCACTGTTATCCACTGTTATCTTTAAAACGGTCTAGGAATAGATAAAATAAATTTAATGGGATTGAGTGTGCAATTGATGTGAAAAGACCTGGTATGTTACATCAACTTAAAACATGTAATGTTTTGCAGTCTAGCATGGGAACATCTGAAGTAAGTTTTAAGACTGAGTGTTGGCTTAGCCCTTTTCTTTATTTCCAGATGCCTTTTCTATTTCTATTCCCGTGTAGGCTCCTTAGTGCGCCCAAAGGTGGTTCGAAGTGTGCATTACTGCCCTGCGACCAAGAAAACCATTGAGCGCCGATACACTGACTTGACTTCCCTGGAAGCTTTTCCATCCTCTGCTGTTTATCCCACCAAGGTGAGCTGTGTGGATTCAGAAGGCTTTCAAGCTCCTAGAAAAGAAATGTCTCTATTATGAAAGAATTGTAAAAGATATTAGGATATAGATATGATATCGTTAAATATTCTTCGACCCCAAATTTGGTGCTCAGTATTTAATGCTATGTACCACTTCAAAATATAAATAATGTTGGTGGCACAGCATGTACCCAAGAATTCAAGTAATCTGCATAGCATATTTATATGGGGAATATAAATTCAAATCCCATTTTTTAGCAAGTAAACCAAAAAACCCTCTTTAAAAAATTTAGTAAAAAACAAAAGTACATTCTTGTAGGATGAAGAAAACAATCCTCTTGAGACAGAATTTGGCCTGTCAACTTACAAAGATCATCAGACCATCACAATCCAGGAGATGCCAGAGAAAGCACCAGCTGGACAACTTCCTCGCTCTGTAGACATCATTTTAGATGATGACCTGGTAGACAAAGTAAAGCCAGGAGACCGAATACAGATCATTGGGACTTTCCGTTGTCTGCCAAGCAAGAGGGGTGGCTACACTTCTGGGACATTTCGGTTAGTAGTATAAGCTGCTTTATTGGTTTTCGGCTGATGTACCAAGCCTTGAGATCCATGTTGCATCAAGCTCTCCTGCAACAAAACCATTTTCCAGAATAATGTCATTGCTTTTGTTTTGTTGTCGTTCTACAAATTTGGCTTTTTAGAATCTGCATTTCCAGCGACTTTCTTTTTTTTCTTTTTTTTTATTAAAAAGTTTTTATTTTCCATTTATTTATACAAAATAATTCAATTAAAATAAATTCCTAACCATTAGTACCGCCTGCCCATTCCCCCCAGGCTGTGTCCACCCTCTCTAAACCTTCCCTACTTGCCTCCTCTTTCTGTCCTCCCCTCCTACTCTCTTCCCCTCCCCTCCTCCTCTAACCATCCTACTTCCTCCCTACTCCTTACTCCCCTCTCATCCCTCTCACACACATGAACGCAGCATAGGGGAAATGCCCAAGCATTTACCATGACTATATTATCATTACCCACCCACTCACCCACCCACCCACCCTCCCTCAACCCTCCCCCCCTCGCTTCCCAGACCAGAGTACAGGGTTATTAATAAGAAAGTTAAAAAAAAAGAAAAAGAAAAAAAAATCATACTTAACCTTTAACTCCCCTTAAATTAAGTCATATAAACAAATCTCTACAACAGTTACTATAAAATTTACTCATAAAATAAATGAAACTTTATAGTCCCATATTTTTTCTGAATATAATCTATCCATCTTCTCCATACAATAATACATCTTTCTTGTGTATGATCCTTCAAATAAGCAGAAATTTTTGCCATTTCTGCAAAGTTAGAAACTTTAAATATCCATTCTTGTAAAGTAGGCAACGAGTCCTTCTTCCAATACGAGCCTACTAATAACCTTTCTGCAGTTAATAAATTCAACGTTAAAGTAGTTTCTTTGTCATTTAAATCCACAAAGATACCCAATAGGAATAATTGAGGGGTGAACTTTATCTTCCTTTTAAAAACCTTTTGAATGTTCCACCAAATCAAATCCAAAAAGCCTTTACCTTTTTACAATTCCACCAAACATGAAAATATGTCGCATCCATATTACCACATCTCCAACATTTGGGTTGTAAATTTTGATACATACAAGATATTTTTTTAGGATCTAAATGCCATCTGTAAAACATTTTATAAAAATTTTCCCTCAAATTTTGAGCTTGTGTAAATTTAACATTTCTAATCCAAATTGTCTCCCATAAGTCCAATGGGATCGGATCCTGGATATTCTGAGCCCATTTAATCATACAGTCTTTAACCAATTCTGTTTCAGAGTCTAATTCTGTTAAAGCATTGTAAATTCTTTTTATATGGGCCTGATTCTGATCTTTAATCTGAGTAACCAGATTTCCATCTTCTAGTGTTATTCCTTCTTTCTTATCTACAGTCCACCTATCCACTATTTGTAAATATTGAAACCATGACTGTAGAATATTTTTTTGCCTTAATACATCTAGAGATTTTAAATGCCAATCCGAACCTGACCAAATTAATAATTCTTTATACGAAATTTTATCAAAGTTCATCCCCTTAGAAATTCCCTCAATTGCATGTCTAGGAATCCCCCAGATAGGTATTTTATAGTTTAACCTATAATAATACTTTTTCCAAACTCGAAGTAAGGCACTCCTCAAAATATGTGATTTGAAAGCCCGGTCCACTTTCTTATTAAAAATTAAATATGCATGCCAACCATACATTAAATCCCACCCTTCAAGAACAAGAATATCCTTATTTATTAAATTAAGCCAATCACTTATCCAAGTTAAGGCTGCTGCATCATAGTATAATTTCAAGTTAGATGGTTTAAGTTCTCCTCTTTCTCGGGCATCTTGCAAAATCTTAAACTTAACCCTTGGTTTTTTCCCAGCCCAAATGAATTTATTGATACCCTTCTGCCTTTCCTCCAAATTTACATCTTTTTTTAAAATAGGTATCATCTGAAACAAGAAAAGAAACTTTGGTAGAACATTCATTTTTACAGCTGAAATTCTCCCCAACAGTGACAATTGCAGTTTTTTCCAGTCATTTAAATCCTTTTGCACTTTTGCCCATAGTAATTCATAATTATTTTTATACAATTTTCCATTTGAGGCAGTTAAATATACTCCCAGATATTTAACCTTTTTCACCATCTGAAAACCTGTGGCTTTAACCAAACTTTCCTTGTCATTGGCTAACATATTCTTAGATAATATCTTAGTCTTATGGTTATTGACTTTAAAACCAGAAACTTTTCCATACTGTGTTATAAGTTCTAATAGACAATCAACCGCTCTAATCGGTTGTTCCAAAATCAAAACCAAATCATCCGCAAAAGCCCGTAATTTATACTCATTTTTTCTTATCTTTATGCCCTTGATTACCGTTGATTCTCGAATCTGGATCAACAAAATCTCCAATGTTAAAACAAATAACAGTGGAGATAATGGACATCCTTGTCTTGTCCCTTTTTCAATATTAAGAGTCTCAGTCAATCCCCCATTAACAACAATTTGAGCAGATTGTTGCTGATATATAGCTTTAAGTGCATGTAAAAAATTATCCCCAAAATTCATTTTCTCTACCAGTGCTTTTTTAGCATCCAAAAATATAAAAGCCACAGGAATCTGGTTGTTCTTATCCAAATACTTAATTAAGTTAATAATTTGTCTAACATTATATTTCATGTATCTCCCTGTTATGAATCCTGATTGATCACTGTGAATCAAATCCTTCATAACCTGCATTAATCTATTTGCCAAAAGTTTTGTAAAAATCTTGTAATCTACATTTAATAATGATATTGGCCTATAATTCTGTAAGATCACGATCCTCCTTCGGAATCAATGATATAAACACTCTTTTCCAAGAAGGAGGAACTTGTGCTCCCAGCAAAATACTATTAAAAAGCTCCTTTAATGGCTCCAACATTTCTTCATATAAATTTTTATAATACGTCAACGTCAATCCATCTGTTCCTGGAGACTTTCCCACCTTTAACTGCTTGATAGCTAAGCCAATTTCCTCCACAGTAATTAAACAATTCATCCCATTTTGCTGTTCCTCAGAAAGTTTAGGAAAATGTACTGATTGTAAATATTTATCTATATCCATTCCCTTTATATTATCACTTGAGTATAGTTTTGTGTAAAAATCTAAAAAACTCTTTTTAATCAAATTTTGCTGAAAAACCTCAGTACCTTTATATTTTACTTTCTCTATAATCCTAGCCTTCTGTTTCTTTCGTAACTGATAAGCCAACCACCTCCCAGGCTTATTCGCATTACAAAAAGTATTATGTCTCATATAACGCAAATTGGTAGCCACATGATCTGCCATCAACATATTAAATTGTTCCCTAAGCATTTTTATAGAAACCTTTAAGTTATTATCAGTTGGTTAAGAGCAAGCGCTTCTTCTTTTATTTTAATCTCATCTTCTATTTCTCTACGTCTTTGTATCCTTTATCCTTTTATCCCTAGAAACTTAATACAATGCAGTAGAGATCTTAAATTAATCTGGTATTTGTTTTGCTAATAACATTTATATTACTGGTATTAGTGTTCCTATGAAGCTGCAGAGAAATGTTTAAACATAAAAGGAAAAAGAGTGATTGTCTTGATTTATTCCTTTTCAGGACTATCCTGATTGCTTGCCAAGTAAAGCAAATGAGCAAGGAGGTCCAGCCTGAATATTCATCTAGAGATGTTAGCAAGATTAAAAAATTTAGCAAACAGCACTCAAAGGTAAACTGGATGCTGGCATTTGACTCATTACACATGTTCATAGAAATTCAGGTCTGTTATGCCCAGTGATGGTTTGTCTTAAAGTACAAATATGATTAATTGTAAATTAATTGTAAATTGAAAATTATGGATATTTGTATTCTTTTACTTTTTAAAAAAAGGTTTCAGACTATATAATAAGTGGACAACAAAAACTGAAGTTATACAATTCATGGTAGGTACAATTGACCATGCTAGGCAAATAATGTATTGAATTTATACACTGTCTGATTTCCAGGATCTCAAAACAATTGAATTACTGTTATGATATAAAAAATATAGGTTTCCATTATATTATTGGTAATTAGCATATAGAAAAAAAAATAAACGACTAAAAATAATATAGATAAATATTTGATTTCTGTCTTCCCCCTTCTTTGTACTCCAACTATTTTTCGGTATTTATAAATTGTAGAAACCATACACCAATGTTTGTATTTGCCTTGCTGTGTGACATACAGTATATATAGGGTCCATTCTTGCTTAAATTTATTTACACTACTATACATACCATCTGCATATATACCTGTTTCTCTTTGGATTGTATAAATATTTTACTTTGTGTTCTTTTAATCTTTTTTCCATTAGCCTTTTTAAAAAAATTATGCCCATCAAATTGTGTACATATTGTAGCAAAATGACCTGTGTGTGATGTTAAACAGTGAGATGAACATAGCCTCCTATATATATAAATTTCAGTGATGTAGCAAACCATTAAGAATAATGAGAAGTGAATTTGGTCTTTCTACTCCAAATTCACTTTTTTGAGCTAGCACATAATATTTTAATTTTTGATGAAGCAATACTTTTTATGAAGTAATAGGGTAACCACCATCCCCTTTTCTTCATGCTGTTTTTGACTTTACTCCTATGTGGATATTCTAGTTCAATGTTGTCCCATTTGTTTCCTGCATCTAGGATGTTTTTGAACAGCTTTCAAAATCTCTGGCTCCTAGCATTCATGGGCATGAGTACATCAAGAAGGCAATTCTGTGTATGCTCCTAGGAGGAGTTGAAAAAGTGTTGGAGAATGGAAGCCGGCTCCGAGGGGACATTAATATCCTACTGATTGGTATGTCACGGAGGCCTTGCATTTTGAATATTCCAGAAACACTGATCATATCCTAAAATAGGAGAGTGTAGCTGGCAATTGTGTAGAATTTGAGGGACCTAGATATGTCTATAATCTATGAAAGAAGGGGATTGGGGGGACAAGTATTTGAGGGGCTGTCACAAAGAAGAAGGGATTGAGTTATTCTCCAGGGCACCAGAGAGCAAGACAAAAAGTAATGGATAGAAGCTTGTCAAAGAGAGATGCAGCCTAGAAGTAAGGAGAAATTTTCTGACCATGAACAATTAAGCAAGGGAATAGCTTGCCACCTGTGGTGGGTGCTCCATCACTAGAAGTTTCCAGAAATAGACTGGACAACCATTTGACTGGCATGGTGTAAGACACCTGTCTTGAGCAGGGGGCTGGACTAGAAGATCTCTGAGGTCCCTTCCAGTTCTATGATTCTATCTTCTAAACAGTATCTCTTGTACTTTCAGGTGACCCTTCTGTTGCGAAGTCTCAGTTGTTACGTTATGTGTTATGTACAGCTCCTCGGGCCATTCCCACTACTGGCAGGGGTTCTTCTGGAGTAGGCTTGACTGCTGCTGTCACAACAGATCAGGAAACTGGTGAGAACTTAGAAGCAAATGATGTGCAAAGGGAACAGGTGGTACAGTCAAGGGAAAAAAAGCAGCTGACAGTCTCACTGTAGCCAAGAGGACTGATTGATTGATTGATTCAATTTATGCCTACTATTGATGAGTTGCTTTATGTCTATTTTGAAAATTTGAATAGCAGTGAACAAAAAGCTTGAGATATAAGTAAAACAGTGACCTAGTGATGCAGTATTATACTAAGGAATTAAATCTTAAGCTAGCGTGAATTGGGCTATATTCACAAAATTTGGAATGGACAGACAAGACAATTCCCTCTTATTCATTATGTGTCATTTGGACTGCTGCTGGCATGGCATGGAATAGAATATTATTTAGCATAAAAGAGTGAGGATATCAAATCCTTCATAATTACATCTAGTGTATATTATAGATGAAATGGCTCAAAATCCTGTCATGCTTTGGACTGAAAAATAACTAGGGTCAGTCCTAGTTAGGATTTGAACAGAAAAATATCAGGAATTCCAGGATGTTAGGTAAGATTGGAAAAGAAAACTTACCCCAGTAGGCGGCAATAACAACTCACCTTCATTTTGCTGCAAAAAAAAAAAAAAAAAAAACCCAACAACAGCAGCATAATCAGGGACTGTCATGTTTTTTAGCCACCTAGGTCTAGTTGTGTGGTAGTCCAGGACCTTCCTATAATACCTGAAACTTTGCTAGAATTGGTTAATCTCACATTAAGATTTAAAAGCAACAAAATATTTTCTTTAAAAAAATTAAATCTTTAAAATTAAATTATTTTACTTTGGAAAGATTGTGGGTCCTGTTTTGAGAAGTGATTATACAAGGGCTGTGTTGTCAACTTTTCAGTTAATTACCTTGGCTTTTCAGTAGATGGGATAATACTACTATTTCTTTCAGAGAATGGAGCAGCAGTGGAAAAACGGTAGTTAAAGTGGCTTGAGAACTTTAGTAGTCTAATCCTGACTTAGAAACTCACGAGAGCATTCTGTTCAACCTTTATATACTTTCTAGCCCTCTCTTTGTTTCCCTATCCTTAGGAGAACGTTGTCTGGAAGCTGGTGCCATGGTCTTGGCCGACCGTGGAGTAGTGTGCATTGATGAATTTGATAAGATGTCTGATATTGATCGTACTGCTATCCATGAAGTGATGGAGCAAGGCCGTGTTACTATTGCCAAAGCAGGCATTCAGGCCCAGCTCAATGCCCGTTGCAGTGTATTAGCTGCTGCGAATCCAGTATATGGAAGGGTAAGCGTGGAAGGGATTTCATTTTGATAAGCTAGGTGGCAACTTTCTGTTTCTACTGTTATATTTTTAGTTGATATCATATTGGTTTAGTTGATTACTTATAGTTCTTAAATTGAGGATTTTTTTTAAGTCAGAATGATTTTTCAACTGATTATATGTTTTCATGCCTGCTTTTGTGGAACACAGCAATACTTCATTAAATTCTCCAGAGTTAGTCCATATATTACTATTTCCTTGCACTTGGTCATCCAGATCTATGAAGATTGGCATCCTACTGGAGTATTGTCTGCCCCCTTTTAATACTGTATTTCATTGGTTGTTTTTTTTTTTTGCTTATTATATACTGCATTGTTATTGAATGTTTCTTTTGTATTCTCAGCTCCATATATCACATAGATTCATAAATGTACTTAGTCTGTGTAGTAGAATAAAGTGCTTATACTTACAACGTATACAAAAATCACTTCCTATGTAGCATGTAGATGGGAAAAAAAGGAAATAAAATTTTGAATTATGTGATTTTTGCTAAAGAAGAAGTTTTGATTGACCTTCTTCTACGTCTGCTGTGCTCAAACAACAGCATAATATTGAAGCAGTACAAGATTTGAAATTTGTGTGTGTGTGTGTGTGTGTGTTTGTAGAGATAATGTGAAATCTTAACATTCTAGTAGATAAGAGCTGCTAACTCGCTAACCTTTCCCTGCATTTTTGCAGTATGACCAATACAAAACTCCCATGGAGAATATTGGCCTTCAGGATTCGTTGCTGTCCCGATTTGATTTGCTCTTCATTGTTTTGGATCAAATGGATCCAGAACAAGATCGGGAAATCTCAGACCATGTCTTGCGAATGCATCGTTACAGAGCAGCTGGTGAACAGGATGGAGATGGTGAGTCTTTGACTTCCTTGAAATCTGTCAACTGGGTCAAACATATTCTCTGTGATGTTGGATAAAACTTTTCTGATTTATTTCACAAGTGAGAAAGTTCACATTATTTTATACATTTTAATAGACAAAGTGTTGTTTAATGTACTGATATATTCTAGATCAAGACTTTTCAACCAGTGGTGCGGGTACCACCTATGGTACATTGGCACCTGGCAGGTGGTACGCAATCATCCTAGAAAAATGGTAGCGGGGGAGGGGAATGAGCTGAACCGGTGGCAGCACCACAAAGCCTGAGCGAGAGACGGCTGGAGCTGCAGGGCTGTCGGGGCTCAGCAGAAGCGCCAGGATCAGTGCCAGGCTCCAGCTGGAAAGCAGCACTGATCCTGGCGCTTCCGCTGAACCCAGAAGAAGCGCCGATCAGCTGGAATGTTGCAGCATCTCCAGGGTCTTGTGATTTACATTCAGATGCTTGGCAACTGATTCATATTTATGACGGTCACAGTGTCCCAGGGTCATGTGAAGTGACCAAAACCTGCTGCAACCACCCAGCAGACGGGGGGAATAAAAACCAAACGCCCCCCACCCCACCCCCGCTGCAAATCCTCAACAGAAATGCTCACAACAATGAAAACCTCGGACAGAAGGAAGAGCGCTACCGGGTGGGCAGGCAGGTGTCTTGCTCGGCTGTGGCTTGGGGGGCACTTTTCTCAGTGCCATTGTAACTTCGAACAGTCACTAAGCGAACTGTTGTAAGTCAAGGATTACCTGTACTTCATCACTTTTTTCCTTTTTCCTTTTTTTGGTCATCAAGTTTTTGACACTGCTAGGCGACTGGTGGTACTCGGATGGTGCCATAGCCTAAAAGTGGTACAATGGGTGAAAAGGTTGAAAAGCCCTGGTCTAGATAACCCTAAGGAATATTTTCCTTTACTTTTCTAGCCATGCCTTTAGGCAGTACAGTTGAATTGCTGGCCACTGAGGACCCTTCCTTTACCGAGGAGGAAGATCAGGAACTACAAGTGTATGAAAGGCATGACGACCTATTGCATGGACCTAGGAGGCGGAAGTAAGTATTTCCTGCAGTCCTTTTCTTGTCAAATAGTGCCTGCCCATGAGGAATAGAGGTTCTGTCAGATGCCACCTCGATACTCCGCTACTACATTTTGAGAACTTCCTTCAGTGCCAGTCTGCCTTGAACTCCAGGGTGGGAAGGAAGTATATTTCAGGGGAATGAAAGTTCACCATTCCTGTCTCAAGGTCAACTGCCTGGGCACAGCTGCATTCCTCAGGAGACCATTCTAAAAATATCTCTTAAATTTGAGTGGACATGATTAAATACGGGAGGCACCTTTTTGGAGGTAAAAATTACACTTGCAATTTTGGCTTGCGAGTTTCAGTTGTGGCTTCTCGCTACTGTGTTTCACTTGACTTCTAGTATACTATATCTTTTTCAACCTGATGTTGTAAAGCAGTGGTTCTCAACCTGTGGGTAGGGACCCCATTTGGGGTCGAACGACCATTTCACGGGGGTCGCCAAACAACACAGTCCGCCATTTTTTCCCCCTTTTCCTTAGCTGTGCTACTCCCTATTATTCTATTGGCTTTTGAAAGCCAATAGAATAGACTCTCTTGAATAGAGTCTAATTCTATTGGCTTTCAAAAGCCAATAGGAATTGTCCAGGCTGTCTCTGCCCTGCTGAGCCCGCCAAAAGTCCCATTCTGCAAACGGTGCTGCACCAGTTGATAGTCCTCGACTTACGACCAGTTGAGTAGTCCTTGACTTACGACTGGTTGGGGGTCACGGCATTAAAAAGGTTGAGAACCACTGTTGTAAAGGATCTTTCTTAATTAGAAAGCTAAGGCAAGTCTGACAGTTTTTGAGTTCTGGAATTGGTTTATAGTTGCATCCTAAAATTCCACTCTCAGGGTATTAAGACTAATATCAAGGAGCATAATTTCAGCAACCACATTTTCTTAAAGGATAGTCAACCTGTTGGTTTCTTTAGCTCCGCTTCTCAGTATCTGCCCAGAGCATGCTGTTTCTGCCCAGAGCATGCTGATTCTGCCAAGAATCCCCAGAGATGGCAATTAGGCTCCTATTACCCTCTAGTAAACGGAAGCTTATGCATTTTGTTTGATCAAACTCAGAGAGAAGATCGTAAGCATGGAGTTCATGAGGAAGTATATTCATTTTGCCAAGATGCTGAAGCCAGTTTTGACCGAGGAAGCAGCAGCTCTCATAGCCCAGGAATATTCTTCCCTTCGCAGTCAGGAGCAGATCAGCTCTGACAATGCCAGGGTGAGTCACAAATCAAGCTCTATTTTTTGCAATGTGCACTGCTTTGAGAATCATAATTCAGTCTAGAAATCTTTCTTTATCTTAACGTCCAATTGAATTTTGACAGGAAATCCCCTTCTGTGTGGAATTAGGGATGCAGAAATGCTGCAAATTTCGTGATCTGTACACTGGAAAAGCTCATAAAATAGGCCATGTAGCATGGTGTTGAATGCTAGCCAGGATTTTGGAGGCATGCTCCCCATTTTTATATACAGCAACCTCATTGAATTCCCATCTAATACCTGTATGAATGGAGAAGTCTAGTTCATGAATAGGATCCAGTCCTAAAGTACGGTTGTACTGCACCAAACATGCTTACGTCTGTACGTGTGCACAACACTTCGAATGTTGGTCATCTTTTCATCATCAAAAGCATTCAGACTTGACTTGCTCTTTTCAGACTTCCCCTATTACAGCCCGAACTCTAGAGACGTTGATCCGGCTGTCAACTGCACATGCTAAAGCCAGGATGAGTAAAATAATTGAGGAGCAGGATGCCAAAGCTGCTGTAGAGCTGGTACAATTTGCTTATTTCAAAAAGGTAAGTAAACAAAAGTTATAAGAAAAGAATTAAAAGTTGGGCTGATGCTGAATAGTGGTTAGTTTGCATCTTTGAATATAGAAATGTCTTCAGAACAGGTAGTCCTCAACGTACGTCCACAACTGAGCCCAACATTTCTGTTGTTAAGTGAGACATTTCTTAAGTGTGTTTTGCCCCATATTTACAACCTTTCTTGCCACAGTTGTTAACTGAATCACTGCAGTTGATAGGTTAGTAACCTGGTGGTTAAGTGGGCCTGGCTTCCTATTGACTTTGCTTGTCAGAAGGTCACAAAAGGTGAAAACATGACCTCAGAGACACAGCAACGGACATAAATATGAACCAGATGCCAAGCATCTGAATTTTGATCACATGATCATGGGGATGCTTCAAGGTCGTAACTGTGAACCGTAGTCATAAGTCACACTCTTCACTGCTGTTGTAACTTTGAAAGATCACTAAACAAACTGTTGTAAGTTGAGGACTACCTGTATTCCACTAATGTTACTGATATCTTTACTTGTCGTGTAATACCTCAATTTATACCGCAATCAGTAAATAAAATTACAGAAGCAAAAGGATATGAGCAGAAGAGATGGCATGAAATGTCCCACTCAAGCGTGTACAGGAATCTGCCCCTCCTTATTTGGATGCCAATGTAGGTCATTGGTTTCATTTTCAGTCATTGCCAGCAGCCAAGACTTGTAGAGACAGTAGAAACTATACCCATAATGAATGACTAATTATTTCTTTGGTGTGTCTGAAGTGCTTAACGAAAGAGATGGAGGTTGTCCTGTAGACTGCCTTGTGACAGGATTACACAGTGTGTAAATGGCCATCTGGTTTTGAGCCCGATTTGCAATTCAGTTTCATCAGCAACTTTATGACACTTGCTGAGGAGGAAATTATGATACTTTTCTAGTGATGGTTTGAGATTGTTCTTTGTAGCTTTAATCCTATCATGGGAGATGCTAGATGTTTTTAAGGCAGTTACGTCTGTTGAAACTAAAATACTGGATGGCTTTATTTCTTTTGAGGCTGAAATTAGTATTTAAAACCATTAGGGCAGGGGTTCTCAACCTTGGCAACTTTAAGACTTGTGGACTTCAAAGCTGGCTGAGGAATTCTGGGAGTTGAAGTCCACAAGTCTTAAAGTTGCCAAGGTTGAGAACCCCTGCATTAGGGATTGCCATCCTCGGAGGAAGAAACATGCAGCTCCTGTCTTCCTCTGTGGAACTCAGACCATCCTAGGCTTCTGAGCAGCAGTTGATTGGGCCAGATATGGACTCTTTGATTTCTCTCCACTTTCAAAGGTCCTGGAAAAAGAAAAGAAGCGGAAAAAGCAGACTGAAGAGGATCCGGAAGAAGAGACAGATGGTGAAATGTCCCAAGAAAGGGAAAAAAGACAGAAAAAGAGGTAGATAAGAAAAGTGTTATAGGGGAAATTAAAAAACAAGATTTTAAAATAAATCCTTGATTTTTAAAACAAAGCCTTGATCCTCCAGACTTGGCAAACAGACTATTAGGGTTAAAATGGAATTGAATAATTGGCCTTTTTCATCAACGTCTCCAGATGGGATTAACTTGAGTTGTTTCCCTGAAGCTGCATACTTATAACCGTGGAATCTGGTAATGCTTTTGAGACCTGTTGTGTCTTGCATGTGCTGACCTGTTTGAGGTTTGCATGCTAACACCAAATACTGTTGAACTATGTGGCACTTGGGAGTCCTAAGATTAGTAGCTATTTCCTGTTACCAAAACAGATGTAGAGACTTCATTTCCTCTTTATTAATGGATAAATAAATTATCCATAATTGTTCTTCAGAAGCCCCCTTTAGAAGAAATGGAATGCATTTTCATCAGCCCTAAGGAATAATATTTAGCCAGCAGAAAAGCTTTAAAAATTTGGATTTCCTCCTAGATGTTGGGGCAATACAATATATGAACCCATCTTCCTGGAGACAAGAGTCATGTTGTTGATACCTTAGCTTCTGGATTTTGCCTTGTGTTGATATTGCCTGGTTCTTAACTATTATATTTTGGGAGAGTTTTTAATTGTATGTTGTGTTGACTTGCAATTATCCAAGTTAAATGGCTGTGTAAATCTTCTAAATGAATATATTTTGAAGATCATCCATTAAAAGTCTTACTATTAACTTAATGTCCTTCTACAGAAAGAAAACAGATTCCAGTGAGCAGTCACCCACAGAAGGGGAAACACATGATCCTTATGACTTCAGTGACACAGAAGCAGAAATGCCAGAAAGTAAGTCATTTCTTTCAGACTGATAAATGAATAGAATCAGGCAAACTAAGTCTGTTCTACTGTGAGTTTTGATGCACAGTGCAATCCTTCTGGAGTTTGGAAAAGATTCATTTATATCTGACTGTCTTCATCAGTTTGATCACATCTTTCAGAGGCTTGATAGATTTGATCTTTTTTATTTTTTAATGTTTGCAGTTTTTAACTATTATAGGTAGCCCTTATTTAAAACCACAATTGTGACTGGCAACTTGGTCATTAAGTGAAATCACAACTGTGCTTACAATCTTACTTTAGCTGTCCTTTGCTTTACAGACCTGAAAATACCATTAATGTGAGGATTGGTCCCAAAGTTACTTTTTCAATGCTACCATAATTGTGAATGGTTGCTAAACAAGGCAGTCACTGAATGAAGACTATTTGTATCTTATTTGGTAGTAACTATCCAGCTTGTTCTTTGCCAGCCTGATATCTTTGATCCTTCCTAGAATAACTGATTTTTTTCCATAAGGAATTTGAGTGCATGACATCACCAGACTGAAATGTTTTGTCATGGCAATCACAGAATCCAATGATACATATGGTCTGATGCAGTCTAAAACTTCCTTATTCATTATTATTGTTATCCAGGATATGTGTAATAATTACACATAAGGTTAGGGTAGCTATATAATAAAATATCGTACCATCTTCATATCTTGCGAGCCAGCCTTTATTGCTTCCTTTCCCAAGAGGTTTTATAGATTCTGAAAGATTGGGATATCTGGGGAAGCAATGAGAGATTGCTTTTAACAGAACCAATGACTGCAGCAGAACAACAAGCTGACAAATGGATTGGCACCTAGAAATTCCTCTCTGGATAAATGGGGGGACCTGAAATTGCCAATAGTGTTCCATATAGGTGTCCCCCATGGGAAGACTGGCAGGTTTAATGTTTTGGGAGCCAAGAGAATCAGGTTTGCCCAAGTTGTAGTTCAGGGCCTTCAAATAGACACTGGATGTATCCTCTCTTAATTACTTCTATAAATGGCTTGTTAACCACTTCTGGGATATTAAGAACCTTTAGAATGACAAGTTTCATCACAGCGGATTATCCAAATGTGGAATAGAGAAAAACATGGTAAGAGGAGACTTTGAAGGCTGGACAGTAGAGGCAACCAGAAGGAACTAAATACTATAATTAAAGGAGTAGAGAACCACTAATACAAAATGAAAAAAAAAATTAACTTTGGAAGAATTCAAGGATATTTTGCAACAATGCACTTAGAAATCTGTTTTAAGATTATCTGCCAATATAAAAATGAGTTTAAATGAGAAGATAAAAGAGAATGCAACGCAGAATTAGATTGTTTTGAATATGAATTTAAAAATGACAAGATACAAGAATGATATGGAAAAAGTGGTTACACATTACTTACAAATGAAACGGACTGATGGCTTAATAACTAAAAGGGACACATAAATAATCAGAAGAATGACTTGGACAACTATCTTATCTTGGACTTACAAAAGAGACTTGTTAAATGAAGGAATTCCTACTGAAGGAATTTCAAAGAAAAGAAGAAAAAATGAAAAATAAGTTCCTAGGATTTTATTTAAAGAGAATAAACACCAAGATTTTTAAAAGTAAAAGAAAGAAATATGAAGTTGGTTTATTTGATGAAGATTAAAATATTTATGATGTTCTTTCTAGAAGCTCTTAATAGGTTTTTCTTGACCAGAACTGAATAATGAGGCTTTAAAGATTTTTTTAAAAAAATAAGATAATGGGAAGAAGAGTTTTTTGTTGTATTTTTAGAGACAGTGTTAAGTTATGGTGTTGAAAGTAAAGGAAAGATGTATTGTTAAATTTGTAAAGCAGTTTCTGAGAGGAGACAAAGCAAAAATGATAAGAAATGTGTGGGACATTATTTGAAGGGATTAAATATTAAGATTTTTAGTAAGTTGCTCTTTCTGGTGGTTAATGTATTTTTGAATTAAGTTTGAATGATGAGGTTTTAAAGATTTGTTTATAGATAAGAGATAAAACATAGGATTTTTGTTACGGTTTTTGAGAAAATGGTAAGTTGTTGTATTAAAAGGAAATGAAACTGATTTTATCTGATTAAGGTTAAAATATATGTGTTACTTCTGTAAATCTTAATAGATTTTTGCTGATTAAGATTAAATGAGGTTTTATGAGACCGGAAGAAGAGATCTTCAGTTGAAATATTAGAGAAGGTGATTAGTTATGAAATCGTACTTGCCTTGAGCAGATCATTTCTTTGTATATCTTTTTTCTCCTTTATAACATTTTTTTCTTTTTTTCCTCTGTACCTTTTATATTTTCTTAGTTGGTATTAATTTTTTAACTTTGTATTTGTTAAATTTGATAAACGTTTGATTGTAAAGATTGGTTTTCTGAAGCAGAGGAGGAAAAAATACTGCTCATCAAGACAAGAAGAAATAATCCTCTGCATTTCTGAAGAAGTACATTAATTTGTGACCAGTGGATCTTATTCTAAGGAAAATTGATATGGGAGTGCTCTCAAGTGCATGGAGCCTATTAAGAAGGTTAATTAGCTATAAGGAAATGGATCTGGCAACCTTAAGGATGCCAAACCTAATAAATGCTTCTTATTTTATCTCTTCAGCAATTTTACTAATTGTATCTTGATGCTATTTTTGTGTTTTCTGGGTAAAAATAAACTGAACATGACATTAAATTGATTTGTTTAACAATATAATTAAATGGAATAATATAGAATTTGTGCAGTATTTGTGCAGTTCCCTAAGATATACCCCATAGTTTACAAATAACAGTGGATAGGCTTGTGCTTCATGTAAGCTGCAAACTACATCTTACTGTTCAGTACATGGAACCCAGATGTCTGTAGCTCAAATTGCACTTTAGCAATAAATTAATAATCTTGTTTTAATATCTTCTCCAGTAGACCACAGTGTCTGCTTCTTGTACAAAAAAATACAAATCAGATAATACTAATTGGTTATTAATTTCATTTTCCTGTTTTTATATATTTTTTAGTTCAGGCACACCCCTCCAAGATTCCTGAAGCATCAAGCACTGATGAGATTACATCAAAGTTGTCCGAGTCCAGGTAGGAAGCATGCAAAGACTCTTACATGACAGAGTAAAATGAAATGAGATTTGGGGATTTGAAATAGTTATATGCAAAGCATACTTAATCCAAACAGATTATTTTTGACCTTGAAACTCAAGTTCAGGTTCAAAATAATCCTCCTGATCAAGTTCGAAAGAGGCGTTCTGATCATTCCAAAAGTATTCAACAGTCCTGTTTCTGTACATTATAGCCAGGGCATCCACACGCAGCTACCTCCTTCCTATTCTTGTTATCTGCCAGGGAATCAGGCAGCCTAGGCACAAGAAGGGATGGAAACTGGCAGGCCTGAATGCTAGATCTCCCCACTTCAGCTATTATTTCCCATCTCCCTCCCTAAAGAAGTACCCTAATTTGCACTCCACAGACCATTGAGGAGATTTCGTGCTTCTGAGCCAGGCCTCCCTCCCATTCATCTACCCATTGATCATCAATTAAGAAGAGTGGGTGGGAAGTGGGAAGTCCTATGCTGAGAATCTGATAGGTCCACTGATTATCTTAAATGAATACAGTATAATCTTCCTAAAGCTATTTAGGAGCTTTAGGAAGTTAGCCTTTAGTTTTGAACAAATTCCAAACTCAAGGCAAGCTCCTTTCATAAATGTTACCACCAAAGTTATAAATGCTATCATAAATTTACCATCAAAGCAGGAGAGAGCCCCACCAGATCAAGACAGCTATTGAAGGAAATAGCATGTTTGGCTCAATTGTGGAAACTTGAATCTGGGTAAATGGACTGATCTTTAGGAATCCACTGATGTGCAATGATGCTGCACAGCTCACTTAATTAGATGCATGGAGTGGCTACCGTAAACTGAGATGATTGTCCTACAAATTCTAAAAACTAATTTTGAGGAGAAATGGAAGGATTGGGGAATGTTTGGCCTTGATTAGTGGAGGATATGTTCTCATATCCAAAAGGATGTGAAAGAGAAAGTCAGGACTTGGTGTACAAGATCTATAATAATGCATTTAAGTTAGAAGAAGGCAGATTCCAAATGAATGCTAGGAAAAAAAAAGTTACCAAAAAGGTTGTTCCTTCATTATCTGGCGTGGCTTAGTTTATATTCCTGAATGGAACAAGGAGTTTATGTTCTTAATAGGCCCTTTCAACTTTTATACATGTTTGATTCCAGCAAACTCAATTTATGGCATCTACAAATCATGAGATGTTATGTGAAATCTTCAAGAGAAGCTTTCAGTAAAAATAGAAAATTCTAGACTGTTCTCTGCAGTTTCCTATTTGTCTTTAGAGATGAAAAAAGTGTATTGAAGTCAGCAAAGACACAGTATTAAGGACCGTGCCTAACTTTGGGAGGGGGGAATTTTGAATATATGGTATATAGAATCCTATTTGCAACCCTCTAAAGCAGACATGTCAAACTCATGACGTCATGTGACGTCGCGTGACGTATCAGAGCTTTTTCTCCATTGCCGGCAATGGGATGGGCGCGGTTTCCTGGTGATGCATCTGGCCCACAGGCCAGCAGTTTGACACCCCTGCTCTAAAGCACGTCTTCTCCTATAACTGCAGCTATATTTCACACTGCAGGGTGATCCCAGGAAAAGATTCAGTTGCTTTAAAGAGTTGCAGGCAGGTGGTAAAATTGTATCTCTGTGTACTCCAAAGCTTACTTGAAGGGATTGTACTGATTAATCCCCTAGCCTAGCCCTTTTCTCCCTACCGTATTCATTCCTTTTCATTGTTTTTTGCTCTCATTCACTCACTGTATTAGCAGGATTTTCCTTCAAAGCACCCTTACTTTGCTCTTATACTTGCATAGGCTTAAAACATTCAAGGCAGCCCTCCTGGAAGTATTCAGAGTTGCCCATGCGCAGTCTGTGAATCTGAAGAGCGTGCTGGAATCCATCAACCAGGACAACCCAACTCCTTTTTCATCAGCTGAAGTCAAAGCAGCATTGGAACAGATGCAAGAAGATAACCAGATCATGATGTCTGATGATATAATTTTTCTGATCTAAAGCAACTCTTGGAGAGGAGAAGGACTTACTATGTTCCCCTTAGGTGCTTGGTGTGGATGGAACCTCTTTCCAGCAACATCAGTGGAGTTTGTCAAGAAATCTTGGCTTGATTGTTCCAAAGCAAATTCAGATTTCTCTGAACCAAACTATGTGGGGGGAATAAAGTCTTGACAGTTTTGTTTTTTTCTATTTCAAGTTTTTTTTATAATTCAAAGTACTTTGGCTCCACCTCTTGTCAGATACATGCAAGCTCCCCTATTAAAAATATCTGCATTATAGAGCAGCCTTCTTTAGTGTTAAGCACATTTTCTGATTGTGGTTCCCAAATTCTCCAGATTGCTGAGAAATTTGGGAATTCCCATCTCTGCCTTTGAAAGCATCCAGGTTAGGGAGATAGCTACCAGCTATACAGTAATGCTATTCTAAACATTCAAGGCTTGTCACATCATTTTACCAATAAATTTAATGCTCCTCTCATTTTCTGTACAGAGTTTTGTAAACTCCAGTGTGGTAATAAAAAGTGCATTCGCAAAGTTGGCGTAGTTAAAATTAGAATAAGTGAGTGCTCACGTGTACCATATCTCCTCTTTTATATATAACAAGACCTACTACCTTGAGCTATAACGTTTAAATTTTAGGTAAGTGTTTTTGATGGTTTATATAATATGAAATAGCTTTTTCTATCAGAAAGCTTTATCTGTTGGGGAAAATAGCATCAGCATTCTGAAAGCGGGCCTGTTCTTAATGGGTATTTAATTTACTGCTGTAGCACCATGTCTTTTTCCAAATGGAAGCAAGAGAAGCTACCTGGAATGGCAAGTAACATTGATAAGGGGCAAATAGGAAAGCAGTAGGCTGGGTCTTTCTGCCTCGGCTTTTTTTCATCCACAAACTTATAATCTATAGAATTAGCAAACATTTCTGCAAATATTAAAAGCCCTTGTGTTTTTAATGATGTCAAAATTGCAAAAGGCTTTGCTTTTTAATAGTGTTTACATTGCACATTACAATACAGAATAAAATTGAGTCTATTTCTAAACAAATAGCTTGATCTCATATCAGACTTACTATGAATTTGATTTGTATATTAAAACATGACATATATGGAGCAGTTTCAGAAGTTCTAACCTTTATTTGAAAGGTTGTTCACTTAGTTTCAGTGAGCTTAAATATTGGTTAAATAAAAGCTTGTACAGTACTATCCTTTTCTAAAATCAAATTGCAAGGAGAAGAAAGTTGCTTGAAATCCTGTTTTTTTCCCTGACAGTACAATTGCCGATCTCAATTTAAAACCCTTAAATATGTGTAAATGTGTCTAGATCTTTTCAAGTGGTTCAAGTTGAGACTTTGTTTGAAAGAACATGATGGTCTTGATGTTAAAAAAAAAAGCTGAAAAACTGGTCAGCAAAGAAAAAAGAACAAATTTCTGAATGAAAGTTGCATACTACCAACTTTTATTTCCATCTCTTCCAGATCTTCAAACAATGTCTTAAAAGACAATATTGAGTAATATAAATTATATAAGGAATTTTATATAATTATTTAAATACATGAATTTACATAAATATTTATGTCCTGAAACATTCATTATTTAGGGTGGAATCATGTTTTGAGCCATGAAATATTCCCCGCAGTGTACTTTGAATTTCCAGACGATTTTTACTCAGGATTTGACCATCCAAAACTCTCACAGAACAGTAACAATATGTGTTTTCAGTTTGAGGTCTTTTAGTTCTCTGAAGACTAACATGTAAAAAGTAAATTTATTAACATGTAAGAATTCAGGGACAAGGCATTTGATATTTATTGCATACATTTAAATAATATGGTTATGGATACAATAATTTATTTTAATACTTGCACAAGTTTATTGGCTTTGCCCTCCAGTTTATGCTGGTCAAAAAAGTTTGAGCTGCACAAAACTTTTGAATTCGGACTATTTTGCATGGCACTGTAATTATTTTGCTGACTCTGAAATAGTTCTACACTGCTTTCAGTTTGGAGAAGCAGCAAATATATTGTTGGCTTATTCAGACTTTAGTTTTGGGCTCAACACTTATCTTCTCTGATTCACCTTCAGATAACACTACTGGCAAATTGTGATCCTAGACCAGGGGTAGGCAACCCAAAACACTCAAAGAGCCACTTGGACCCGTTTCCCACCAAAAACAAAACACCGGGAGCCGCAAAACCCTTTTGATATCTAAAATGAAGATAACACTGCATATATCCTTTTTTACCTTTATTATAGGTGTGTGTGTGTTTGTGTGTGTGTATATATGTGTGTGTGTGTATATATGTATGTATACACACACACATATATACACATACACACACATACACATACAGGTAAAAAAAGGATATATGCAGTGTTATCTTCATTTTAGATGTCAAAAGGGTCTCTCTCTCTCTCTGTCTCTCTCTCTCTCTCCTTCCCTCTCTATCTGCCCTTGGTCTGCCTGCCACTCCTCTTCCCCCACTCTCTTTCTTTCTCTCTCTCTCTTTCCTCTCTCTCTCTCTCTCCCTCCCTCTCTCTCTTTCTCTCCTACCTGCTGCTCACCTGGCAAGCTTCAAGCTGTTGTCCAACAAGCTTAGGGTAAGCAACCTCGTCTCTTTTATGACTCATGGACTTCAGCTCCCAGAATTCCTGAGTCAGCCTAGCTGGGCTAGCTAGCTCTCTCCTGCCCTTCCTGCTTCCTGCTTCCTGCAGAGATGCAGCAAAGGGAGGAGGGAAGCAGGGAAGCGCAATTGCCTCTCTCTGTCTCTGTATCTCTCTGCAAAGGCAGAGGAGGCTGGGAGCCACCGGGGAAGGCTCAAAGAGCCGCATGCGGCTCCGGAGCCGCAGGTTGCCGACCTGTGTCCTATATAATCTTATGCGAGAGTTTACTGAATTTAGTAGGACTTGCTTTAGAAAAGATGCACATCAAATTGTATTACACATTTTGCCACTTTTCTTCATAGAGTCTTTTCAAATTACCAAATGCTTTTCCCCATTAATTTGCTGAATTATATTTTCATTTCATTTCTGTACTGTCCTGGTATTTTTTTATAACTTATATTCCTTCTGAAGTCTTCATAAGAGCTAATAAATGTTCTTGTCTTTTCTCATTGCTAGATATCTTTATCCCCTTGTACATTTACTTGTCTTTCTCTTAATTTTTTATTGTGTTTACTTTCTTTTTGAAAGGACTTTAATATGTATTTCATTAGGGATAAAATAATGGGATTACCTTTCTGTTAAATCCAACTTGTGTATGTAAGACTAAACTCAGACTTTTCCTACCACATCCTTACGTTCTCTCTGTATTTTCATAAGATTTAACTAAGGTAACCTGATAAACTAACAGAATAAATTCACCATCTAGAAAAACTAAGCTATCCATATGCTTTCATGGTATGTCCATGCATTGTGCTTCTCAACTTGATGGAACACTCTGCTTTCCTGGTTCACTTTCCTATTTAACTGCAGCCCTGGACTCCCTTAAGCATCCCCTAACCAAGTACTAATCTGGTCTGACCATTATTTTCTAAGATTAGCCAGGGTCTGTTAGGTTATATATAATGCCACTTTGTTGCAAATCTCTTTGTCTTAAGACGGGCCAAGGAATTCCCCCCCCCAAAGTAGGGGTCCCCAACCCCCAGTCTGTGGACCAGTACTGAACCGCAGTATGCCAGCAACCAGTCTGCACAAACAAGCAAAGCCCCATCCATGGGATGCAGGCAACACAAACCCCAAACCATGCACTCTCCAGTCCACAGAAAAACCTCCCTTCACGGAACCGGTCCCTGGTGCCCCAAACGTTGGGGATCTCTGCCTTAAAGGGTGAGATTTTGCCCCTCTGCCATCTTAGGTACAGCTAGAAGATCTGCATGCGAAGGAGCCATAAACCTAACAATACAAAATCATGTTGGGCTGGGCTCTCAGAATCATTAAAACTCCATTTATCTGAGGAACACTGCCAGTAAATAAGGGGTCATATCACATTTTGATTAAATAATCATATGTAAAGATTTATTACAATTAAGGTGGCCCAGCAGAGCCAACCATCCAGTGACCCTACTGATTGGCTGAGCATTTATGCCCAGCAAAAGGGTTGATGAGAAATTCAAAAATGCCCCATTGTGTGTCCCTGGCAATACTGTACAATAAGAAAACTGCTTGCCAGGGATGGTCTACTGTGCCTGAGCCATGACTGGGGAAATTTAGAAGTTCCTTTAATAAACTAAATAACCAATCACATTTTATCCAAACATGCTATGTGGACCTACCCAACTTGTCTGATTAGTTGACGGTTCACTATTTTACCAAACATAGAAAACTGGCTTAAATAAGCATGGTTATATTAGTTCCAGTTTGGTGTGGTGAGCAAAGTCACCCAAACAGAAAGGAACTCATTCCAGAGAGGAAGCCTAAGCAGTATAACAGAGTCCTAGCCAGGATAAGAAAATAACTCTTGGTGGTGGTGCAGTGGTTAGAATGCAGTACTGCAGGCTAACTGCTGACTGCCAGGAATTCAATCCTGACAGGCTCAAGGTGGACTCACCCTTCTGAGGTCGGTAAAATGACCCAGATTGTTGGGGACAATGTGCTGACTTTGAAAACCGCTTAGAGGGGACTGTGAAGCACTGTGAAGTGGTATATAAGTCTAAGTGCTATTGCTATGTAGCAGGGATGTCAAACTGCTGGCCCACCAGGAAACCATGCCGGCAATGGAGAAAAAGCTTCAATACGTCGCGCGACGCCACGTGACGTCGTGAGTTTGACATGTCTGCTATATAGGATAAGCACCAAAATCACGTACACTGTTGCAGTAACTTCTTCCATGCGAACTGCACGGAGTTCTTGTATGGAAAGGAATAGTTAAATTTGGCCTTCTCTGGGGGGAAAGGAAGAAATGTCGAAGCTCTAGCCCAGCTTTTTTACACCTACCCTGCAAATATCAAGAACTGAGAGAAGACCAGGAAGGAAAAAAGTCACACTCTGTAGGATGTGATCACATCTGGGAATAGGTTGTCATCTTCCAAACAACACCTGCTAACCTCAATCATGCATAAACAGACTAAGAAAGTTACAGAGGGACCTAAGCCCTATGGGACAATAAGGAGTTCATAGCTTGAATTCACAGTTTGAAAATGGCTATGAGATTCACCTCCCGCCTTACTCACTTTCTACTGTGCTTGGTTGCTCTCCCCCTCCAATCTTCTGTAGTCACTAGTTGGAGTCACACCATATTAAATCATAAAATGTTCTCATTTTGGCTTAGATTACTAGGTGGCTCCTGTCATTGTTTATTCAGTTTACACAACTGAACAAACGATGACTTAGCACAATGTGTGGGTGCCATAGTAACCAACTAGAACAAAATACAAATGCTTAGAATAATTACGCCGAACATATAAGGCTGACGATAGTAAACCTTAGCAAGAAGAGAGCATTTCCATATTTGCTCTACATTTAGATTTCCAAACTGCAAATCCCTTTAAAATACTGATACTCCTAGTTTTACAAGAACTTTTTGAATATTTGCTCTCAATTTGTTTGCTTTACATACTATAAATAAATATAATATAAAACATTTATAAATAAAACCTTGTAATATAATAAATATAAAAATAAATAAGTAAAATAGGCTATAGGCAGGAGTTACTAATATGGAAATAAATATTTAGAGCTATAGGTTAAAGACATACAGTTGTTTTTCTAAAGCTTGCTATTTCATTAACATAAACTGTGTTTCGCTCCTTTCTTCCCACTTGCTTTCTTTCAGTTTTAAACAGTCTGGTCCTGAACTGATCAGGTGCAAAGATATCAATCTGAAATGAAACATTATCATATGCAAAAACTGAGCTTATGAAAAAAGTACCGGTAATTTAAAAACCCTCTGCATTTGTGCTTATTGTGTACAGTCAGTTAAGTCTGTTGTGGTCTGTGGGTTGCAGTTTTGTCTTCCAGTTTCTTCTTTGCCAGTAGAGACATTATATGCAAACAAAAATATAAAAAATTCTATAGGACGAGATATAAACATTAAATATTAAAAAATAACAATATTGTATTTAATATTCATCTTTTGTCCATAGGACTTTTCTTTAACCTCACAGGTGCTTCAGACAGGTGCTAATTGTTTTATTTAAAACATTCAGATAATATCTTGTTTTTCTTCTCCTTTGCTGCTTTGTTTTCAGACATTTTTATTCTGGCTAGAAGGCTTCAGATCTGGGTTTCTGAAGGACCCCCACTGTTACCTCTATCTCAGTTGCAACAGTTCCCAGCTGCCCAAACATATCGGCATTTTGATGCTCGATGTTTTGGCCTATTTGGACTCAGCAGACTAAACATCTGGAGCTAGTACTATGTACTTTGCTATGTGGCAATAACTCAGAGGATGCAGGTAGAGAACAACTGGAATCCCCTACTAAGCTAACCAGTACTGTGGTTTGGGTGTTTCACATGATAGGTGTTAGTTAATAGGAAACCAACTAGTTAATTTTCTAGCATAGTATCCTCCAAATACATTTGTAATTCTGAGAGTTGTAATCAAACTGGGAAAATTCAATTAACTTGAATTTGATTAAGAAACTTGATTATCTCAGGAGATATTTTACTACTCTTCAGATGTCTGCATTATTAGAATAAACTCAGAGTGGTAAAATCACCAATGCCAAAACTGATCACCAAGATTGGCTTACCACGAGACTCCAGTTGATCCTGCACCTCGATTCTCTTGGTTACACATATGTGATGATACAGAAGCCAAAATATTTTCACTGCTAGAAGGCCCCTCTTCTCTGAGGGACTCTTGGGGTATCAATCATCTTACTCATCCCTTAAACTGAATAACATCCTTGACTAAACCACGCATATATCTGTCTTAAACACATTCTGCTATCATTAACTTTTCTTTACTAACAGAAAATATGGAAGGAAAGTAGGGGAGATTAGATGCAAGGTGAATAGAAGAGAGAACTGTAGACTGTAGCCCTTCTTTGTCAGTAGGATTTCTTGGCATAACTTTCAATTACCTCCCGCCCCCGTTCAGTTAAATGACTTTGAAATAATATGGAGTATATATCAAAGGTGAATGAATTATTTTGAAGCTGGGCAAATCGTTCTTTATGCTGTGTCTGGAACCTTTTGAAGACCATGTTAACTGTCCAGTGTTGACTCTAGAGGGGAAAATATACCCCCTTTGGAGCGGATTCGCAACTTGGGTGTCCTCCTTGATCCACAGCTGAAATTGAAACATCATTTGACGGCTGTGGCTGGGAGGACCTTTGCACAAGTTCGTCTGTTGCACCAGTTGCGACCCTACCTGGACCGGGAGGCTCTCCTTATAGTCACTCATGCCCTTGTCACCTCACGTCTGGACTACTGCAACGCGCTCTACATGGGGCTACCCTTGAAAAGTATTCGGAGACTACAGTTGGTCCAGAATGCAGCCGCACGAGTGATAGTAGGTGTTCCTCGGTACACCCACGTTACACCTATCCTCCGTGAGCTGCACTGGTTGCCTATTGGTCTCCGGGTCCAATTCAAGGTGTTGGTTATTACCTTTAAAGCTCTATATGGCTCAGGGCCAGGCTATTTGCAAGACCGCCTACTACCTCATAGTTCCCTTCGTCCGGCTAGATCCCACAGGCTGGGCCTCCTTCAGGTCCCGTCGGCCAAGCAGTGCCATTTGGCGGGGCCGTGGGGAAGGGCTTTCTCTGTGATGGAGCCCACGTCTTGGAACCAGCTCCCCCCGGAGATTAGGGCCGCTCCCACCCTGTTGGTTTTCCGCAAGCTGCTTAAGACCTGGCTTTTCCGGCAGGCCTAGAGTTTATAAAATCTGACCCCTGGATGAATGTTATTGTATTGTTTGTTTTCTTAAGTTGTATTGTGTTTTTATTGTTAGCCGCCCGGAGTCCTGTGGGAGTGGGGCGGTCTATAAATTTTAATAATAATAAAAAAAGATACCTCCTTAATCAGCATGCTTATCCAATGGACATGGGTTTGTCTTTTCATTCAGATCCTTTTGCTTAGCTTAGATACTTTAGATACTTTCAACTAACTTGATCACCTCTGTTCTTCTTTACTCCTTCATAAACTAGCTAAAAGGCACCAGTTACAACAAGGATCTTTGGGGAATTCTACTTTGCATGTAACTCCAACATGAAAATTGTCTATTTATTTCATTCTGATTCTCAAAGGGAGACATCTGAAAAATCCAAAGTTTCCAAGGTTACCAAGGACCATATTACTGCAGTCTAAGTATAATCAGAGCAAGATTAACATGGCAATGTTGTGATTTGTGTGGCAACTATCATTCATGTACATCAGAGGTGGGAAACTATGGCCCCTTTATGATTTATAACATTTTTGCAAAGGAACATAAATCCCATTTTTATTAAATATTGCAGCATTGATTAGCATTGCATCAATTGCCTAGTGTAAAATGGTTTTCAAATAAACCTCTCATCTCTAAATACTTGTACCAGCTGCAAATAATTTGATCAGAAGTTTTACAATAATAAAGGCAAGTATCTACCCATAACAAAGTTACCAATTGTTGATAAGAAAGACAAACAAGTCTGGATAGTGGACATTGAAGTACCTGGAGACAGCAGAATTGAAAAGAACTGGAGAAAAATCACAAAATACAAAGATCTGCAAATAGAAGTAGAATGACTGTGGCAAAAGTAAGCAAAGATAGTACCAATAGTAAGAGGCATCTTGGGTGTGATCTCAAAACATCTGGAACAGCATTTGAATATCATCGCCACCAGTAGTGGGATTCAGCCAGTTCGCACCAATTCAGTAGAACCGGTAGCTAATGTTTTGTTGCCCAGGCCCAGAATGGACTTCCGGAAGTGGCATCCACACAAAGAACCGGTTGTTCACATATTTGATTTCCACCACTGATCGCCACTGACAAAATCACCATAAGTCAATTGGCAAAAGGCAGCTTTACTTGGAAATACCTTACATCATGCAATAATATCCTTAATACCGTCAAGTAAGAATAACACCTGCCTATTGCAGAACATTGAGAAGTACTTGATTAAAGTAGACATAGTTCAACCACACTAGTTTTAATTATTTAATTAATAATTTAATTATTAGGTTTTACTGTGTTTTTTACTTGCTGTCTTACAACATATTTTTTTGTTTTGTTTTTTTGAGCAGGTCAATAACTGTAAAGTGATTAGGGGAGTGAATCTGGATAGGCTTTCTTATAAGGAATTACTTAGTTTGGTAGGGCAGGATTGGCAGTTAAAATCTTTAGTTGAGTTGAAGCAAGAAAATATTGTATGCTCTTGGTTTCAGTATAATCAATTGTTAGTTAGGTGGAGTGTAGATCAGAAGGTTGGTATTACTGTAGAGGATGTGAATTTGGTTAAACAGATTAAAGATCAAACTCGAGCCCATATAAAGAGAATTTATAATGTTTTAATAGAATTGGATTCTGAAACGGAGTTAGTTAAAGATTGTATGGTAAAATGGGCTCAAAATATTCATGAGCCGATCTTATTGGACACATGGGAGATAATTTGGGTTAGAAATGTAAAATTTACTCAAGCTCAAAATTTAAGAGAAAATGTTTATAAAATGTTCTATAGGTGGCATTTGGATCCTCAAAAGCTGTCTTGTATGTATCCTAATTTACAGCCTAAATGTTGGAGATGTGGAAGCTTAGATGCAACCTATTTTCATATTTGGTGGACTTGTAGAGATATATTTTGGATTAAGATTTGATGGAATATTCAAAAGATTTTTAAGAGAAAGATAAAAGTTTACGCCGCAATTATTTTTGTTAGGTGTTATTGTAGATTTTGATGTTAAAGAAATTAATTTGATGTTGAATCTTATTAATATTGGTGGGGCAATATTGGAAGAAAAATTCTTTGCCTACTATCGAAGAATGGATACTTAAGGTGTCTAGTTTAGCAGAAATGGCAAAAATCTCCGCTTATTTGAAGGACTATTCACAAGAAAAATATATTTCGGTTCGGAGAAGATGGATTGATTATATTCGGAATAAATATGAGACTGAAAAGTATTATTTAGCTTATGAGTAAATTTTAGATTACTATTAATAGTTTAATATATTATTTCTAGTATTATGGTTTAATTGTATTATTATTTTTGTTTTTAATTTGTTAGTATTTATCTTGAAAAGGAGTTAAAGTATGTTATGGATTTGAATGTTAATATAGTTGGGTAATGTTAGTTAGATTATGATTGTTTATTTTTAACCCTGTAATCAGCTTTGGGAAGTAGGGGAGCGGTGGGAGGGGTGGGAGGGATTTGGGGTATATATTGTGTAAAATCTTTAAAACTTTTAATAAAAAAAATAACTGTAAAGTGATGACTAAAGTAATATTGTTACTGCTATGCTCCCAGGTAGCTAAGAATACAAACTGGTAAAAATGATCAGACAAACGAACACATATGTGAGATGGAAAGATCAGCAGCCCAAACAAAAAGTAAAAAAATTGTGTAACTTGAACATGCTAAAACAAATCAGGTTTATGAACTGCTGACATTATATTCTGTTTGGTATTTCACTAAGAGTAAGTAGGGTGCCAAGCAGGTCACCTCATTTCTGAAGAAAATAAGTAAAATCATAAAGAGCAAAACTGGGATTCATGCAAAAGAGGACTCGTGAATAATACCATTTTGGTGGTAACTGGCTCATCTTGCTGGGCTGCTATTCCATTCCCCCCACTGTACACCCACATTATGTCTGACCTCCCTCTCCCCTACATTTGCAATGAATCAAATTGACATCAGCAATAGGATGGAAAAGATTTGTTATGAAGGATGGCTTATGCTGAACTTGCTCTCAATCACAGCCCAGGGAAAGTGCGGGGGAAGTTTCATAGGCAACCCAACTGGCCTACCTGTCATAACACTTTCCATTTGATACACTACCTGCTATTACAATAAATTGATGACGCTCATCATTTTTTGTCATTGTTAGGGAAAAAAAATGAAAATAGGTCACTCTGTCCCCTTCCTGAAAATTACGGTTATTTAGCTTACAGACAAATATTTACTACATAGAAAGGGTAGAGGGAAAAAAAAGATTTATTCTTATGTATGCTAGTGTCCCAGATTATTCTTCCAAGAAGAAAATTAGTGAGAGTCGATTTCTACCACTTAAATATTTATTCTCACTCATCACTAACATTTTTTTTGTAAAAGTTTTTTATTAGTTTTTTCCCCATACATTCAGTAATAATTTTTCAACCAACATACTGAGTTTACATTCGCTAATACATATTTAATTCCTAATCCTTTATTCTTTCCTCTAGCCATCGATAAAATAAGTCCAAAGTTTGATAATATTCTGGTTTTCTTTTTCTTTCAGTCTCATAGTCAGTCTATCCATCTCTGCGCATTCTAGTATTTTTTAATTAATTCTTCATCTGATGGTATTCCTTCATTTTTCCAGTATTGCACAAATATAATTCTTGCTAGCTGTTGTGACATGCAAAATCAAATATAAGTTTTGTTTGTTAGTCTTTTCTGGCATTATACCTAATAAAAAAAATCCAAGTTTAAAATCTACATATTCTCCCAACATCTTTTCTAGCCAGGTATGTATCTTTTCCCAATAACTCTTTTCTTTGTCACATGTCCACCAAACATGATAATATGTTCCTGACTTATGTTTACATTTCCAACATCTATCTGATACGTTTTTAAACATTTTTGCTAATCTTGCTGGTGGCAGTGCCATCTATAGAACATTTTATATAAATTTTCTTTGTAGGAAGTTAACATTGTCAGCTTGTAATTTCTTTCCCATAAATTTTGCCATTTTTCTAATTCTATATTATATCCAAAATTTTTCGCCCATCTTATCGTTGTTTCTTTAATTTGTTCACTTTCCATTTTCAAAGTTAATAGAAAATTATACATTTTCTTAATTAGTTTCTCATCAGAAGTTAACAATGTCTTATCAAACACAGTTTGTTCCTTGTAAAATCTATACCGTTTATGTTATGTCCCGAGCCTTGCAAACGGCTCGGGCGTTTGCAGGCAGTCCCGGGCAGGTGCAAAGCTGCCCGGGATCAGACAGGCTGTCGCCAGCGCTGTGCGCATGCGCGGGTGCTGGCGCGGGAAAAGTATCGCATTTACCTGGGAAATGTCTATATAAGAAGTTGGGAGGTTTTGGGAGCTGCTGAAGCCATCTACTTGTAAGCTGAACGCAGAATAAAGAAAACTGAGAACTTCAACTGCTTCTCGTGTCTGCTTCCCGCCACGGACTCAACACTGGCGACGAGGATGGGATTGCCTTACACCGCCTGGAAAGGAAGAAGTGTAAGCTTACCCAAGTGAGTCCTGAGCGGCGGAACGGCGTCGACTCGGCAGCTACTCGCCAATCCAGTGCGCATTCGGGGGTAGGCTGGCTGATAGACCCGTCTCCTGAAGATGGCAAAAATCGGAAGGCTTTCGGAATTCGACGTCTCACATCCAGAGCGGTGGGAGTCATACGTAGCCAGGGTGGAGAACTACTTCAAGGCAAACCAAGTGAAGGAAGAGAGCTTGAAGGCTGCCACCCTGCTTTGTGTTTGCGGCCAAGACGCCTTCGACATCGCAGAAAACCTTGCAGCACCTGTGCCAGTAGAGTCTGTAAGCTACGCAGATCTGAAGAAGCTACTGAAGGAGCACTTCCACCCCAAGATGTCCGTCATCGCATGGCGCCACACCTTCGAGCAGAGGGATCAACGGCCCGGTGAGTCGGCCAAAGAATTCATCGCCGCATTACGGAAGGCCGCCAAGCACTGCGAGTTCAAAGACCTCGAAGAACGACTGAGGGGGATTTTTGCTGCACACGGGCTGCCAGATGTCATTGTGTCCGACAACGGCCCTCAATTCACTTCCTCCGAATTCCAAGCTTTCTTACAGGCAAACATGATTCGTCATGCCACGTCTGCACCCTTCCACCCATCCACCAACGGTATGGCTGAACGTATGGTGCGCATCACACAGGACGCATTGAAAAGACTCACCTACGGGGACTGGCATCACAGGTTGGCTGACTTTCTCCTTTCTTATCGCACCACACCGTCCACTTCTACAGGGAGAAGCCCAGCTGAACTTCGTTGGGGCGTCAACTTACTACTAAACTTGACCGGTTGCATCCGGACAGACTGCCTTCATCTACCTCACATCCTAGGGCACCTAGACAACTACTTGTGGGTGCCCCGGTTTGGGCTCGCAATTACAGGCCTGGTCATACATGGGTCCCCGCTTCTATTTCCAGGGTCACAGGTCCTCTCTCCTACGAGGTAGCCCTGGCCAACGGTCGTGTCCTGCGTCGGCACATCGACCAACTCCGCCCTCGGCGGGACTTTTCAGATGAGACTCCTGGGTCTTTTCCAGGGGGGGAGGGACCCTTTGGAGCAAAGGGAAGGGCACGAGCTGCTGCCCATCTCCACTGATGGAGCTACAAACGGCCCATCCCAGGGTTCCGCGAGAGCTCCGAACAAGAAATCTATGAGCCTACCTAATTACCAGGCATCCACGCCTACTCCAGCCAGGGAGTCACCCCGGGGGCATACTCACTTTCCACACACATCACACAGCACTCCAGTCACGGAGGATACCCGGGGGCATCCCAACAAATCATTTCCCGCAAGAGAGCTGGCACACAATCCCCAAGTTGGCCTGACCTTACCCCAAATCCTACAGGGGGTCAAACATACAGGGAGGTGGTCGAGGAACCAAGTGCCGACTACAACACCTCTAGCCCAAATCAGGGAGTAACTGAGTTTTGGGAAAGTACAGAAACCCACACAAGCCCGGACACAGAACGGGGTTCAGGGAATGGACAGCCTCCTGACAGGTCTTGGATGGACCTAGGAGGTTCAACAGAGACGCCCAACAGTGGCTATCACTTCAAGGGGCCCGAGGGTCTACAGCTAGGCAGGTCAACCAGGTCACAAAGTGACAGAAGCCCTGGCCTGACGAGCCCGGTGGGCAAGCAAGCAGGCCAGGCATCGGGGCACAGTCCTTGGAAGGCACCAAGGCACAATAAGGAGAAAAGGCTCACATCTCCCTCCAGTCAGGGAACTCATGCTAGTAACCCAGAGCTGAGAAGGTCACAGAGAGCAAAGAAGTCTCCTAAATACTTAGAGGATTACATAACATTGATGGCTAAACAAAAGCCAGGTAACGATAGTAGCACTGAGAAGCAGAACACTGCATAAAATAAATGATTATATGTTGGTAGTAGTTTTAGCCCGGGGGAAAGGGGTGTTATGTCCCGAGCCTTGCAAACAGCTCGGGCGTTTGCAGGCAGTCCCGGGCAGGTGCACAGCTGCCCGGGACCAGACAGGCTGTCGCCAGCGCCGTGCGCATGCGCGGGTGCTGGCGCGGGAACAGTATCGCATTTACCCGGGAAATGTCTATATAAGAAGTTGGGAGGTTTTGGGAGCTGCTGAAGCCATCTACTTGTAAGCTGAACGCAGAATAAAGAAAACTGAGAACTTCAACTGCTTCTCGTGTCTGCTTCCCGCCACGGACTCAACAGTTTAACTTCTTTATCATAATAGCTTGCATTTGTAAATGTGCCCACCATGATAAATTGATACCCTGATTTTCCATTTCTTGTTTAGATTTTAAATTCCCTTCAGAGTTTAGAATATCTCTATATGTTCAGATTTTTTCAAAGTTCAGTAAATTTGGGTGTACAAATGCTTCTATTGTTGACAACCACACTGGAATTTTCAAATATATTTTACATTTTATTTTTTCCCATGTGGTTAATAATGCATTTTTATATAATGATTTTGGAAATATTTATGCACTTTATTTTTCCCGTACCATAAAACAGCATGCCACCCCAATTGTAAATCATGCTCCTCCAAATATAACAGCTTTTTATTTCTAAGAGTTATCCTTTCTTTTACCCATGTTAATACAGATGCTTGGTAATATAAAACCCACTCCGGTAGACCAAGTCCTTCATTTTCCTTGGCATCTTGTAACATTTTCACCTTAATTCTAGCTTTCTTTCCTTGCCAAATAAATTTTAAAATTAGTGAATTTAAGTTTCAAGTTTTATAGATATTGTTTGAAATAAGAATAAGATTTTTGGTAGTATGTTCATTTTCACTGTAGCAATTCTTACTAGTATTGACAATTGCAAGTTTTTTCCATTTTTCCAAATCCAGTCTTATTTGATTCAATAGTTTCATAAAATTAACTTCTTTTATCATTGAACATCTTGCTGTTAAATATATTCCCAGATATTTGACCTTTTTAACTATTTTCAATTCTGTTTTTTCTGACATTTGGGGCTTTTTTTTGCTTATCTATAAAGTTTTTAACTATTATTTTGGTTTGTTTTCTCTATTTATTTTCAGTCCTGCCATTTCTCTGTATTGTTCTATCTTTCCCAATAGTTTAGGAATCATCTCCAAAGGTTCTTCTAAAATAAATACCAAATCATCAGCAAATCCTTATAATTTATATGTTTTACCTTTTATTTCTAGTCCTTTAATTTCTATATCTTGTCTAATATTTCTATTTAGAACTTCCAAAGTGAAAATAAATAACAATGGAGATAATGGACATCCTTGCCTTGTGCCTTTTCTTATCTCAAAGTTTTCAGTATAGTCTCCATTCACAATCACTTTAGCTGTTTCTTTATTATATATTGTTTTTATCATGTTTATAAAGTTTTGTGTAATTATCTTCTTTTATCGTTGAACATCTTGCTGTTAAATGTATTCCCAGATATTTGACCTTTTTAACTATTTGCAATTCTGTTTTTTCCGACATCACTAACATTTGATGGCTACACATACATCATGGGGAAGGATTCATTTCCTTGGCAGAACAGCACAAATGCCTTTCTCAGTTGCAGCCATCCTCCATGTTTTATACCAGTGTTGCCTTTAAAACTGACGCACCATAGTTTGGCATGGAGCTGAAAGAACTGTTCCAGAATTTGGGAGAGAAAACATTATGCCTTTGCAAAATGGTTTTTTCATCCATCTTGACAGGGCAAATCATGATTATGTCAGGCAAAGCAAAAAGCATTTACTAAAAAGGATAAAGTCCTTATATTAAGTAACAAATGACACCTACATTTGCTATATGTGATGCATCAAAAAGCAACAAATAAAACTATAGGATACATTAATTAGATATCAGAATTAAACAAAAGATAACATTGATCCTCAATAAAATTCCATAATTGGGAAATTATGGGTTATGTCAACCTCTTTCCAGGTCAAATGTGTATCTTCCTTAATACTTGTAACTGTATTCAAGGATTTCCAGAATACAATCCCTATTGTTCAGTTTCTGAAGAGGCTAGTATTGGCTAGCAACAAAATAGTGTTGGGTAAAAAAAAACAACACCATGGTTTCTTGAACTTTAAAGGAGACATGGATGCCATGCTAAATATGCTAATATCATCTTTATGAAAAAGCAAATAAGGAAGCTTAAAAAGACTGGAATTTAAGTTTTAAAAATGTAATTATAATTTCTAAGAAGAGATTGGACAACTATTTGTCTGAAATGGTATAGGGTTTCCTGCCTGAGCAGGGGATTTGGACTAGAAGACCTCCAAGATCCCTTCCAACTCTGTTATTCTGTTAAATTGCGTAAATCATGAATGTGTGCTAGCTTTCTAAATGACTTTTTTTAAAAAAACTAGGCTATAATCACAGAATATATAGTTCACTGCCCATCATATTCCTGAAAACTGATCAGGTGAACTCACAAACTTGATATTAGCTTGCATAACATCTGTATTTTATTCAAATAAATAATTTGGTCCAGAAACCCTGTGGATTCCCCTTCATGTCCCCTTGATTGTGTGTGTAGTTCTACAAGGAAGTAGTTAAAAGAAAAAAAAAAGTAAGCCACAATTGCCCAGAACCACAAGTGGAAATCTATCTTTGCATTGCAGTGGAAAAAATGTCTGAGATTCTGGAGATAATATAAAAGGAGATGCTATTGCACTCATGGACAGGATTTACCCTACTAATCTCATTGGTAGAGCATCAAGCAAGTCGAGATAATAACAACACGAGTAGTTATGACACCCAAAAGATTGGCCTTATCGGTGAGTGCACTATTTATTGCTGTTAAAAATTTATTTTGCCTCTGCATTTTTATCTCCAGATATCTAATATTTGATTTACACACTTGGTCTGTCTTTGTAGTTTTTTAAAATCATTTTTTCATGCTCAAGTTATAGTTATTATAATATTTCCTCACACACAAAAATCCTCCAATCTATTTGATACCAAAAATGAAAAACACTGGTTATTGAAAAGAGACTGATTTTTTTTCTATATAACTATATGTATCTCAGACACTTCTGATAATCTGAAAGATGAACTGTACTTGATTCTCTTTTTGTCTCTTAATCATTTGATTTGTATCCCATCTTTCATTCAGAGGTCTAAGGTGGTTTCTCTAGTGTTCCCACTCCTAATTTTCCCACAACATTTCAGTTAATCCTGAGCTGTGGTGCCCCTCAATTAATTACTGCTTCCCACCAACTATTTAAATATTTGAATTCTAAACTCCAATATTAAAATAATGCAAGCTACTAAGGATGAACATTTCTTGCACAACAGATGACACTTTATCCTTACCTATATCTGATACATTCACGGATTCTTTTACAGGTCGTTCTGCTGGTACTGGTGCTTGTAGTGGGGACTTTAGCCCATGGAGGAAATCTTAATAAAATCAGTAAGAAACAGAGAGGAAGAATGACTGACAACTGCCCAACTCAGCCAGGAATCCAAGAAGATAATGAATTCCCAGAGACAGTGAAGGTGCGCATACCTCTTGCCCATGCGGAACCAATGAACAGGATGCCTCATGATGTTAAAAACAGATCTCTCTCTCCATGGGATTACAGGTAGTATTCACCCTTTTAGTGTTAAACCATATTAGCTATAATACATTATGGAAGTGACAATCCCCCAATGCTTTTTGAGTACTTCAAAAATTCTGGGGTGCAAGAACTTCTAAAGGTTGCAACATCTTATGTTGGCAAACACAAAAGCAATATACATTTTCTGAAAAATAGACTGGACAATTCATAACTGGCTAAGCAAATGTCACTTAATTTTTTCATCAATTTGTTAGAACCTTAGTGATCATGCCTATTATTCTGCAATAATATAATATGGCTTTGTGAATATGATTTTTAGTTAGTTGGCCAGTTCCAGTCTTTGCACTTACATTCATTATTATAAAAGCAATCTAGGTTTTATGGTTATGGTTCCTTTCTTAAATCGACTATGTGAGATGAAAGTGGCCTTTCCTCAGGATAGGGCCACATAGGGAATTGACTCATTGATAAATTCTAGCTTAGAGCAGCAATAATGCTAAGCCACAAATTCAAGCACTATCTTATAAGGCAAAATCTCTCTGACAACAAAGGAATGCTATAAAGATCAGATATGATTTCTGAATAAAAAGCAATGTGGTATTAATTGTTAAGGAGAGCAAATAATCTTTTCTGTTTCTTTGGTTCAGGTCCGTAACCAAAATATAATTCTATGGGGAAGAGAACTACAGTAGGAAATTCTGGGATACATTCACCACAAATGTTTATGTTTATATTTTATTATATGATTAAGGAAATCTAGATGACATGGTTCTGTCTCCTAGGAGACAAAAATAAGAGTCCTCTTTAGTTTTTTTTTTTAATGGGTGCTGATTAACATTCAGGGTTCCAAATTCTTCATGAAGTTTGATGAAGAAGTGTATCATATGAACCATATCTTTCTCTGTCTTTTGTGTGTTAACATACAGTGTTAAGGAAGATCCTAACAGATTCCCACACATACTTTCTGAAGCCAGCTGCCGTTATACCGTTTGCCTGGATTCCACCGGGAAGAATCTAAACTATGCTGTGAACTCTGTTCCTATTCAGCAGGAGATCTTGGTGCTCAAACGCAAACATATTGGTTGCAAGCAGAGCTATTGGTTGGAGAAACAGGTGATCACCGTTGGATGCACCTGTGCCTTTCCCACTTCCAATGCTTATCAGAAAAAGGTTTTCTAATATCATTGAAAAATGGCCAAAGGTATCACATGATCCATCGTCGGCTGAAGTAATAAGAGTAATACAATGTTTGCTTGGCTAATTGGAAATGAATTGGTAGCTCTGAATTTCAAAGAAAGTAGCCTCCTTTAGAATTAGGGATCATTTTATTTAGCTCTCTTATAGTGTTTCAAAATGTGTTTAAAAGTTCTGGGAGCATACCAATTGGTCACTTTCTTTAATTTTTTTTTGGGGGGGGGGAGTTCAGATGTCCAGCCACTACGACAGAAAAAAAAAAAATCTCCATTGAAGCCCTGATTCTCTTTGGCTTCAAAAAGAATGAATCTTGCTCTGTACTAATTTTGTAAGATTTATAGCCTGTTTTTATTTGACTTGTTGATCTACATGGAGGTTCTGAAAATTGCAATGCATATGATATTTAAAACTCAGGGAAGAGCAAAGAGGAAATATGCTTTTGTCTCTATTTATAAGATGTATTTATAATACCATATTTATGCATTTACAGAAATATTGTTGGATAAATTTTTATATAGTTTATCAGTATTTATTCAGTAATTTATGTAGCAAATAAAAAGGTTGATATATTTAATTGTCCACATAGTCATTGCTTCCCCAAATATCCATTTCGTTTCCTTTGACATGAACACCATTGTGACACAACTATTTAGTATTTAGAAAAGGTGCTCTGAGTCCATGAGACAGAATGCTAAACCAGAGCAGATACATATCATAATATGGATGAAAATGTGATTTGTCTACCCACTATGATCTTTTTGAAGAGAAAAATAAATAAATTTGGCCACCTGGGAGCATTTGCAAGACCAAGAACGAACCACTTCAGGTGCTTGATCCCTCCTTCCTTCATTAGTCAAAGAAAATGTTGGAAATTGCCACACTGGCTCAATTTCCTAAGGATCCTATTCCTTACCTTGGTCTTTCTAAAGGACACAGTTAATAGTATCTGACCCTGTTTCAGGATAAATAAGCATCTGCTTAAGTGGCAGGATCTCACTTTGGATCTGACTCTGCCTACATGTATTCAGTCCTGAATTTAGTGCATCTCTAATCTCTGTTTGCTTTTCTCTCATTTTTGGCAAATTGGTGAGGCTATTGTTTTCACTAAATCTGCATATACTGTGCAGATATTCTAGGTCTGGTAAAATAAAACAGAAAAATAAAGAAAGCTATAGTAATCCTTTTTGCAATGACTCTATCCAATGAATTATTGAAAAGAAATTTCTGGAATAAATCTCTTTATATTCCTTCCTTCGTACTTGTTTCTGTGGATGGAGGCACTATTTTGGAGTGTTTCTGATCCTTTTCAGTGGGCTGCTTCAGTCCTGGGGGGCAATGAGAAATGAGCCTAGTGGCCCTGATATGTGGGGAGTCATACGCTCAAGTCTCTCTGCCTTGTTTTATTTATTTATTTATTTATAAACTTTATTGGCTGCCCTTCTTACTATAGAGTAATTCTGGGTGGCTTACAGTTACATATACAGTTAAAACATAAAAAATTAAAATTGGACATTAAAACGTAAGGACACATGGGGAGGGTGGGGGTGGAGTGTGGGGGAGGTAGGATCTGCTATTACTCAATCAGCCACCTCCATTGCGGTGTTCCCCCACTGGGGCCTCAAGCAGACTGGCAGAGCCACATCTTTAGACCTTTATGAAAAGATGAGGGGGGGGGGGGTTGGGGCCAACCTCACATGGGGCGGCAAGATGTTCCAGAGGGCGGGAGCAACAGCAGAGAAGGCCCTCCTCCTGGACCCCACCAGCCGGAATAATCAGGCTTACTGGACCCACATCATGCCTCTTCTGCAATCCCAGTGGGATGAGAGGGTGAGACAGTAACCTGTCTCATGCCCATGCCATGAAGGGCTTTAAAGGTGATCACCAACACTTGGAATTGCACCCGGAAGCAGACTTGTAACAAATGCAGCTTGCAGAGCAGTGGTGTCACAGGGCTCATTCTTTGGGACCTCAAAACTACCCACACTGCTGCACTCTGCGCCAGCTATAACTTCCAAATGCTCTTCATGGAGAATGCATTATAATGGTCCAGCCACGAGATGACAGGGACTGAAGGACTGAGTGCAGAGAATTCTGATCCAGGAAAGGCCACAACTGGTGCACAACACAAAGTTGTGCAAAGACAGGAAAGACAATTCAAACAGGAATTATGAATCCAGGAGAATTTCAAAGTTGTGGACCAGGTCTTTCTAGGGCAGTGTTACCCCATACAGGATTGTTATTGTCCCCCATCCAGGCCCCCACAGCCTCCAGGCATCACTTTGGTCACCAAGAGTGGAAATATAGAATTAGGTGTCATCAGCATACAATATATACCTCAACCCATGATGACGGATTTGCTTACCCAGTGGTTTCATTTGGACGTTGAAACGGAGTGGAGAAAGTATGGAGCCCTGTGGTACACTACAGAATAGTGACTGAGGGCTGGACCTCTTGTCCCACATCAATACCGATTGGGAACTGCAACAGACAAAGCTGTGTGTGTGTGTGTGTGTGTGTGTGTGTGTGTGTGTGTGTGTGTGTGAAATTAACCCTAGAAAGTGCCCTGGCTGCTAGAGGAAGACTGGAGGTGGGAAAGGAATAAAGTTTTATTCCAATAGAAAATTATGCTGAGAAGTAAGGCAGGAGAGGGAGTACAAGAAAGACTTAGTGAGGTTTCAGTCTGCCTGTCATAACTAAGCTATAAAAATTCAGATGAGCCTCTCTGCCACCATAACACCTGCTCCCCAAAGTCACCAGAAGCTGACCATTTTATTTTTATCTTTTATCCCTTTGGCAACAAAAAGTACTTTGTACTAGTATCTGATAGTTTTTGCATAGCCCTAACTATCCTCATAATTTTTTCTTGCCTCATTTATTTGGATATATTTATTTTGTGTTATTTGTTTAAAACTTCATTTTGATATTCTTTGGATTAAACCTTCCAGTTTGCACTGGGATTACAGATATGTAGTAGGCCCCCCCAAAACCCCTTGCATATTATCTGTTTCTTAGTAACTTATCATGTTTTCATTCTATTTATTTTCTTGAATGAGGACTCATTTCATTTGACTGATGTAAGTGGAAAACCACAGACAGCCCTTGAGTTCCTTCCAAGAATATCTCCTGAACTAGCCGAACACTAACCGAGAGCCCAGAATGTGGTGCACTGTGGTTTTGTGTGTTTTGTTCTATCAACTAATACTTGAAATAAGGACCCACTTGATCTTCTACCTCTCCTACATGTCTGCTCAAGCACTGAGGTTTAAATGCTTAGTCAGCCTGTCCTACATTTCACACCAATGAAAACCACTTTTAGATACAAGAGGAAGCAGGACAGCTACTGATACAACAATCTGTCTGGGTGACTATTCATCTCTGTTAATAACCAGGCATTGTTAGAGGGGCCAGAGGATAGCACCAAACTTCCCTGCCATGCACAGTGATTTACATTATTTCTTTCCTCTGTGCAAGGTGCAGTGAAATTCACTCCAGGACACTTAAACTAGGCTTCCCCTGCCCTATCTCCCCAGTACCAGCAAAGCTTCACATGGGTCTTCTGTGTTATCCCCAGTAGGCTATCTTCTAGATAGGCAAATTCCAATTGTTCCCATAGTCCAGGGGTGTCAAGCTGCTGGCCCGCGGGCCGGATGTATCATAACAAAACCACGCCCACCCCATTGCAGGCAATGGAAAAAAAGTTACGATACATCGTGACACATCACATGACGTCATGAGTTTGACACCCATGCCATAGTCCATTCCCTTAGTGGTGAGGCAGTATGTGTACATTGGATACATTTTGGTAATCTCTCTTCTAAACTCCCTTAAACACAAATCTCTCTCCCCTGAAGAGGGGCATCTGGAATTCACAGTTATTGCCACAGTGGGTATGTGAGTGTCACTTATATTCAAATGGCTATTATGATTCTTTAAAGCCTGGGGAAAAAATCTATCTGAAATTTCATTTCACTAGGGAGACGACTTATTACAAAGGACCAGATTACTAAATGTGAGCAGTATGCTTCATTTATCCCTTTTATTCTCCCTAATATCACGAATGGAAGTCTGATTGGCTTTCAGCTTTGATTGATGGATGGATTGATTTTCTGCCATTGAGTTATTGTCTCTAAGATTTTCTCCAGGAAGATCTGTTTCCAACCTGGTCTTCAAATGGTGCAGGTATACCCTTGTAACTGTTGATCATCTTCTCCTCTTTTCTTTCCTTCCCTTTCGACGCGTTAGAGCCTTCTCCAGAGACTTATGTCTTCACACATAATGTGTTCAAAATGTGATAATTTGAATCTGGTCATTTGGGCCCCAAGGGAGAATTCTAGATTGATTTGTTTGAAGATCCATTTGTTTGTTTTCTTAGTTGCCCAAGCTATTCTCAGGAGTCTTCCTAACACCAAAGTTCAAAAGCATCAATACTGTTTCTATCCTGCTTTTTCAGACTCCAATTTTACTGTCAGAAAATGTTACTTTTGTATCAATATGAACACTTAGTATTGTGTTCCAAACAAATGTGACTTCTCTATTGTAGCACTTTGACGGTGAGAACTTCCAAACAGCCCATGCTTCTTCTCCAGCTGACTGTGAGGCTACTTATTTTCTTTAGTATATTGCAAGGTTGACAGGATCACCATGAGCTATCAGTACTCCTATCAGTTCACCAATAGAAAAGGATGAATCCTCATTCATTCATTGCTCTACTTCTTGGATGGTGAAGAATCAATGTACCAATAGGGTGACAAAGTATCCTTTGCTGGGATCTAGATTTCAGCAGATGCCCAACGGTCCTGCTTGAGAACATTTCATCTGCTATTTACAGAAATGTATTCTACTGGTGATTTAACAGGAGTGCTGTGATTTTATTAAAATTTTGGCCTTGTTGGCATGTTCAAATGTTGCAAGGATCTCCTAATGTGTGTATGTGTCTGTGTGTGAGAGAAAGAGATTCAGGAATTCTAACATGGGATTAGATAATTCTGACATAAGGTTATCTTTACATCAGTTCTATTAAATATGCAAACATAAATTGAAGCATAGAATCTAATTTACACTTAGATTTCTGAATACAACAGTCAATGGAAATCATCAGAAGAAGATGGTTTCCTTTTAGCCACCTGCAGATATCCTCAGTCAATATTGTCCAACTTTCTGGCAAGACCTTTGCCATGTGAAAATTAATCCTAGTGCTTTATATAGGAGGTTTTTCTCATACCACGTTGTGAAATGTTTTGGTTTCCAGTTACTTTAAATAAAACACTACTCAGTGAAAGACTGTACATTGTTTAACATTTTATGATACTTTCATCTTCAAATAAACAAAATGAAATCAGACAAATGATCATATCTGAAAACATGAAATCCTTCTCATTGTATAGAAGGATATTCTATAGAATATGCAACTTTCTTAATTGCTCCAATTGTAAATTGATCTTGCCCAGTGGAAGATCTTAATTCAGTTTTGCAGCTGAAAAGGTACTGTGAGTCTCTTTCTCTCCCTCTCTCCCTCTCATTATCTACTTATCCACAACACTGGTGCTTAAAACTTTGTGAACTCTTTTGAATTTTCAATTTGTTTGCGTACAATTATCTAAAATGTGTTCTCCACACAAGTCCTAAAACTAGGTAAAGAAACCTAATTTAAAAATGAATCAAAAATACTATACTTGTTCAATTATTTATTGAGGAAAATGATCTACAATTACATATGTGCCTTTTAAACAGTGAGAACATATATGGAAAAGTATGTTGGAATGCAGCCAATATATTTTAAAACATCTATATTAAAAGGATTTCCTCCTAAATTCATTTTAGAAAATTATGTGGCAAATTCATTCATGTCATTGTATTTTTTCTTCTACACAATTTAAAGTTAATCTGGAAAGTTGCAGCATCAGTCTTTCCTGTCTTAGATCTGCTTCTTAACAGATTGAAGACTAGAGGTATGGTTTAAATAATCATAAGAAATGGATACTACTGAATGATAACATAGATAATGAATGGAAGTGGTAACAGTTTAGCTGATTAAAGAAAACAAGGAAAAGTGCCAATCAGTTGCTAAAAAAACCTTGTATATAAATGTAATTTTATCCTTCAAAAACATTTAAGATCTTTGCATTTAAAATGTTAGCCAAAAATATTAATAAAAGTGGAACCATAATGTCTTTTAAGATAATCAGAAATGAAAGAAAGAAAACAATATGGAAATTCTGAAGAGGAAAAAAAAGAATGTTCATTCAATTTCATATCTGCATTCTTGAAAAGTTAATAATAAAAATAAAACACAAAGATGTAGTCATACTCAGTAAGCTGTAATATGAAGCAGACTGGGATCTTTTGTTAAATACAGAATTCATTGTTTTTGAGGCACAGAAATGTAAGAGAAGCTTAAAAACAAACAGTGAAGATACATTTCTCTAAGGAATTACCAGAGTATAAGAGAGACCTAATTCATGATCAATTGTTTTTTGTTGATCTCCCATATATTATTGAACCAATGAAGAGATTTCTTAAATTCTGACCAGAAAACTATATGGAAATCAGTTGCATTAAATAAAAGTATCCAACCCATCCTAATAGACCTTATGCATGTATTATATCACTATTAGTCTTATAATTGTAAAGATTGCACAGAGGAAAATTAAAATGATAATCTCAGTTATCTTATTTGTACTTTTGCTGGCTCTAGACAGGTGGAATAACCATATGTGAGTTGTGCAAACAGAATATTGTCCCCAAGTTCAGTATCTGAAGACCATCAAAACTGATAACAAGGACCAGTTCTTTCACATTTTCCAGTAGAAATTGAGATGCTATTTACTGCTGCAGTGCAATTCACATGGGAGCTATCTGTTGGTGGTCATTTAGATCAATCTGAGATTGACACATGCTTACTCAACAATAATCCTACTGCAATACATTTGAGGGAAATAATTCTAAAGTATGCACTATATGTGAAATATTGCAGATTTGGGTTTTAGTATAGTGGCCTATTGTTCAATTTTTGAACAATAATTTTTCAAACAATATTTGGAATATCAAACAATATTCTAAACCTGGCTTTAGAATTGATGGATTCATGTTTTGAATGGGACTATTCAAAGTACATTTGAATTGAACTATTGAACTAAAACTTGCTTCCTGGTAGTCAGGATGCTGCTTATAAGTGCTATGTGCTCAAAACATTGTTAGAGACCCCATGCATGCACTTTACAGCCTGTTTCTGTTGCTCCCCTCTAGGAGGATCTGAAGTACTTTTAGCAGGACTACCCGATTCTGTAATAGTTTTTTTCCCTATGCCATCCGTCTGGTAAACTCGCAAGATTCGTTTTTCTCGCCATGCACATGTATACATAATCCGAACTAGACTGTTGTTTCTCTGTGTCATATAATATATGTGGGTCTATGCATAATTTTGTATTTATTTATTTATTTTTGTCATCTTTATGTAGTGTATACTGGGGGTGGTGACCCTTTGAGAGCTGAATACAACAAAATTCATTTTAATGTATGCCGATTAGTGTACATCAAAGTGACAATAAAGTTATTATTCTACTCTATATTCTATTCTAAAGGAACTAAATGGACTAGAAAATATAATCAGGTACTTTCAGTACTCTCCTGTTATTTGAAATATTCAATATTTACCTTGGTTTATAAGATGTCTCTTTCCCCAGAGCACTGTAATAATCGACTTAGTTAACATTATATCTGACTCTTATTTAAAAGATAGAAATTGCCACTTTAATAAGAGATTGAGCTCTCCTCAGCAACAGCCAACTAGCTTTGTGGCAGATCACACAGGGTTGGTATGTATGAGTTTTAAGGATCTGCGTCTTCCTTTTGCCTCACAACAGTTTAACACAGAAAAGTTTTGGCAGAACTTCCTGGAGATTTCAGAAGTGGAAAATCTAAACATGAATCAGTTGAAGGCATGTTGTGATAGAGCAGTGAATAAGGTCAGCACTGCTATAGCTGGTTGAAGGGGACCAAACCTCCAGGAGAGACGGCCTTGGTTCCTTTTGACCAGCCAGAGCAATGCTCTTCTTCTAAGGTATATACACACATGCTAATACATATGAAGGTCATCACCAGACCCTCAGAGGAACAAGCAGACAGCATACAAATGCTACAGGTTGACCCTGAAACCTACAGTATCTACTCTTATCCGAACTTCAAGTTAAACAGCTCTCTGTTTTGGCAGCTGGGCTAAATAATCATAATCCGAGTTTAGTTTTTAAAAATAACAAGATTTGGCAGGATTCAGAGACACAACCCACCGCTAGTACTGTAGTAACAACAACAACGTGTGCTTCTCTTCCTCTTTGAAAGAAATGGGTTTTTCTCTCACTGGAAGAAAACACTCTGTTATCAACTGGAATCACCTGCCAGCTGTCATTCAAACACTGATTTTCATAAAGCTATTCCAGCTGTACCTGACTGACAGCTGCCAGGGGCTGTTAAAGTCTTTGGCACGTGGCAACTTTGTAACAGCAACAAAAGAAGCATTTTTCTAACCTACATGGAACACACAAGCAAGGAATGTATGAGTCTCATCATGAGCTGGGTGAGACTTAAAAGTATTTTTCAGATATCAACTTTCTGTAAGTCGCTTAAGCCATTTGTGGGTGTTTATGATTTAGGCATGATTATGCAGGATAGATTTTTTTATGACATATCCTCTATTTTTTTATAGCAACATAAAAATCAATCATAAATGTTAAATAAGCAAAATTAGCATACAGGCATTGTGATCAATTTGAGATTTAAATCCTGTATTATTGTATTAGATGATTTCAAATAAATCATCTAAAACTTGACTAGAGCAACTAGATATAAAAAATAACCAGACACAAAGGAGAGAATATCATATTCTATATTACAGTTTTTCCATTCTTATAGTCCTAGGATCTGATATTGTTACTATCAAAAATCCTGACATAATTAAAGTCGCAAAAGTTGTGTAACACTGCATTATGTTCTGATCCAATTCTGAGTCTTTTTACTCAATTTCAAAAACAATTTATTTCATATTTTGGATTTTTTTAAATATATAATCTCAATTTCTGTTTGCTAGATGCATTTTTTTCTTTCTAAACTACCCAGACATAATTGTTACCATCTGCCTCTCTCTTTTGCAAAAGGTACAAAAGGTATTGTTTCTGATTGCTATTTAATGAGAAAGAAATTGATTAAAGCATACACTGATAATTCACATATATAATAATAGTTAAAAATGTATTGGAGAAATTTATTTAGTGACAACTGCAGTCTGTTTGCACTCATTTCAATAAGCCAAGAATATTTCACATTTCTGAAATCAGGACAAAAACCTTAATTGTAGCATAACTGATTTCTCTGTCTTTCTCTTCCTCTCTCTTTTGAGAGAGAAGCACAGATATGTAAATAATAAAAAAAGGATTCTTCAAAGTGTAGATTCATCCTTCTGAAACCACACACTTCCTTACATTCCATAGCAATGTAATTCATATGGGATTATAAAGAAGTGTGTTGTCTCAAAAAGAAAAATTCCCAGTTCTGTCAGGAAAAAATACATGTAATCAGGAAGCTTGTCTGATAATACATTTTCACAAAAAGAATGCTTCTAGAGAAGGGTATTAATGTGCTATCACTTTGCATTTTCAAATATAGAATTTTGTTGGAGATTCAGATTGTATTGTTTTCAGTTGTAACCCTTCCATCTTTTGTATCCACCTTTTCTGAAGCCATCATTCATTTTCTTTTCTTTCTGGAAAAAAAAAGAAGGAAGAAAAAAAGCTAAGTTTCTGGAAACACCCAAGTTTTCCAGAACATGATAATTATATTTCCTTAGTTTCAGAACAATTGACTAACTTTGGTGCAGACCTACACAATCTGATCTGCAAATTCTACACATATCAAATAAATCAGATCATAAAAGACTTTTTGAATGTTTTCATCTAATCTGTAGCCCTGTCTTTATAAGAAAAAAGTGGAAAGTAACCTTTTGGTTGCTAATGGAAAATCATGTAGTGTTCAATAGGACAAATAACCATAAATGAGCAATGAGGACTCATTGTTATGGAAGTGCTTCCTTTATTTGTCTTAAAGCAGGGGTTCTCAACCTTGGCAACTTTAAGACTTGTGGACTTCAATTCCCAGAATTCCTCAGCAGCAAAGTTGCCAAGGTTGAGAACCCCTGTCTTAAAGGAAAGAATAAGAAAATGGTTAAGAAGTCTCTTAGCATTATGGGTAATTTCAGCCCAATTTGCCACTGCGTTTAATCATGGTGTAGAAATAAGGTTAGAAGGAGGTGAGTTGTTGACATAATCTGGAAGTGAAGGGTGTTATTCAGCTCAGGTTATGACCTTAGGGAATATCCTATCTTGGGCATAGATAAAAGAATACAATTGTGCCTAACTCTGCAAGTGGTTAGTTCAAAGGGCTAAGCAAATCGCTCTTCCTTCAGGAGTCAGAGTCAGAAACAGGGAAGGGCAGATAAAACAGGATAGATAAACAACCAGGCCAACATATTTCATTGCCCCAAATGAAACAGCACATGGCACCTTTTTACATAGACTCCAGAGCCTAAATCTGAAGTATGATCTTTCTTGGGGGAGAAATATACAATATTAAAAAGCCAAACAATTTCAGGCCATCCCAAAGCAAGAGCTGCCTGTTAATTAGAAAGAGATAAAGGGAGCAGCCTTGCCTCTTTGTGGCAATAGTTTTGACCCACTTATGGTCAGCATGTGACCAAAAGCCTTTCCTAGGGGGCTTATCAGTCGTATGGAACCTTCTTTCCCCCCCACTGTAACATCAGAATGAATCTATGGGGCTAAGTAGTCCAAGATCATTTCAAGGTTATGTCCTTACCACTACAACATATTGTCTCATTTTCTAAAAGTGTTGAAACAAACTCAGAGAGGGCTATTCCAAGCATTGAGAACGAATATATCACACAAGGACAAATCACATCTGTCTAAACATTTGCAGCAGGGTAGGAAATCAAACTGGTAAAACAGAGGAGCATTAACTGCAGATCAATGAATTATTCCATCAACTTTATTAATCTATAGGATATTGTTTTTCCACCACGCTTGCTGGGGAATTCTGGAAGCTGACATCTCAAAGTTGCCAAGACAAGGCTAAAAAACACTGCTATAGGATTTAGGTTGAACTCATTGTGGTTATTAGTAGAGCAGGGAACAATGTAAATGAAAAGAGAAAATTTTGCAAAAAGTTTTAAAAGGTACGTAATATAAGATAGCAAGAGCAATGGAAAATAAACATAACTCCTACTTTTTCTTATTAAAAATAAACACACAAAAAAACAAATTAGAGGAGACAAATTGAAGAAGTTACTAACACCAAAGTTAAATTCTCATCTATAAATAGGGGTGATTGTATAATGAATAAGCCTGATCTGGTGACAGTAACCCAATCATCTCTGGACTATAAAGTGACACATCTGTCCATTCCTGGCATGTAATATACAATGGGAGACTGATAGATGCAGCTGTTTCTTACTCCTTCTAAATGGGTGATCGTTTAAATACTAAGCAATTGTGACCAAACATTTCCTATATTTTTTATTGTTTGTCAGTTGGAAAACTCTCTGGTTGTTTGATAAATAATGTACTTATATCTACAAAGTATTAATTATTCACTTACTGTAATTTTATCTTGATTTTCAAACAATCATTGTCAACCAAATGACTTACACCAATTAAAAGAGGCCCTACTCTAGTGTAACCATAGGGGCAGGTAAAAATAAAAAAATAAAAATGGTGGCTGTGACACACATTAAAAGGAGAAAGGCCTTGATATCATAACAGTACTCATCACCTTTTAACCCCCTCCCATGATACCTGCTTGGCTCTTAAGATCACAATAAAAAAATGCAAGGTATACAACATATGAAAAAAGGAGGAACAGGGAAGAGGAGCTGTATTGGCAAGCATACCCCTCAAGTACCATCATAAAGTTTAAAAGAGTCAATTGTTTTTGAAGTGACTGCACAAGTGAAACCTCTGGGTGCATTGGATTGAAATGTGGCTTACTTGATTGTGCTTGTTAAGACTCTACATTGATCTCTAAATTCTCTTTAAAGCTAGGTATATAGAGCTAGCCCCAGATGCTCTTTAAGAAATGTAGAATGTTAAACCGCTATCCAACAGTTCAAAAGATGTACCCTCATACCACCACTTTTGACTGCTGAAGGTCAATGTAGATATGGCATTTGCCTTTAACACCTCTCTATGACAATTTTTTACTGTACATGCTAGGTTTCTGACCACCTGGAGAAGCATTTAATTGGACAGGGATATAACATGGTATAATTCTGAAACTTTAGGTAGTCTTTCAAGGTGATGTATGGTTGCTAGATAATCTGCATATTATTCCTGACTCCTAACATCTACAGTTTGTACCCAATTTGCTTTTCCTGAAACTCTATAGATTACTTGTTGCAGATAATGGTAAGTGATACAAATATAATCTCTGAGATCCATATACAAAGGTATGCATTTTATTTGTTTATTTGACTGATAGCATAGCTCTTCCTGAAAATCAGCTAAGAAATATTTTTTCAAGCAATCCTGTCTTCTGCCATTTCTGGCACCTGGCTTAACAACAGCTGATTTTTAGTATTTAATACATTTAGTATTCTGCTACTCAGTATATAAAAACAAGAAGGGATTCCTGGTGTTAGTTGGAGTGGCCTTTCTGCCCTGAGAGAATTATGGTAGACTGTACATTGCTTGGATCTTCCTGGCATGCTGGCAGTGAAAAGCTGTTCTGATTCTATTTCTGTTCCACTGTTCTTAAATACCAAAGTACAGCAAAGATAGCTAGGAAACCGAAGAGCCTTCCAGCTGTTCCTCAAATAAATGCCTTCTGATATAAATTAATGCTCCATACAATTTAGTAGCACTGATAAAGGGTTATGTTGTGTCTCAGCTCCCAAGAACTGTTAAAAAACACCAATGTAATGACAGATTGCAATATGCAACTCCAATAGAAAAGAACCTTAAGCAAAATATGGGGTGAACCAATAGCCAAATAAACAGAAGCCATTTTCAGTGTCAAGTAAAAAATAATTTATAGTTCTGGTCTGGCACTAGGAATAAAACTGCAATGTTTAGATGGGTTTAGATTAATCAGTTATAAGCCTTTTAATTAACTCAAAATTGGTCTTGATTAATAAAATATTCCTTTAATTACTTTCTATTTAAATTATAAATTACATTAAAATAATTTATATTTCCTTTAAAATGTTTATTGGAACATAGTATGGGCATAAAATATATCCTGAATGTAATTTTAAAAACAAAGGTTGCTTTTGGTTTTCAAAAACTGTGATATTCCTACATAAATTTATGCAGGCTTGATCAACCAACTAATGGTCATATAATTCCCCAACTAAAATTAATGTAATAGGATTAGGCATAATAAACTCTAAATTATAAGTAGTCCTGCACTGTACCTCCTAGCTGTGTTATTTAAGAGTCTGACCAACATTCTATCTATTTCTGAAATGCAAAATAGCTTAGATCAGGAGTGTCAAACTGCCGGCCTGTGGGTTGGATGCATCATAGCAAAACCGCGCCCACCCCATTGCCGGCAATGGCAAAAAAGTCACGATACATTGTGACACATCACGTGACACTGTGAGTTTGACACCCCTGGCTTAGATGAATTAAATCATGCCTATATTTAAGACATAAACAAAAGATGTTTCTTTTCTGAATATTGGGGACAAAATGAAATGCACCATTTAATACACACCTATTTAGAAGTTAGACCTATAATAATGAATTTAGCCAGATTTAACTTCTGAATGCATGATTGCTAGTATCTTTAGCATGTTCAAGTGTCTTTGCTTAGTGAAGCCTTATCATCCCTCAGCTAATAGATGTGCTATTCAGAACGTATGGGAGTGCAATCTCACAAACTACACTATAATATATACCAATAATGGTAGCCTGCATTTGCTGTCTTAACAATGTTATATCTCCCTCTGGTTTTTCATTTTCTACTTAGGTAAGAGCTAGTCTTTCTTAATAGTCCCATATTAATACATTATGTACAAGAATAAGATATATTGAAGGCATTTTATGTAAACTCAGTAAATAACAATTAGAGCTTAAACGAAACCATTCTTGATAATACCTCATAAATCAACTGGAGTCTTCCTCTTGTTTCTTGTAATGCTGATGAACCCATAATTCCACCATCCATGTTTGCAGAAGGGTATACCAAGGTTTTTCTGCAGACAATCAGACCAAAAGAGATATCTACCTTACAAAGGCTTATGACTGATTTTGTTTAGGATTTTTAACAATATGAAAAACTTCTTCTTCTTCTTCTTCCTCTTCCTCTTCCTCTTCCTCTTCCTCTTCCTCTTCCTCTTCTTCTTCTTCTTCTTCTTCTTCTTCTTCTTCTTCTTCTTCTTCTTCTTCTTCTTCTTCTTCTTCTCCTCCTCCTCCTCCTCCTCCTCCTCCTCCTCCTCCCTCCCTCCCTCCCTTCCTTCCTTCCTTCTCTAAAAAATCTATATTTGCTTAAATCATCATTTTCTATTGCTTTGAATAAAAGATAACTATTCCTCTCTCTTAATCCATATAGAACTTTGCTCCTGGCAACAGTTCTTCGAGTCCTTTTTTACCCCATTGTAAAGCTGTGTAATGTAAGTTTCAGCTTTTCCTCCCTCTTATTTATTCCAAAAGGGAATGCCTTGGAAAGGCCTGCATGATCTTTTTTGTACTAGATGCACTTCCCCGCCTCTTAGCTTGGCTTCCCACCTGTCTATGTCCTTTATGGACCGTAGCCACATCCACACCTCCTGTCTACCTCAATCATTAGCAGTGACAGCAGCACAGAGAGCTGTTGAATTACACCTCTTCAGCTGTCCTATCTTTTAATTTTGTTTCATATAAGATATTATCTGGATATGCAAACCTAAGATGCTCTCAGAAAGAAGACTTTTCCTTGCTATATAATTCAGTAGAATGTTTTATTTTGATCACTTCTAGCAAAAATTCACTGAAAAAGGGAATGAACTTGCATAAGGAAAATCAGGCAAGAAAGTAAGAGACAATTAGACATGGCCAAAAGCAGAATTCGAACTTGACGAAGTCTACAAAATGAGAACTTGAAACCTCTTCCCTCCCCACAAAAGTATCTGCTTATAAATTGAATTAATGCAAGGAGCTTTAGTAAATTCATTCAACTGTTTCTTCAAATCTGAGAATTTCCTTGAATGCTTATTGGGCAAATTCGGTACATTTAAAATTGGGAGGGGGGAGGCAAATATTTGTGACTAGAGAAAACTTAGGTTATCAAGAACACACACACACACACAAACAGAGAGAGAGAGAGAGAGAGAGAGAGAGAGAGAGAGAGAGATACCCCAAAACTTAAGCTTGTTCCCTAGTCTCTTTTTTACCTTTTTTTTTTAACCTTAGAATTTCATTTTAGGATTCAATAATACATCTGACAAGAATATATCATAATAGAAAAGTATTCAAACTTTTGTATAAATAGGCATTTCATTTATCAGGCATTTTTATTATATTCTTTTACGGTTTATTTTATTGACATTATCTGTATTTTGCTTCTTTGCTTCATTTCTAAATTTTGTTATATACCTTGAATACTTGTCACATCACAAATGAGGGTATAAATAAAAACAGGTAATAGTGAGTAAGAGTAATGATAGTAACAACAACAATAACAACAATAATATATTGGTTGATGAAAGGAAAAAACTTATTTTTACACAAATGAAACAAAGAATTGGAGTTTCTAGAAATGTACGTAGTCAAATATGATATTATGTGAGGATGCATATTGGCCAAATCTTGGGGTAAAATCAGCATTAAATTCTTACTTAATAGACTCAATGCTATTCCTTCTACTACTACAATTTCCAGTTTCACAAGCAAATAATTATTAGAGAAAATTAAATAAAATTTAATTTTTTTTCCAGAAAATGTATAAAACTGGGATCTACAACTTTTTCCAATTACTTTGGCATATGAATATGTACACACACATACATATTTCAGTTTCTTAGATATATGTTTTAGGAGAGAACTGCTTTCAGAAGTTTCTCATGCCAGAATATTTCTACTAAAAAAGAAATGTCTCAAAAGCGAGATTTGACTTTCTTGGTTGTAGGAAATATTGATGATACATTCTGCTTCATGTAGCTCAGTTGCCTTGCCATATAAATTTTCCTCTTCCAAGAATCACTGCCTGAAGCTATCTTTCTTTCTCTGAAGAATGATCAATCCAAAAATCAGTGCTGAATTACTTCATAAAAGCCACAGTCATCATTCTTCATAACTTCTTTATTCTTATTAAACAGGTGGGCTTCCAGTATGTCATGGGTCAGCACCAGAATGGCAGAAGAAAAGGGTTCACAAGTAGACAAAAGAGGAAAGGGAGGTTAAACATACAAATCTACAAACAGAAAGGTTAAAAAGTGATGTTTCTTAGAAAGGAAACATGTCTGCATAGAAAATGTATTTACAAATTCCATGTAGCATATTTTGATTGAGTTTCACTCATTATACTGAGTCATTCCTTGTTTAAACATGATTTGCTTATTAAACCCAAATTGGTGCAGTTCACACAGTGTGCTAAGCCAAAAACAAACAAGCCAACACATTATGATTTATGTTGTACATGTGATCCCAATCTGTGTGCAACCAATATTTATCCTACCTAATTATTCATTCCTTTTACACAAGAAAGAAACAACTTGACTTTTTTTGGTATAGGATACCCATGTTATATATTTTATGTCTATCCTTAGTGAAAAATTGTGAAGAAATCAGAGTTGTTTAAGCTTCAGATTCCATCTGGTCCCCAAAACAAAAAACAAAACAAAAACAAAACAAAACATTCTACTGCTACCAAGGTGCTTCCAGGTTGAAAGAATTACCTGGTGATATCACTTTGCCCAGAGGATGCCCCGGGGGGGGGGGGCTCTTTTCATGTCCCTGTTATTTTCTCTCCCAAGTGGTACCAATTTATCTACTTTCATTCGTATGCTTTCACACTGTTAGGTTGGCAGGAGCTGGGGCATGTATGGGGAGCTCATCCCGTCATGTGGCTCATCCTCACAGATTTTGAACTGCTGAGCTGTCAACCTCTCAAAGACCTTCTGACTCAGTATCCGAACCACATAGCCACCATAGCCCCTCAAAAAATAAAACCTGCCTTGGTAATATCCTCAAAAACATTAAAATGTGCCATTTTCTATTGCCCAATCAAAGGCAAATTATTTTCCAACAAAATTTCAAATTTTATGTAGATACTAGCTGTACTCAGTCACGTGTTGCTGTGGCTCAGTCTGGTTAAATGGAAAAGAAAGAAAAGAGAAAGTGCACATTTGTAATATGTTTAATTTCACAATGCTTGTGGGTATACAATATTTTTTGTTGTTCCATTGTCTGTGCAAATATAGAGATTGTCTGGTTTGCTGGTGCTGTTTTTCAAAAAAAGCATGTTTTTACCTGTCACAGGTGTGACATCTATAGGTGTGTTATCTAGTAGGTATATAAAAACATGTGCGTATTCGAATGCAACGTTGTGTCAAAATTTCAAAGCAATCGGTGAAGAACTTTCAGTGATTTAAGATTTTGAACAAATGAACATTTACATTTTTATTTATATAGATGAGGAAGATCATCTACAAATAACAACAGATTGCCAATTTCTAATCCACATGAGAGAGATATGCGCTGTGCCTGGGAAGATGGTAACGGAGAACCATTAAAAATAGTCTTTTGATATACAGATGGTCTTCAACTTATGACCACAATTGAGCCCAAAATTTCTCTTAAGCAAGACAATTCTTAAATAACTTTTGCCCCATTTTACTACCTTTCTTACCACAGCTGTTATGTGAATCACTGCAGTTGTTAAGTTAGTAACATGATTATAAAGTGAATCTCTCTTCCCCATTAACTTTGGTGTTCAGAAGTTCACAAAAAGTAATCACATGACTCCGGGACACTGCAACAGTCATAAATACATGCCAGTTGCCAAGCATCCAAATTTTGATCACCTGACCATGTGGATGCTGCAATAGTTATAAGAATGAAAAATAGTAATAAGTCACTTTTTCTCAGTGCTGATGTAACTTTGAATGGTCACTAAATGAAAGGTTGTAAGTCCAGAACTACCTCCATGGTATACAGCACCTTTTCTTTTGTATTGGTTTCCCTAAACACAGAATTGGCCTTAATTATTGTTAATTATCTCTCTAATCAATTTTCATGAAGTGATAGGGGGATTGAAATTTCTATTACACTGGTAATGTATTTGTACTTTCTACAGTTAAGAAGCATTACTTAATTTCAAATTCACAGGCAGGATCAGATTCAAATATTTGATACCTAATTATACACAACTCTTTATAAAATGCAGGAAAAAGTATTAAGTTAAAAATAAGGAATAATTCCCACAAAATATGGCTTTAATACAGAATTCATCTTCCTGAAAATTTGCTTTCATTTTATAAAAAACAAGTTAATAAATTTTGGATATACAACAACAGCTCTAAAACTATATGAGTCCGGAAACCAGTAAAAGAAGATCTGAAGGGGAAGAGGGACATTTTCCAGTTAGTCATAGAAGGGCTTTTTCTGTGCTCCAGACTACAGCATACTTTGGAACATTCATAGAACAAAGAATAATAGAGTTGGAAGGGATCTTGGAGGTCATCTAGTCCAACTCCCTGCTCAAGTAGGAAACCCTATACTATTTCAGACAAATGGCTTTCCAGTCTCTTTTTGAAAGTCTCCAGTGAGGAGCACCTATGACTTCTGAAGGCAAGCTATTCCATTGGTTGATTGCTATCATGTCTCCCCTAGTCCTTCTTATCATTAGACTAGACATACCCTATTCCTGTAACCGTTCTTTATATGTTTTAGCCTCCACCCCCCACCCTAATCATTCTTGCTCCTCTTCTCTGCACTCTTTCCAGAGTTTCAGCATCTTTCTTATATTGTGGTGATGGGAACTGGATGCAGCATTGTAAGTGTGGTCTTACTAAGGCTTTGTAAAGTGGTACTAGAACTTCATGTTATCTTGATTCTATCCTTCTATTAATGCAGTGTAGGATTGCATTGGCTTTTTTGGCTGCTGTTGCACACTGTTGCCTCATATTTAAATGACTGTCTACCAGGACTCCAAGATTCCTCTCACAATTACAGGCATTGAGCCAAGTTTCACCTAGTCTGTACCTATACAGCTGGTTTTTCTTGCCTAAGTATAAAACCTTACTTTTATCTATGTTGAATTTCATTTTGTTAGATAAGGCCCAGTGTTCAAGTCTGTCAAGATTTTTTGGGATCTTGAGCTTGTCTTTTGGGTTGTTGGCTATTGCTTCCACCATGGTGTCATCTGCAGATTTGATGAGTTCCCCTTTTATCATTTATGAAGATATTAAAGAGTACTGAGCCTAAAACAGGACCTTGGGAAACCCCACTGCTTACTTCCCTCCATGTGGATGTAGTTCCATCGAGGACTTCACCTTGAGAACAATTTGTCAGCCAATTACAAACCCATCTAGTGATGGTGATGCCTATCTTCCTAAAATATTTAATATGCCTACTGTTGTATCTTTCAGATCTTGTTGAAAACATGTACCCTAACCAGATTTTGCTATATGAATGTTGGAAAAATGATTTCACTTTATTGTGGCTTTTCTCTACTTATTTTATGTTATTGAAAATCTCCTTGAGATGCAGTCATATGGAAGCAGCTGAGAAATGCATTATATATATTAACAGCTAGCAATGGGAAAGTGATACCTCAATATCATGAGCCTTCATACTTTAATTGCAAATAAATTTAAAATGCATAAATGTGCTTGATTTGTTTAATCTGTAAAGATTGGAAAATGCAGCTTTCCCAAGGAAATTTCTGGATTCTTTTAGCCCAGAACCTGTTTTTTAACCTAGACAGGTTCAAGGGCAGGAGTGTATTAGAGCAATTGTGGTCTTCTACACCTGCTTGCACAGTTGTGAGGGTGGGGAAGCAGTTGCTGGTTAAGACAAATTCTGGGAGTTCTTTGGCCATGGGAGGCCCAGTGCAGCTGCTCTCTTTCTTGAACATTTTTGGAGTGAATTTTGTATATATGATTTGGAAATTTGGAGATGTTCTAGTAAAACTGAATTATTTTACACATCTTTTATTAATGTAATATTCTTCACTCTAATTTCATTACTTACGCTTTACAGTGAAGACAACCTCAAGTGAGGGAGTGATACCAGCTACATTATAAAGACTGTGACTGAAGAAAGTAATGTGATCAAGGATTAAAAAGAAGCAGGTTGACTTATTTTATTTAAATTATATTTAAATACCAAGACTGATGGCTGGAAAGAAATGGAAGATATGAGGACATAATTCAGTGTCATACCTAGTTAATATTCAATTGTGATTTATTCTAGAATTGCATATTAATCTATTAATTAATTGGGTATTAATGACTATCCTTATACTTTTGTTTTTTTTCTTTAAATACTTAAATGATGTGAGTGAAAAATAATGCAAACGACTAAAAAAGTAAGAATAGAATAGAATAGAATAGAATAGAATAGAATAGAATAGAATAGAATAGAATAGAATAGAATATTTATTGGCCAAGTGTGATTAGGCATACAAGGAATTTGCTTCCGGTGCAAAAGCTCTCAGTTTATATGCAAAACAGCAAAGTAATAATAATCATAATATCAAAGTAATAATGATCATAATAATGATACCAATAAGAGAAGGTGGTGAAACAGATGAGAAGGATAAAAGTTATACAGCCATACCACATGGGTAAATATACTGAGATATAAGATAGTACTGTGGGAATAAATAAAATAGTTTGTAACTAATTGTTGAGAAAAAGCTTCCAGGTATTTAAAAATACAAGCATTTTAAGAAGCAGACCAACAGATGTGAAGGGTCTGCACTTTTTTGTCTATTGGCAAGAGTGAGCAGCACCTGTTTTCTTGAAGTTTATGCAGCTGCTCTTCAGGCAAATGTACAAAATTTCAGAAATCTTGTACCATTAGGGAAAAAAGGTCAGAGGTGGAAAATATTTTGACTGACAAACAGGTGTAAATGAAAAGGGCAATAATACTTGTAGTGTTTTACAATCTATCTGGATGATAGTGTAGGCACTATTGCCTGGAAACAATAAAAATAGCATCTTAAGCAAGTCACAAGGTTTTGTTTTTTATTATGCTATTCTTTAAAACATCCTAATATGGACTTATGTCATCAAAATCTAAAAATAGGGTGTTTGGGGGAGGGTTTAATAAGCTCACCTTTAATATTATATTTCCTTTGACATAACAGATTTATTTTAAAAAAAACATTGTTAGCTGCCCTTCTTCAAATTATATTATATTGGAACATACAAAATGTTTTTCTTTCTGTCGTGCTAGTAGCTGCAAACTTCTGGAGAGGCCCAGCAGGAATACTTGAATAGCAGATGAATTTTAAATTGTGCAGTTGAGAAGTATCTCTTCTTCCAAATTTCCGTTTCCCCTTTTCTTGACGGAGTTCACTTTTCTTCTCCTAGTTCCTATCATTAAACGCCAGTTAGACTTCATGTGGTAACCCATGGCTCTTGGTGCTTAGATCCTATTACTGTGATATATTTCTATGTGTCAGATTTTGAAAGTCACTCCAAGAATCCTTGAAAACAGTTCTAATTCACCTGCCTCTCAAATGTGCAGCTTGGGAGAAGCGTGGACTGAGAGTGAGACCAGCATATAGAAACATTCTTTCCAAGTCATTATCTTTCCATCAACTTACACACCTGTTCAGCGGAGAAGAGGGTTGTTTTACATGGAAAGGAAACAGGCACAGACAAGGGTGCACGTGTGGATTTAAAAGTCTTTATGCATTGCAAAATTCTAACTAGGGAGAAAGCACAGCACATGCTGGCCAACACCTCACTTCCTGCACACTTGTAGATTGTGCAGCAAGCAGCAAGATCTCAAAAAGAGGTCCTTTTCATGTTTCCTTGAATATCAATAACACTTCTCCATCCCTCAGCTCCCATCAAAGACTGAGCCAAAAAGGAAGGCTCAGAACAAGGAGAATTCTGCTTGCTTTCAACTCCTCTCAGCTTTTCTTGCTTAATTTGCAAAGACTGAAACTGGCAGGTTGGGGGGGGAGGGACAGTGTCACATAGGCTGTTCTATTTGTGTTCTGATTCCCAGCTCTCTAGTTATTTCAAGGAATGTATAACAAGGATGTGTGCATGTGTTTGTGTATGCATGTATGACTTTTGTACAGGCATGTGAATGGGAGAACCAATATCTGACATTATGTATGGATGCGAGGGATATTAACTGTTCAGTTAAAAAAAAGGGAGATTAATGATTTGGACATACCATTTACAACCAGTGCTTGCAATTATGGCTGTTGCAGCATGCGATTGTGATCTGAGCTCTGGGCAACTTGTTCGCATGAATGACAGGTTGCTAAGTCCTTTGAAATTATGGGATCACCATTTGCAACCTTCCCTATTGGCTTCCTCAGAAAGTCAACAGGGAAGCCAGGAGGAAAGGTTGCAAGCCACTTTCTTTTACCTACCTTGGATTATATCACGGGTCGGCAACCCGCAGCTCTGGAGCCGCACGCAGCTCTTTGAGCCATCCCCTGCAGCTCTGGGGCCTCCTCCGCCATTTTCAGAGAGAGACAAGGAAAGAGAGAGAGAGGCACTTGCATTCCTTCCCCTCTCTCTCATGTGGACTTGCCCTCTTGTAGGGCTCCTGATTGGCCTTGAGCCCGGGTGACCCACCCCCTGGGAGAAGGGCGGCCAGGAAGTCCCTTTCCCGGGCTGAACCTGTATGAGGCGCACGTGGCTGGGGAGTCTTGTGGGAAAGCCCCAAGATTCCCGCTGGGAGCGGCCTGCCCGAGCCTCTGCTGAGCAGACCAGCCCTTCCACAAACCGTGGCCCCGAGGGAGAGCAGCCCTCCGATGCCCAGCCAGCACGACCATTGGCCAAGCAGCAGCAGAGCTGGAGACAGAGGGTCAGTGGTGGGGGGAGGGAGGGGGCTCTTAGTCCATGGAGCACTGCCACAAAGTGGCCACATGGCAGCTGGCGGGGCAGGTGGCATGCACCCCTAGCTAACTTGTTCTAGGCAGCAGTCTTGACTGGGCATTGCTTCCTGGGCTGTCCTCAGGCCGCTCACTGGGCAGCTGAGCCAGCCACATGTCTCCCCAGGCCGGGCGGCAGTCATGGGTGGGCCGGTGGCTGGTGGGGGTATCGCTCCCCGGGAAGCTGAGCCAGCCACATGTCTTCCCAGACTGGGCTGGGCGGCAGTCAGGCATCCTTTTTTACTTTTATTTTATACTGTACACACACACACACACACACACACACACACACACACACACACATTAAAGGTAAAAAAGGATATAGGCAGTGTTATCTTCCTTTTAGATATCAAAAGGGTTTTGAGGCTCCCAGTGTTTTGTTTTAGCTGGGAAACATGTCCAAGTGGCTCTTTGAGTGTTTTGGGTTGCCTACCCCTAGACTATACAGACTTGCAACCATTTGTTTAGTGATCACTGTTACAACGGCACTGAAAAAGGTGACTTATGACCATTTTTCATACCTACAACCATTTCAGCATCCCTGTGGATGTACAATCAAAATTCGGATGCTTGGCCTCTGGCATGTATTTATGATAGTTGCAGGGCATGTGATCACTTTTTGTAACTTTCTGACAAGCAAAGTCAATGGGGAAGCCAGATTCACTTAACTAACTTAACAACTGCAGTGATTCACTTAGCTATGGACAGAAGAGTCATAAAATGGGGGCAAAATTCACTTAACAATTGGCTCACTTAGTAACATAAATTTTGGGTTACATTATGATCATACATTGAGGACTACCTGTAGCCTTTCCTTCTAACCCAGGGTGGAAAAATGAAAACTTTCTAGCCCAGGGCAGGCAAGGGGAATCAACGTGCTGTGCTGGAGAAAGGAAGCTCCCCCAGCTTCATTTCTCCAGTGCAGTGCGTTGCTTCCCATGCCTGCGCTGGACTACCAAGTGTTTCTAACTTTCTAGCACATGGCGGGAAGGGGAACCAGCTTGCTGGGCCAGAGAAAAGAAGCTCAGATCAGGATCCTTTGTGGCCCAGTGCCCTGGTTCTGGGCACAGAGGGGAGCTGCCTGATACTTTAAAGCAATGGTTCTCAACCTTTTTAATGCTGCGACCCCCAACCGGTCGTAAGTCGAGGACTACTCAATCGATCATAAGTCGAGGACTACTCAACTGGTGCAGCACTGTTTGCAGAATGGGACTTTTGGCGGGCTCAGCAGGGCAGAGACAGCCTGGACAATTCCTATTGGCTTTGAAAGCCAATAGAATTAGACTCTATTCAAGAGAGTCTATTCTATTGGCTTTCAAAAGCCAATAGAATAAAAGGGAGTAGCACAGCTAAGGAAAAGGGGGAAAAATGGCGGACTGCGTTGTTTGGCGACCCCCGTGAAATGGTCGTCCCGACCCACAGGTTGAGAACCACTGATTTAAAGTATTCAGCTGCATTTGCATACAAATAACCAGTGCTTTTTTTGTGAAAAAAAAAGGTGCTGGAACTCATGCACAGCTCCGGCTCCAGTCGAAAGCCCTTTACGGAGCGGGAGGGGGGGGAACTGCTTTATGGAGGTTCTGAGGTGCAGATCATGTAAGCAGCATCAGCTGACAGAGGCCATTGCCACGGATTTTGAGAGGGCACTTGTTCGGAGCTGGCATGTTTTCTGCCACCTCGTCCTCCTCTTCCTCTGATGACACAGAGGGTTCCTCCGGAGCCAGAGTGACCAAAGGGGCGGCAGCGCTGCTGCTTTGGGAGTGCGCCTGGTCCCTCGAAGAGATTCACTCCAGGAGTCAGTCCTGGTGCCTGGTGGCCAACACGGGGGTGAGGACAGGCGGCGGTAGCGGGGGGAGCCCCGTGAACCAAGGCGTTCTATGACAAAAAAAAAAAACACTGCAAATAACATCACAGGGGGCTCTCAGTAAAAAAACTGAAATGGCTAAAAAGTTCCCTAGTTGTTTTTTTAAAGAACAGTATAATAATGTTTCCCAGACTCACACAAAAAAGTAATCAAGTAGGCAACAAGTTTAAGAGTTAGACAATTTACTGTGATAAAGAACTTTTTCTTTGAGCTATGTGAATTTGATAATTTGTGGTCTTAATTTTAATAAATGTATCCTAGTTGAGTACTACCTCCTCATTTATATAATGCAGTTGTTCTATATATTTAATTTTATAATTAAAGAAGGGGATTCCAAGTCTGTACTTTGCCCTGGTGCTAAAATCAGTTGCTTACAAAAATCTAATTTTCTAAGTTGGTTGTACAGAACTATTCTTTATGCAGAATATATACTGGTTCCATTTCTCAGTTGTGGCTCAGCACCGCCACCCAGTGCCCAGAAAGCTCTAAATCCTCCCTAGTTAAGCTTGAAATCTTGTTTGGAGTAGGAATTGAACATTTTGTTTTCTTTCAAAACAGCATATCTCTGCATGCACACACATTTTATGAGTTCTCTGAAAACTGGTTATATGCTTTTATTTGAATTAGAGCTATAAGGGCTTTTAATGAAATACAGTGATATCGTCATATAATTAGGACTCATGGAGCAACATTTTAGTGCCAGGGGCTTCACAATCATTCCCTGAAGTCTTCTGGAAAATCCAGGTTTTTACCAGCTTCTGGGAGGCCATGAGAATGGGGTCATTTTTGCCTTGTGGGGGGGCAACTTATTCCATAGAGAAAAGCTACCAAGGGAACAACCTGCCTCCAGAAGCGGTGAATGCTCCAACACTGGAAGTTTTTAAGAAGAGACTGGATAGCCATTTGTCCGAAATGGTGTAGGGTTTCCTGCCTGAGCAGGGGGTTGGACTAGATGACCTCCAAGAACCCTTCCAACTTTACTACTACTATTATTAAATGCCCCTATTGCCATGTCTCCTGGGAGATGGGAATCATTAGTAGACACTTTTGGGTTGTGCAGATCAGATGAGCAGAAGCTATCTGCAAAAGGGTGGACTCTTCGGTACCAGGTTTCAAGGCTTAAAGATTGCCACCAAAATCTTGAATTGTGCTTGGAAGCATACTGATTGTCAATGCAGCTCTCACCACACTGGTGTAATATAGCAGTACCATGACTGATCAATAAGCATTTGCGCAACTGCATTGTAAACTAGCTAAAGTCTCCGAATGGTCATGAAAGACTGCCCCATGTAGACAAAATTTTGGAGCCTAGAGGAGAGATGACAAGCATCTCAGCCCATCCTGTTTTAAGATTGCAACGAGTGCATCCAATAGAGCTGGCCAAAGAATCTCTTGGCCATGGTGTCGGACATGCCCCAGTTAGGTCTCTAGGGAAAGAAAGACTCTCAACTCCCTTTGGTTGGAGTGATAGGTTCTTTTACTAGAGGTTACTGGCTGCAGTAAAAGTAGGCTAGAACTAAGGTTCCTGCAGAAAATGTTACAAACTTTTCCCTTCTATCCTGGCCAGTTTGTCTTTGGCCAATAGAGTCACACAAAAGTGTTTTGAGAATCACAATCCACATTCCATTCTCAGGCTTCCTGACCTCAAAGGCTGGCACAGGCTGATTCTGTGCATCTCTGGTGTCCATCAAGATGTCAGTCACCTCCTTATTCCACATCTCTGCCCCATACATGTTTTTTGCCCATTTGTTCCCTGCCCCCCCACCCCCTAGCTTTTGATAGCAGTATACCTGCAAAGCTCCAAGCCAGAGATGGCAGAACTGACACATGGCTTTCATCTGCTCATCTAGCAGGATCTGAGTCCAAGAGGACACCCCCCCCCCAGATTGAAAATATGCTGGTCCTGGGAGAGGACAATTCTGCTGGGAGTCATAGTTGGTACAGTCATAGAGTCAGCGGGCTTCAGAACTGACAGCAATTCTGTCTTGGGTTAAGTTACTGGCCATCAATATTCACTCACAGTACTGGAATTGATAGAAATATGTAATATCCTCCAATATCCATACAGTAGTGCTTTTAGATTTCATGCATTTAAAAGTGGCTTCATTCTAGTTAACATTTTTGAATAATGAAAAAAAAACTATACCTCTTTTTTTAAAAAATGTACGAGGTCACCATGCCTGAGTGAAGCATGCCCTGTTAAGAGATTTTTCTCTCAACCTGTTTAATATATAAAGTCTGTTAATGATCATGTATGGGAAACAAAAAAAGTATTAATAGTTTTTTATAAAAAAACTAAAACATCAAATAAGATGCTCATTGCCTTACCAAAAATATTTTAAGCTACTTACCATTCTGATGATTAAAAAAATACTTGGAGCAAGTTTGTTTAATAGAATACCTAGCTTCTGTTAATCATTAAGCTTGGCCTGAGGCAAAATGGGTTTTCTCCCCCTTTTATTTTTCCTATCACAAGCATTCAGAATTGTAACAGAACAACTTATTCCAGTTTTCAAAAGAAAGTAATATTTGGGTGGCTCCCCCCCATCTTTGATTCAGTATCAGAAAGGAGAATGGAACAAAATGAAATTTTAAGAATTTAAAGGAACTGTACTGAACAACTAATTCTGAATTTTCATTTACCACAGTCAGAATGTTGGATCAAAAAAGGAAAAAACCAATGCTATAATGGTAGGTTTCAAAATTTATTAATGTTGATAATGGTTGTTTTACTGTAGATTAATGTTTTTTTTTGGGGGGGGAGAGACTCCAGGATATATTTGACCAAAGCCGCATGTCTAGATGTGCTTTCCCATTCTTAATGCTGTTCACCTACTGACCTAGAGATTTTCTAACCAGGATACCAGCTGTATACACCACTGTTTGTTGCTTAGCACAAAGGTTTCGTGCTATTCTTTTCTGAAGTTGGGAAATCTTGTAATATTGTAAATTGATCTAAAGAAATAAATTGTTATATATGAAACATTTCATATAGTTGGGGAATGAACTGAAAGTAATGGAACTCTCCCTTTCACTTCAAATTTGTGTATTGCTATACAGAATGGTTTTTAGTCCTATTTTCAATGATAGTGAAATTAAACAAATCCATTAAATCTATAAAATGCTTTGATAAAATCAACCAAGCAGCTGGTACTAGAAGGATAATAACAAATAAGCCACTTTATTAATTCTTTGGGAGGGAATTTCATTATGGGATACATAACACCTAGTTTTTGAAGGTGGAACATTAATACAGGTAGATGGATCCAAATATAGGCAGATTAATACAACCATAAGAATTTAGTTAGTAGGGGTCCAAGCTGTTAATGCCTTTATAAATAAGCACCACTGGTTTAAACAGAAACAGAAAATCTGCCTGAGATTATTTTCTTATGGAAGAGAGATGCTTTAAATCATATCCACAACTTCTCTGCATTCAGAGACACTGCATGTACCTCTTAAGATAAAAGCAACTATATGTTGACTAATGACATGGAATGGTGGGATGTTGCCTTAGAGAAAAATTTGTGTTTGTGGCATATTGGCCAAAATATGACACAAGTGACCACTATTATCCTTAATATCACTGTGGAACACTGCACATGGCATAGGTGTGATTGGTAACCTAGTTAGATCTTAATTTAAAAAAATACTCTGTGAAAACCTCAGTTGATCAAATGAGACATAGAACAAAATGAGTGGATTATTTGGAGTTGCCAAAATGAATACTTTTTTTTGGTAAGTGTTCGTTTAAAAAAGCTTTCTTCATTTTAAATATGTGGTTTAAACTTTCTTCATATGTACTCATTACAAAGGAATAAGAATAAATCTAAAAACCTGATTCATTTGATTTTTTTAATGGGGAAAGTTTGAGAAACTTAGTTAGGGATACAAGTGTAATGACAAATGTTGAGCATTGGACAGACAGTTTTTTGGCATTGTCAAAACTGGAATTTAGGAAAAATGGATATGGAAGGCAAAGGAAGAAATGAAAGAAACAACAATGAATTCACAGTACAGGAGAAGAAGGCATGACATGTGTAGGAAACAGTATTTAAGAACGATATCAGAAAATGTCCAAATAAAATTAATAGAAAATGGGGAAAAAAAGAAACTTAAGGAAATGGTTTGTTGTTTATTCTATTCATGAATGAATTTGTGTGATCTTAGTAAAGGTTGAAATGTGACTATGCATTTGATTTTGTATAGAAGGCTGTGTGGATCACTGTGAATCCAAATGATTTTCAGTAAGTCTTAGATTTTATGATACCTTCAGTTGAAAGGTGATGTACTGAAGACCAAGATAGTTGTGTTGATAGAAGAAATGAAATGAAAGATTGCAAGTTATATATCAGTATCAAAAGGAAAAAAGACATATTTTTGCATTTTGTTAGATTTTATTTCCTACTAAAGATAGAAAAATGAATGGAAACTTATTAGATATGGAAATTTTGGTAAAAAAGGAAACAGTAATATGTTGTAAAGAATTATTTTTTTTAATCAAAAAAGCAAAAAGGATGCTATATGTATACTTTGTCCACTTTGTTCTATGAGTATGTCAGGAAAATATAAAAATATGTTGTATGCAGTGCAAGTAGACATCGGGTCAAGAATGAATGGGTGCGGAATAATAGTGGACATTCAGTGACCACTAAGAAAGAAAGTAGCATGGTTGTATTTATGGAATAAATGAACTGTATTTGGATAGAACTTATAAGGAGCAGGTGAAAAATATTAAAGAACAAAAGGCAACAAATGAAGCTGTCTATAATATGGTAGAAGTAAAGGTTATTTGGAAGGATAGAACCATAAGGAGATGCATAGTGAAACTGTTGGCACAAACCAGATTTAGCTATGTTTCCCTTTTTTTTCTTATCTCAGCCTATAATTTAGTTGGCTTATATTTTTCATTCCTTTTCTGTGCTTTGTATAAAGTTACTTATCCCAAAAGGGAATAGCATGATGGGCAAGCATACATGCAGGGAAGCAAAATGTTTCTGTATCTTCTCAGATCTATCTTTTACGCCTTTGATTCAAAGACATGAGAAGAAATTTCTCTTTGACAGGTTTTTTTTCCTGGTTTTATATAACTATTCTGATCTAGTGTTAAATGTCTACTGGGCATCTATCTCTGTACTGCAAAGGGATCTAATGTGAATAAAGGAATGTAGAGTATGTTTCTCTTGCAGGGAAAAATGGGAAAACTGCTAAGCTTTGATCATTTATGATGTCGCAATCTCAACAGGAAGTCTCAAATTGAAAGGATAGGAGGAGGATAAAGATGGATTTTTTAATGCCATTCTTTTTCAAGACTTTGCTTCTTTTTGTTGCAGGTAAGTTCTATGAAACCACTTTATGGAGCAACATCATTATATAACATATTCATTATACAGAAGTATGTCTGCCTATTTGATCCTATCAAGCAAGGGAAAATCTCATATGATTCCTTTCATTTGAATATTAACATCAAACAAGGCACATATAAGAGAAATGAATGGTAATTGCAGCCATCTCTGGCTCACCATGCTCATACCACACCATTGTGGGTCCCAGTGCAACTCCCTCCTGTTGTTGGCAGCCATCCAAGGGTCCTGTTGCTGTCGTGCTACATCACAGCAGCCACTTACCTATCCTCCCCAATCAAGGCGAGAAAATCCTTGCTTGAAGACCTACAAACCTCACTTAACCAGAGCAATGGGGACTGCTCAGATTGCCATCACATGACATTACATGTTCTAACTGTACCACTTTGTGGCAAAAATTCTAATCCCAATTACTGATATTAAGCAAGGACTATCTATGTATCAGGAAAGTGGCTATCTCTGCTGTTACATAACAGATGGTGTTTTCTTTCTTCTTAGTTACCTTGGCAAAGTTAATCATGGAACCTAAAAGTGGCAGCCTTGGTGGTGGAACCTGGATCACAATAAACTTTGATGGTACTTTGAATACCTATTTAAGATAAGCAGTTCCTTTACATGATTTAGGATGACATTATTTTAGAATTGTCCTGACAGTGAGAACAATTAACCAATGGAACAACCTGCCTCCAGAAGCAGTAAATGCTCCAACACTGGAAGTTTTTAAGAAGAGACTGGACAGCCACTTGTCCGAAATGGTGTAGGGTTTCCTGCCCGAGCAGGGGGTTGGACTAGATGACCTCCAAGGTCCCTTCCAACTTTACTAATATGAACATATGAACATATGAACCATGTGGCACTTCAGATATTGCTAAGTTACAGTTTGTCTGTTCCACAGTCTGATTCTACTGAGCAAAGGGGAATAGTAAAATACCTCTTTTAGGTTGATCTTTGTCAAATACACTTTGGAATTCTTTGATTTCAAATTCCTGTGGTAATGTATGACTAGGAAAGCTGGATTTTGAGCATGAGTGAGAAAAAGAAGGTAGACTCTTTCAAATTATGGATATGATTTTACTAAAACATCATGGGTTGCAAGAACCCCAAAATAGAAAAAAAACAACAATGTTTCCTTAAGGCAGTGTTTCTCAACCTTGACCATTTTAAGGCATGTGGACTTCAACTCCCAGAATTCCACAGCCAGCAATGCTGGCTGTGGAATTCTGGGAGTTGAAGTCCACATGCCTTAAAATGGTCAAGGTTGAGAAACACTGCCTTAAGGTAATGATTAGCAAGGAAAAGCTGGGTATATTATATGAGCAGAGGATACTATCTATGCTTAGCAAGGTTGAGGATAGTAAACACAGAAGAAGAAAACCACAAGAGGTAGATGGGTGGAATCAAGGACATGCCTTAGATAAGCTACAGCTTTTTACTAGACACAGATTGCCGTACTAAGCAATGATCCTGCCATCAATAGAAGTTGAGCTCAGATTGATGGAATTTCAAATCTCCTGAATCTCAGGCAGCATTCTTTAAAAACTAAGTGCTAAAATCAGACAACGTTGAAAAGATTAAAGAAATTTGTGGCCGAGCATAAAAACAAAACTACAGACCTTTTGTTCTCAGGCTGCATAAACTTTCTGTTTTCAGAGAGCTATTCCTAGTGTGTAAATAAAAATATTGGTCCTGAAAAACAGCAAGCCACATGCTCTATAATTATGCAAACAGAAGAAAACAAGGGACAACTTGGCAATCAGCTAATAAATTGCCATAAAGTTGCACAATAAGGAAAGAGCTAAAAGAAAAGATAATCTATTGCATATGTTAATATAATTTTCTTTATTATAGGTTTGAAAACATCTGTGATATACTAATAATATCTGAATCTGGTACATTTTATGAAAAGGAATATCAATATTTATTATTTTTATGCCTCCCATGTCCCTTATAAAGTGTACTTTTTATCCTATACAATCTTCTTTACTTCAAAAATATTTCAGATTTGAAATGTGATGTGAACATGGCATACGATAAATAGTAATAATATTGTTTGAGGTTTTGTTTATTTGTTTGTTGCTTACCATTAGCTCTCTCTCATTTGGTCAACTGGTCACAGCCCGAAATGACATTATTGAATCCAAAGCTGCATCCAGTGCTGTGTGATGTTATGCCTGTCAGTTTCTTCATGTCCACAGTAAAATGCCAAACAAGGTAAAAATTATTTTCTGCATGATAATTACTAGAAACAGAGTATAATATTACTGGCCTGTGTTAAGATATGTCTTATAGACTACTCAAAGCTTTGAGTTTCCTTTAAACTTAGTGGGCATCCAAACATATTTAAAAATGTACCAGAAACATATTGGAAATGACTTATTGTAGAACTGTGTCTTAGTCAGCAGAGAGCTGATGTTGCACATCAAGACAGATAAACTTCAATCAGACTAGCTTATGAGATATACGTTCAATGTATTATGCAAATGCACCAATTTAACTGGAAGAAATAGTATTGTGATGCAGTGAAAGGCATTGCTTTTATTAATAAGGTTTGTCACACACTCAGCCAGATGTTGGCATTTTTATCCATCAATTAAATCCTCCTAAGGACCTGGGATAGGGAGATGTTGATGTTTTGTGGAGTTAGAGATACCATCACAGCACATAAACTGTTCTGAGCAAATCTGCCTTTTGCCATTGACTAATGAAGGTGATTTTGTCAGTGCCAATGGTGTTCAAGTGGTGCTCCAGTTGTTTTGGGATTGCACCCAAGGCACCTATTACTATTGATACTACCTTTGCTTTCTTTTGCCACAGTTGTTCTATTTCTGTTTGTAGGTCATTATATTTTGTTATCTTCTCCAGTTCTTTCTCTTCTCTTCTGCTCTCTCTGAATACTGTCATGTCCACTATCCAGAATTTTTTGTCTTTCTTATCAACAATTGTTAAGTCTGAGGTGTTATGTGGCGGGTTCCTGCCTGTTTGAATTCTAAAGGCCCAGAGCATTTTAGCTTCTTCATTTTTTATTACTTTGTCTATTTTGTAGTCCCACCAGTTCTTGTTTGCAGGCAAGTGGTATTTCTTGCAGATCTTCCAATGTATCATTGTTGCTGCTTTGTCACACTGTTGTTTGTAATCAGTCTCTATGACTATCTTGCAGCAGTGTTATTATTGTTGTAGTTGATTGCATAGTCAGTTAGATGTTTAGATTAATTGTTATTTTTATTTTGTCATGCCAGCAGCAAAATGAGTTGTGTTATACATTTAGCAGTTTTCAATTTTTTTTCAATTCACTGGTCACACTAAATAAGTCCTATTGTAATGAGAATTAAGTGATAAATTTGTTTTTAAAGCTTAATGTAAATCTCATAAATCGTCATTATTTTAAAGTAAAGGTAAAACAATTGTCCTGTTTTATATAATATTTCAAGGCGAGGCAATCCAGTGACTTTGTTATTTGGATGTTAGGGAAACTGTAGTACAAGACTTTTGGAGATGGGTGAACAAAGTCATCACTGGTTGTAGAATAAAAAGTCATATTGTTGAGTAGTTTCTACAGCTCCTCAGGCCTGGTGATTTATTTCTGTTAAGAAATTGATGAATAACAATAAAATGGTTTTAGTCTGTATTCTGACCTAAGAGCCAAGGAGGAAGTCCGCATTTTAAAAACCTTCAGATAATGATTAACAAGTCTAACGCATACCTGAATACTGACAGAAAAATATTTAAGCCTAAAGATTAGGTTTCGGGATAATTATTATTAACTTAAACTATTAACCTAGTGCACTTTGCTGGTGGTTTGTAACTGTATTCCATATAAAGTTTGTTTTGTCCATCTTCATCCTTACGGTAACAATAAACCAAAACCAACCAACCAACCCAATAAAAATTCATATCACCCAGTTTTGTTTTGTTTGGTTTTGTACAGCTTTTTCTCCTGAAATGCAGCAAGTGTTTTTTTTTTTTTCTATGTGACGAAAAGCTTATCCTGCTTAAAACTGTATGGTGCAACTCTTCTAAGCACAAGCTCTCTTCAACTGTTGCAGTGATGAAGTTGTTTGCGCTTATGTATATTTGAAAAGCCTTGGTTCTCAGCTGGCATGCAGTAAAAATAATACAATTGTTCCTTCTTTTTATAGTCAGTTTTAGAGCTGTTCAATTAGATCAGTGGTTCTCAACCTGTGGGTCGGGACCCCATTTGGGGTCGAACGACCATTTCACAGGGGTCGCCAAACAACGCAGTCCGCCATTTTTCCCCCTTTTCCTTAGCTGTGCTACTCCCTTTTATTCTATTGGCTTTTGAAAGCCAATAGAATAGAATCTCTTGAACAGAGTCTAATTCTATTGGCTTTCAAAAGCCAATAGGAAGTGTCCAGGCTGTCTCTGCCCTGCTGAGCCCACCAAAAGTCACATTCTGCAAACAGTGCTGCCCCCGTTGAGTAGTCCTCGACTTACGACTGGTTGAGTAGTCCTCGACTTACGACTGGTTGGGGGTCGCGGCATTAAAAAGGTTGAGAACCACTGAATTAGATTAACAGATAAGACTATACCTGGCTAAGTTATTAAGAAGAAGCTGCCATATCTTCTTGATTCTTCTTCCTCACATCCAGTTCTACTTTTAGTGTCCTTTCCCACCTGCTGTTCTGTACCCTGAAGTATCTTCTCTGTCATTTCCTCCTCTTCTACAGAAAGTTGAGGGCAAAAACATTTTTTAGGTAAAATCAGCCTCCTCATGTCTAGCTTTAGTTTTAAAATTAACTGAATAATGCAAAATGAGAAGCTCATTGTCTCTCTTATTAACATTGAGTTTTCCTCTGTTTTCACTATTTTATTTGAAGGTCTTCTCCACAGGAAGGACTTTACCATCTCTTGCTGAGTTTGAATGAACAGAGTATCAGCAACCTAGATGAATTATATGAAGAGAACTGTACATTCCAGGTACATAATAAAGTAGCTTAAGTAGTGAGACTCCGATGAATAGGACTAGTGACAGAAGAGCTGCTAATGCAATGTTGGATGTTACTATTATTTTTATTCCAAGAAGAATTTCAATAGGCAAGATTAATTTTGCTATATGATTTCATGGAATATCTTGTTGCTAAGTTAAGTTGTACCTCTTTTCCTACACTTGGGGCAGAGTTCTGAAAGAGAAACCATCTTGGGTTTTCTATCACTCTAACTAAATAATGGAACTGTATCAACATAGGTGTAGTTTAAATGATAAACAAAAGCAAAATACATATCAAAACATTCTATAAATTAGAACTTCTAGCATCCTATAAAAATACAACCTAATTTTGATTGTGCATGACAAAGTCATCTTTTAACAGTTTGCATATTAAAGGTAAGATCCTGTTCTCCAGGTCAGCTGACTTACAAAAATTGTGACAACTCTTGGAGAGATACAAATGAAACTTAAACCAAGTAAATAAAACATAAATTGCTGCTTTTTGTTTTGGGAACCTGAGACCTATGGACATGAAAAAAAATATTCTTTCTCTAATAGTTGTGGCAATATAGACAGCATCTGGCTATGATAAATTTCAAGAAAACTTCTATAAAATGTTCCATTTGGTTGATTTTTTTTCCTGATAGTATCAAACATGTCCAACAAGTGTTTTGCGAGACTGATATCCATTTTTTGATAATCAGTATGACGAGAGGAGATCCTTATCTCCTTCTTATCCAAAAATACATGTTCTGTAAAGGTTGATGGCCCTCGTGGAAGTTCACCAAAATTTATATAGGCTCCCCAGAAATCAAGCTTAAGAAAATTGAGCCTGAAAAGTCTCCAAATGGGGTTTGTGTTGGTATATTCTTTAATGTTGGTATAATAGCGGTATCATTGCCCAACCTTGAAAACTATGTTATGTAGCTAGGAATGGGTGGACCCATATAATTTCTCCAAGGTTAAGTGCATTACATCTGATTTACATATCTATTATTGTTATTTATTTTCATCTTGCTGCTTTTTAAAATCAGGACTATTTTTTGCATATTTTGGCATTTTCTCTAACATAAATATATTATTTATGAGCAAAAATACACAACCATTCAGAAAAGTGGACAGTATCATGTTAGATTGCACTGCAAGTTTGCCTATAAGTTTGCAAGTGCTTAGTGACAGAACAATAACATGCATAATGAACAGAAAGTATCAATATTCACACTATTTTGCTGAAGTATAATTAAGAGCCCATTGCTATGTTAAATTAATTTTATGAAATGAAGGTGCTCAATTTAGGGGCCAGGAGTCCATTGAAACTGAATGAAGGATTCCATTTTTGAAGAATAATCAAATGTATAATATATTCTTGTCTTAATAGTTCTCTATTGCAGAGACACCTGTAGTGTTTCAAGTGAACCCCCCATATGGAGTCCCAGGTAAAGAAATGACTTTAAAACTGAAATACTAATATAAACACTACCCTAATAAGCTATTGGCAAGCAACGATCCCTGACTTCAGGTCTTCAGCCTGTGGAGAAAGATGGGGGAAGGACATATGCAGGAGTTGCTAAATTGTCAAAAGCTGCAAGTGCTGCTTTTAGCCAGGCTCTAAAAGAGAAAACAAGCATCTCACTCATATTGCTATAAAAGTAGGGCTGAAGATCAGGAAGTGGAAGACCTTGCTGGAATCTGTGTATCTATAGTTTTCCTGAAAGATGCAGGTACATTTTACATTCTACAATGATATAATTATGTTCCTTCATAATGATATCTCACAAAATGTTTTGTGAGAGAATATAATGGAGGTTTAAAGCAAGCAAAAGAAATGGCAAAAGCTATCAAAAGACATTTTAATTTATTTTAATGAATTCAAAAGTAACTAATTTACATTCTGAAGTTTACATTGATTTAAATTCAAGAAGAGAAATTTTCAAATCTTTCAAACTGGCAGTATCTAGGAAACCTGATCTTGAAAAAAACATCTCAGTTGGCATTTGGAGGAGAATTCCCCCCACAAAGAGGAAAGTTCACAAAACATCTCAGAAGGCAGCAGTGACAACTCATGCCTGTACTATTGACATGAAATCTACATGGATATGTCCATGAAGCCACAAAGAGAACAGCATGTATAAGCAACACGTGTGCAATAATTATATGATTGTGTAAGTTAGAATATAATAAGAATAGAATAATAGAGTTGGAAGGGACCTTGGAGGTCTTCTAGTCCAACCCCCTGCTCAGGCAGGAAACCCTATACCAAGTTACTAACATACAGGTGGTCTTTGACTTACAACCAATCATTTAGCAACTATTCAGAGGCACTGAAAGAAAAATGACTTATGACTGGTCTTTGCACTTATGACCATCACAGGTTCCCCATGGTCATATGATCAAAATATGGTTGCTTGGCAATTAGCATGTTGGTTGCAGCATCCCAGGATCATGTGATCATCGTTTCTGATCTTCCCAAGCAAAATCAATGGGAGAGGGCCAGATTCACTTAATGACCACATTAACAATTGCAATGCTTTACTTAGCCATGACAAAAATGATTGTGAAATTGGGCACGATTCAGTTCACAACCATCTTGCTTAGCAGTGGAAATTCTGGTTCCAACTGTGGTTGTAAGTAAAGGACTGCCTGTACATCACAACTTCTGATACAAGAAATATAAATTGTGGGATTTGCATGAGGACATCAGCACACGTGTGTCATTGTTTGCCTTTCTTATCTTGGCTCTGTGGAGACTTGAGCACCAGGAATCAGGAACTTCTGGAAGAATTCTGCACATAATATGAATATACCACAATAAAATTAATCCTAAAACAACTGGAGGTAGATATACAAACTTCAAAACAGCACCCACCCATCAAACTATCTTGAACAACACAATTTTTATCAGCTCTTAAAAGACTCTTTACTTAGGGGTAAATCTAATCTCCAGTGGAAGGTTTTCCGGAATCAACTTCCTAATTTGCAGACATAGGGAAAGACCAACAGGTTTCCCCAGAAAGTGTGTGTCATGTGTGCCACTTTTGGCTGAAGAAAGCAGTCCTGTATGTGATAGCATGTATGTAAGATTTAAAGGTGAAAGAAGCATATCATAAGCCAATAAAGAAGAAGAGGAATGTCAAATAATAGGAATGGGATACTTCAAACTTCATTTATGTCTACTGTATATATGAACGAGACTTTTTAAAAAAACACAGTGAAAACATGTTTTATTCTGAGCTGTATTTCTTATAAAGGACATTTTTATTGGTTTGAATTTGCACCAAACAAATCAATGCATTACTCCCCTTTCTCATTTTTCATATAGATTCCATTTTGATAATGATGATAATAATAACAACAACAACAACAACAACAATAATGTTGGAAGGGACCTTGGAGGTCTTCTAGTCCAACCCCCTGTTTTGAAGCAACACATTCTAATTTCTACTTTTTATTTTCTCAATAGGAAATGTAATACAAATTTATGGTCGGATTCTGGCCCAAGATTATGAAACTTACAATTTCAGCATGGACTTTATTGATGGGTAAACCCGTGTTAAATGTTTCTCTGAGTTACAATGTGCAGTAGTATTTTCCCGTATTTTGGAAATGCAATTAATAAGGATATTGAAGTGATATAAATGGATATATATTGTTCCGCCATCTGCGTTCCTATATATTTGAAGCTGAATAGAGCAGATGTGACCTCTTGACGGCTACATGTGGTTGTGCAAAACGGGATTAGGAGGACTATTTTGCTAATCTGCTTAGATCACACAATTGCCTGAATGGGATTCAAACAAATGGCCGATAAGCAAGTGATTTCACTGCTTGCTGACTGACATAATGTTTTGGACATAATATTCAATTTGTTCCTAGAGTGCTGGTGGAAGATAGTAAATGAAGGGCATTTCACTTCCTTGTAAACTTCTTGTTATATTTTTGTGAAGCAATAAGGGGAGAGAGATGTGCCTGAATTTAAGACAAAAAGTAAGACATAATTAACTTCCAATAGAAGAAAATATCTATAGCTCAGGGTTTAACTGTGGAGCCCTTGGTGCTCTCTGAGCTTGGCTGTTTGGTTGCAGACATTTCATTTTCCAACTAGTAGCATCATCAGTCTTGGTGAGTATGGGGTTAACTCCCTGTTTACATCATGTGGCTTGCCATGCCAGTGTTGGAGGAGGTGCGGTTTTCCCATTGATAGTACCTTCATTAGGGTATTTTTAGAGGGGAGGAGAGAAGAAGAGAGGGAAAATATATGAGAATATGTTATCCCCCCCCCCCCCCGCCGCTTGACTAACTATATCCCTTCACCACTAGGCCTGTAATCCTTGAGGCAGAAAATGATGGGTGGATAACTATTTGTTCTCTTGCCAGTGAGCAGACACGTGGCATGTAAGTTATAAATCATCATTTCTTTTACACTATATTCTTTAAAGTTTAGAAGTTTACCAGACAGGTCTTCTATTGGTGCAGGTTGTTTGAATCAATATAAATTAGTTTTAGAAGTGCCTTGAAGGCTTTAGGTTGCATTCATTCACTTGAAAATAAGTCCCGTGGCATTCACTGAGGCCATCTTCTGTACTGACCTGGATTGCTAAGTATTAATGAAAGTTAATTTCTAGATTTAAGATGGTGATGTAAACAATCTCAAGTTGTGAAATCAGTTCTGACAATTACAGTATTGGTCAGCGAGACTTCATTGTGTGGGGATTCAATGAGACCTATGGTTGAGTCTGTTTTCAAACCTCTCCTGCTGTTAATTCATGAAAAGACCTTTGTTTGGAACCAGGAAATCAATGAAGCTATCTTGTGAAGTGTTTTAATAAGTAATTGTTTAGAAGTTCTGAGGCTGGATAGTGACTTTTTTCACGGGAAAAGAAAACAGGTTAAGTATTAACCTGAGCTTATTCTTTACTTTCTTTTGACACAACAGTTAGACTTGATGCAGTTAATGTGTTTAAAACTTTTCCCATCGAATGCATAGGGATTCCTTCCTCTCTTCATAGAAAAAAGATTAAAGCTGGGATTCAGAAATTGATATATTTTATTATGGACATTGTCCCCAGTGTTCATATCAATACAGAGGCTGGGCAACTGGAGATGGGAGAGGGCAGAAAGACCTTGCCATAATTATCTATTTTTAAATTGCTGTTATACTGAAAGCCATTGAAATCAATCAGTGCAGTACATAAAGCTAAAATAAATGAATAACATTTCATTGTTGAAAAAAAAGTCTGTCATCATCTTCATCAGTGAGACCTGTGTTGTGCATCTGGTTACAAACAAAAAAGTAACACTTTTTATGCCAGTTCTCTTAGTACCAGTTTCAATTATTTAAGTACAATCCATCTCTCTTCCCCCCCCCTCTGTCTTCCGTCCATCATCTATCTATCTATCTATCTATCTATCTATCTATCTATCTATCTATCTATCTATCTATCTATCTAACTGTTATGTCCCGAGCCTTTGCAAACGGCTCGGGCGTTTGCAGGCAGTCCCGGGCAGGTGCAAAGCTGCCCGGGACCAGACAGGCTGTCGCCAGCGCCGTGCGCATGCGCGGGTGCTGGCGCGGGAAAAGTAACCCATTTACCCGGGAGTTGCCTATATAAGAGGCTGTGAGGCGTTTGGGCTGAGCTGAAGCCATCTTCCTGTAAGCTGAACGCTGAATAAAAGAACTGAGAACTCCAGCTGCTTCTCGTGTCTGTTTTCCCGCCAAGGACGCAACACTGGCGACGAGGTGGGATGCCTTGCACTACCTGGAAAGGAAAAAGTGTAAGCTTACCCAAGGAGTCCTGAGCGGCGGAAGAGGAACGGTGTTGACTCAGCAGCTGCCCGCCAATCCAGTGCGCATTCGGGGGTAGGCTGGCTGATAGACCCGTCTCCTGAAGATCCGAAGATGGCGAAAATCGGAAGGCTTGCGGAATTCGACGTCTCACATCCAGAGCGGTGGGAGTCCTACGTATCCAGAATGGAGAACTACTTCAAGGCAAACCAAGTGAGGGAAGATAGCTTGAAGGCTGCCACCCTGCTTTGCGCTTGCGGCCAAGACGCCTTCGAAATCGCAGAAAAACTTGCAGCACCTGTTCCAGTAGAGTCTGTAAGCTACGCAGACCTGAAGAAGCTGCTGAAGGACCACTTCCACCCCAAGGTGTCCGTCATCTCATGGCGCCACACCTTCGAGCAGAGGGATCAACGGTCCGGGGAGTCAGCCAAGGAGTACATCGCCGCGTTACGGAAGGCCGCCAAGCCCTGCGAGTTCAAGGACCTCGAGGAACGACTGAGGGACCGATTCGTGTGCGGGTTGAGGCATCGAGAGCTACAACAGAGACTTTTCGCTAAGGAAGAATTATCCTTCCAAGACGCTTTAAGGGAAGCCACCGCGGAAGAAGCAGCAGGCGGCGCCGTCAAGAACATGCGGCCGATCAGAAGCAGTGCAGAGGGTGCGTCCGTGCACCAAGAAGACGTCCGACGAAACTCCGAGGAGGATCCGGACGAAGAAGTCGACCGTCTACACCCCGCGAAGGGAGAAAATCAGAAGGAAAGCTCTTCAGCTCCGCTCAAGTGCATCGGCTGTGGAGGTCGCCACAGGAGAACCGACTGCAAGTTCCGCTCCGCTACCTGCCGGGCATGCGGCAAACAAGGGCACATTGCAGCTGTGTGTCTGGGCCGACGAAAGGCACAACCTCAAGAAGAACGCCTGAAGGGTACAAGAGTCCCCAGCCAGAATAGGGTAGGTTTTTCGCTTCGCGTAGAAACATTTGTAGGACAGGCACACACAAGCCCATGAAGAAAAAGCTGTCACTCAACGTGAAGCTACAAGGGGTTCCATTATCTATGGAACTAGACACAGGGTCTGCCCTTTCCATCATTTCATTGCATACATTTAGGAAGATTTGTTCCAGTAGTGGGACTAAGGCCAAGTTAAGGCCTTCTGATATTGTATTAACAGATTTTCAGAACTCAAGAGTGTGTGTTAAGGGGGAGGCCACCCTTAACGTGCAATACAAGAGTTTTGAAGGTCCACTAGACTTAGTTAGTAGTAGGGGGTGAACGAACGAGTCTCATAGGACTCGATTGGTTTGAGGCCCTGGGGATACACGTCACAGGACTCAACAGCTTACAAACACTCGACCTACAGGAAGTCTGCAAAGAATTTGCAGATGTTTTCAGCCCCCAGCTGGGCACATTCAAAGGACCCCCTGTGTCCTTAAAGCTAGACCCCACTGTCACTCCCATTAGAATTAAAGCAAGAAGGGGCCCTTTTGCTTTAAAGAGTAAAATTGACACTGAGTTAGACAAACTGATCCAACAGGGAATTCTAGAACCTGTTGATTCCAGTCCTTAGGAGACCCCCATTGTCACGCTCTAAAGGCAAATGGAGACATTCGCATTTGTGCTGATTACAAATGCACTCTTAATAAGGCATTGCAGCAACATGCCTATCCTGTTCCTGTGGTCAGTCACATTCTGGCCTCCCTCAAGGGGGGGCGTGTTTTTGCAAAGCTTGACCTAGCTCAAGCATATCAACAGCTGCCTGTTGATGATGATGCTGCCATAGCTCAGACCATTGTGACCCACAGGGGAGGCTTTAAGGTAAAAAGGCTGCAGTTTGGAGTGAATGTCGCTCCTGGGATTTTCCAAAGCGTAATGGAAAACACACTGCGGGGCATACCGGGGGTTTGCCCCTACTTTGATGATGTCTTAATTGCAGGAGACTCCACAAACATTCTAGCTGAAAGGCTAAGGGCTGTTCTGTTAAGATTCAGGAACAATCAGGCCTTAAGCTCAGAAAAGACAAATGCAAGATTGGGGTTCCTTACTGAATTTTGGGATTCAAAATTGTGCTGCTGGGATTCATCCTGCTGCATCCAAACTAAACTGCTATTTTAGAAGCACCAGGCCAAAGTCTAAGGACCGAAACTTCAGCCTTCTTAGGCCGCCTGAATTTCTACAATTCTTTTCTCCACATAAAGCTTAGTGTAGATGAGCCTTTCACAGGCTACTAGACAACAAAGCGTGTGGCTCCCGTGGTCACAAGCCACATGAGGCTTGCTTTAAAGAAGTCAAGGCCTATTGCTCCACTTCTAAAAAAAAAAACAAAAAGGGTGCCCCCCCACCCACCCCCCCCCCCCCCCCCCCCCCCCCCCCCCCCCCCCCCCCCCCCTGTGTTCTTTCACATTTCAACGAGTCTCTCCCTGTGTGCATCGCTTGTGATGCATCCCCCTACGGGGTTGGAGCTGTCCTGAGTCACCTCAGGTCTGATGGAACTCAGGTTCCTATTGAATACTACTCCAGAACATTGTCTTCTGCCGAGCGCAACTACGCTCAGATAGACAGGGAGGCTCTGGCTGTTGTTGCTGGAATTAAAAAATTCCACGATTTTCTATATGGCAGGCATTTCACGGTCTTCACTGACCATAAGCCTCTGCTGGGACTGTTTACCACACGTAAGCAGACTCCCCACATCATTTCCCCTAGAATGCTTAGGTTGTCTATTTTTTTGTCTGCATATGATTTTTCATTACTCCACAAGCCTGGGAAAGAAATGGGCCATGCTGATGGCCTCAGTAGGTTGCCTCTGCCAGTAGTAGAAGCTGACCCCGCGCCAGCTGTCAACATTCTATCAATCCAAGCCTTGCCCGAGCTTCCTCTTAGTGCCCGGGATGTTCCCGCTGAAACAGGTACAGATCACACACTTTCACGTGTCCGCTCCTGGGTCCTGTCCGGGTGGCCTGAGCACTGCCCTAGTACTGAGTTTCAGAGTTTCTGGTCCAAAAGGAACGAATTGTCCCTTTCTCAGGGTTGTTTGCTTTGGGGAAACAGAGTTGTCATTCCCACCTCAATGAGGACTAGGGTCTTAGAATCCCTCCACGAGGGTCATCCTGGCATTGTTCGTATGAAGGCTCTTGCACGCAGCCACTTGTGGTGGCCTGCTTTAGATAAAGATCTTGAGGCTAAGGTACACGCATGCCACAGGTGCCAACGATCTCGCCCAGAGATGCCCCAAGCTCCTGTGCATAAATGGGAGGAAACACAGTCCCCATGGTCTAGGGTGCACATTGACTACGCTGGGCCCTTTCAGGGCCAGTTCTTCTTGGTCCTTGTTGACAGCCATTCAAAATGGCTTGAGGTTGTGCCTGTCTCGTCCACCACCACTGCAATGACTATTCAGGTACTGAGGGGGATTTTTGCTGCACACGGGCTGCCAGATGTCATTGTGTCTGACAACGGCCCTCAATTCACCTCCTCCGAATTCCAAGCTTCTTACAGGCAAACCTGATTCGTCATGCCACATCTGCGCCTTTTCACCCATCCACCAACGGTATGGCTGAACGCATGGTGCGCATCGCAAAGGACGCCTTGAAGAGACTCACCTACGGGGACTGGCATCACAGGTTGGCTGACTTTCTCCTTTATTATCGCACCACACCGTCCACTTCTACAGGGAGAAGTCCAGCTGAACTTCGTTGGGGGCGCCAACTTACTACGAGACTTGACCGGTTGCATCCGGACAGGACTGCCTTCATCTACCTCACATCCTAGGGCACATGGACAACTACTGTGGGCTGCCACGGGTTTTGGGCCGCAATACGGGCTGGTCATACATGGGTCCCCGCTTCTGTGTCCAGGATCACAGGTCTCTCTCATACGAGATTGCCCTGGACAACGGTCGTGTCCTGCGTCGGCACATCGACCAAACTCCGCTTAGGCGTGCCGGGGGGCGGGCCGGGGCGTGGACCTTTTACTGCTGAAATCTGGTCTTTTCCAGGGGGGGGAGGGGGACCCTTTGGAGCAAAGGGAAGGGCAAAGAGCTACTGCCCATTCCCACCTTCCTGACGGGAAACAGAAAGCGAGCCCAAGCAGAGAATAAAAGAAGAAAAAAGCCAGCCACAAACGGCTCGTCCCAAGGTTCTGCAATTGCTCCGAAAAGAAAGTCATGGAGCTTACCCACACAAAAGGCACTCACGCCTACTCCAGCCAGGGAGTCACCCCGGGGGCATACTCACTTTCCACACACATCACACAGCACTCCAGCAACGGAGGATACCCGGGGGCATACCAACAAATCATTCCCCGCAAGAGAACTGGCACACAATTCCCAAGGTTGGCCTGACCTTACCCCAAATCCTACAGGGGGTCAAACATACACAGAGTTATTCGAGGAACCAAGTCCCGACTACAACAACCCTAGCACAAATCAGGGAACACCTGCGTTTTGGAGAGTACAGAAAACCCACACGGCGCCCAAACACAGAATGGGGTCAGGGAATAGACAGCTCCCGACAGGTCTTGGGGGTGGGGGGTTTCTTTTTACAGGGAAAAAAAAAGGCTGTGTGTGGAAACAAAACAGGGTTGCCCAGCAGTGGCTATCACTTCAAGGGCCTGAGGGTCTACAGCTAGGTAGGACAACCAGGTCACAAAGCAACAGAAGCCCTGGCCTGACGAGCCCGGTGGGCAAGCAAGCAGGCCAGGCATCGGGCACAGTCCTTGGAAGACACCAGGGCACAATAGAGAGAACAGGCTCACGCCTCCCTCCAGTCAGGGGACTTATGCCAGTAACCCAGAGCTAAGAAGGTCACAGAGAGCAAAGAAATCTCCTAAGTATCTAGAAGATTAAATAACATTGCTGGCAAGGCAAAAGCCAGTAATCAGTGGGAGCACTGGGGAGCAAAATGTCATATAAAATAAATGTTGTATGTTGGTAGTAGTTTTAGCCCGGGGGAAAGGGGTGTTATGTCCCAAGCCTTTGCAAACGGCTCGGGCGTTTGCAGGCAGTCCCGGGCAGGTGCAAAGCTGCCCGGGACCAGACAGGCTGTCGCTTTTTTTTTTTTTGCAGCGCCGTGCGCTATGCGCGGGTGCTGGGCGGGAAAAGTAACCCATTTACCCAGGGAGTTGCATATATTTATGCCAGTTCTCTTAGTACCAGTTTCAATTATTTAAGTACAATCCATCTCTCTTCCCCCCCCCTCTGTCTTCCGTCCATCATCTATCTATCTATCTATCTATCTATCTATCTATCTATCTATCTATCTATCTATCTATCTATCTAACTATCTAACATTTATATGGTTGCTCACTGACTGTCAGTGACTGCTTACAAAAAATAAAAACAATAGCCCTCCCCTGCCCTCCCTGGTGAAAGCAATTAGTCAGACAAGCCACTTCATGGCCTCCATCCCACTCTGAGTTCCCCCAGGACCATTGGCAAAACCAGGTCTTCAGGGCCTTGCAAAAGTATGTGTGTGGGGGTGTGTGTGGAGGCAGTCTAATCTCTGCAGGGATGATGTTCCAGAGGGAGGGAGCCACCATAGAGAAAGCCTTCTGGGTACCCCAGATGAACCTCCTTAGAAGAAGGGATTCACAACATTCACTACCTTCCCGCTTTGAATGTAACTGGGGAGAGGTGATCCTTCAGATTACCTGGTCCCAAGCTATATAAGGCTTTAAAGATGACAACCAGCACCTTAAATTTTACCCAGAAACAAATTGGCAGCCAATGCAGGTCCTGTAAGAGGGGTAACACATATGCATACCTGGGCTGCACAAAACCCTGCAGGCTGCTGCATTTTGAATCAATTGGAGCTTCTAGATATTTTTCAAGAGCATCATTGCAATAGTCAGGACAGAAGGTATAAATCCAATCTAACATAAGAATTCATTTTTCATTTCAGTTGTTAAAATGGTTTTTGAAAACAAGTCACAATCTATACATCCAGAAAGCACAATGTGGACAAGCTCTTTACAGTCTCAGCTGAGCTCTAACAAGCTCCTGAAGATCCCACCTGCTGCCCTTTGTATCTTTTCCTAATAAAATGTTCAACTCTCAGGGATCTCAAGTGATTCAGATTTCCACTTAGACATCTAAATCATCTCAGATGAGATCTCTGAGTGGGAGAAGTGAAGACCGGCAAAGCCCATCCCAAAAATTTGTTGAGCTGGGCTTTCCCTCATTTCCCAGAATCATTACCATCAAATGCTCTGTGGGAAGATTTGAGAAATGTCTTGCTGTTGTATTTTTTTTTTAAAAAAATACCTATTATTATTATATTGTGATTGATTGCATAGTCAGCCATTTTTAGATTGGATTTGTCATTTTTATCCACCTATTGAGGCTTTTCCAAAGATCTCGGATAGACAGATGTTGTTGGATAGTGTTATAAGTATTGTCACAGGGATGAAAGCTGTTCCAAATAAAACTGCCTTTTGCAATTGACTGATGGTGATTTTGTCAATGCCAATAGTGTTCAAGTGGTACTCCAGTTGTTTTGGGATTGCACCCAAGGCATTTTTGACTATTGGTACTATCTTTGCTTTCTTTTGCCACAGTCATTCTTCTATTTTCAGATCTTTGTATTTGGTGTTTTTCTCCATTTCTTTCTCTTTTATTCTGCTGTCTCTAGGTCCACTATCCAATTTTTTTTGTCTTTGTTATTAACAATTGGTGTGGGTGTTATGTGGCAGGTACCTGTCCCAGGGCATTTTAACTTTTTCCTTTTCTATTACTTTATCTAAGCTTGGTGTATTATGTGGCAGGTTTTTGTTTAAATTCATTATCCAGAACTTTTTGATTTTGTTATCAACAGCTGTACACTTAATTTTGCTTAACTTTTCTGGGCAAGTGAGAAACAACAAGTGAAAGAAGATAACATCAAATCATGAACTTGGAGGTGGTTACTAAGAAAAAAGTATTCTGCAAGAAAAAGAAATAGTCTGGGCCAAATATAGACTAGCTACTCCCTGAAGGCAATGATGAGAAAGCAACAATTCTCGGGCTGTGCTTGATATTGGGAAGTAGATGGCAACAGATAGCATGGATGAATGGAATCAGAAAAATTAAAAAAAATGTACTTGGAATGGGGAACCTAGAGATAGATTAAGATGACAAACAATTGTTCCTGTAGTAAACCAGAAGTTCATCCTTACTAACATAATTAACTAATTATCCTCCTTCCCTTTTTCACATATGCAATATCAGAATGCTTTGATACAAATCTATGGTACAATCACATGCTGAGTATTGCAATCAGTTCTAGTTTGTACTATATCTCATAAATTATATTATAGATATTGAAGTGGCAAGAAAAATGTTCAAGGAGCTGAAGCTATTTTCTTATAAAGAGTGGATACCTTATGTTCATCTAAGCATGGATATACAGTCCTGAATGCTGGCACACAGAGATGCATCCATTCTCTCTTTTAGCAAAGAAAAAATATCATTAAATTTATGGTTTGCAAATTACAATAGTTCATGTAGTATGTCCTAATCTAGTATCAAAAACTTTAAAAGCATTTAACATTATTTCAATGATTTTGTGTTCAATGAACTCCTGTATTCCAATATCCTGCGATTTATGTATCATTACCTTTTTAAAAGTCTTGTAAGAAAGAAACATGATCTCTCTTAATTTGAACAATACATTTTAACTTTTTCAGTAATATTTTCTTTTGCTTTGTTTACAGTTATCCTATTCATCTAGATAATGGCCTGGGAACTGTAGCGTGTCGAGTGGAAGGCAACTATATTGGTTAGTAGAAATGAGAAAATAATGTACTACTTTGTTTTTATTCAGTATTATAAAAATGTATGTGTAGGTCTTCTTCTGTAAGGAATCAGCTAGTTTTCCTTTCTGACCCTTCCTGTTATCTTTATTTCCAGTGGACATTCCTAGCCTGCGTGACAAACCATAAGTAGCTAGTATAAAACAGTAAATGAAAGCTTTGTGAAAGCTAAGGAGACCAGAAATATCATTTTCCTAGGGAAAAAAAGGTTAAGGTGAAAGTTGTGCTCAGAATTCTTAAAATAATTTATTATACTGATGAAAAACTTAAAAAACCCCCTACAATACAGCATTCATAAATTTACATTCAGCTTCTTACACTGAAAATGTGTTTTGTTTTCTTACAGGGTCACACAATGTTAGCTTTTCAGTGTATAACAAGGGAAAGTAAGTTAAAAAAAGTTCCTTCATTTGCTTAATGTTATAATTTTAACAATTTCTTCCATTGTTTGACAGTTAGAGATAGTAAAGAGGCTCTCTGGAGCTGTGGAATTAGGTCACTGTTATGATTAGATGTTTGGTGACAGAGAGACAAGCGTCAAAAAATTATCTGCTCCAAGTATCACATATGTTAGGCATGCCTTGCATTCATGAAACCTTCTTATCTCCATCTGGTTTCAAGCATGAGACAGTAATGTTTACACATCAGTGAAATGAACAGGGTAGAAATAACTTCACTAAAGAAAAAAGAAATAACTTAAGAGCGAGTGCAATCTCTCTTGTAGTCCTGTAGTTGTTAAATTTTTGAAGTCCAGCAGAAGAGATCACTTTTTATAACTTTCAGGATAAGCTACCAACTTGAAATATATGGTCATAAGATAACACTTTAGCCAGATTATTTTGCAAGTATTTAAGTAGATTTAGCATATACATTGGCAAAAGGTAATAAATTTATTTATGTATTTAGTATCACGCAGTCTTCTGCCTTTTTTTTTTTTACTTTGGAGAAAAGAGCAGAAGATTTAAATGCTCATCTGCTCAGTAATATTTTTCCCAGGCTCTGAGCTTTTCTGATGAGTAGCAACCTTATCTTTTCTTCTTTAATTTTTAAATCAGTGCTTGCTACCACAGGTAGTCCTCAACTAACAACCATTCATTTAGTGGCCATTCAAAGTTACAACGGCACTGAAAAAAGTGACTTATGACTGTTTTTCACACTTATGACCGTTGCAGCATCCCCATGGATATGTGATCAAAATTTGGACTCTTGGCAACTTGCATGTATTTATGACAATTGCGTTGTTCCAGGGTCATGTGATCCCCTTTTCTGAACTTCTGACAAACAAAGTCAATAAGGAAGCCAGGTTCACTTAATAACCATGTTGCTAAATTAACTGCAATGATTCTTTTAACAACTGTGGCAAGGAAGGTTGCAAAATGAGGCAAAACTCACAACTGTCTTGTTTAGCAATGGACATTTTGGGCTCAAATGTGATGATAAGTCGTGAACTGCTTGTATATGGTATAGTAGCTTAACTGCTTGTATATGGTATAGTAGCTTAATTTTTGAATTCTTTATTTCCAGAGTCAGAGGGACAGAGATGAGGGGGGCAGGGTGTGGTGGGCAGAAGCTAAACCAAACAGGTGGTTGAAATGGAATTACTTTTTGCTAATGTTAACACAGTTGAGCTAGCATTTACTTTTTTTAAATCAAATTTTAGTATTATATTTAATTGTCTTTAGTTCAGATCCATATTCAAAAATTAAATGTTTTCTCTTTACATATCTACTACTTACTAAGCTTCCAAGAGTTCAAGATGTCTATAAGGTTGGGAAATTGTTATTGAGAAAAAAATTATCTACTTGGAAGCCTGAGTACTTAAAATAAAGTATGCAAATAAACTCAGATTTTTTTTAAAAAAGGAGACAAATATGGAATGTGCTGGAAAAATTACAATTGATGATTATTATGTTGTAAGAAACACTTATTCTAAAATGACAGCCTGTTTTGAGGATCGGGAGTTGGATTGCGCCAATTTATATTACTCAAATGAATCATGTGAGGTAGTGATTATGTTAATAGCAACTTCAGAACTGACATGGAATTTGAGCACTATTACAGTGAAGTATAGTTCAGTTCTTTGTTAGTAAAGAGAATTGATGTCATTGTTCTGCTGATATTTATTTATTTATTTACTTTCTTATTTATTTATTTAATATTCTCCCTTTATTATTGTTCTAAACAACTCAAGGCAGCGAGCATATCTACATAGTATTCTGTTCTCCTCCTATTTTCCCCACAACGAAACCCCTTTGAGATGAGTTTGCCTGAGAGAGAGTGACTGACCCAAAGTCAGTCATGAGCCGAGGTGGCGCAGCAGTTAGAGTGCAGTACTGCAGGCCACTTTAGCTGACTGTGTTCAACAGGTCAGCGGTTCAAATCTCACCGGCTCAAGGTTGACTCAGCCTTCCATCCTTCCGAGGTAGGTAAACTGAGGACCCAAATTGTTGGGGGCAATGTAAATATATACATACATTACTTATTGGTGTACACCGCTTAGAGAGTGCTTGCACTTAAAGCGGTATATAAGTCTCATAAATAAATAAATAAATAAATAAATAGTCACCCAGCCATTTTTCATGTCTAAGGCAGGACTCAAACTCATGGACCCCTGGTTTCTAGTCTGGTGCCTTAACCACTGGATCAAACTGGCTATCTTTTAACTTTGACGGTTCCACCAAGGACACTCCTGAAAGAACACTTCATAACTGTTATCCTGAAATTTCGCAAACTATCAACATATAATTAGTGTTGGTGATTTTTAACTTAAACAAAGATTCTCTGTTAGATATATTCCCAAAACACTCTCCTTTTACTTTTCAAAATGGACATAGTGGACTTTAAGATATTCAGCATTTTTAAAATCTACAATTTTAAAGTAGTGGCCTCATTACTTTTTGATTTCTTCTGCTTTGCTGTGGACTCCTCAGTAGCCATGTTGCAATCTCAGACTATGTTCAACAATGAAATGTGATATCAGAAATTCAGGTCAATAATTGTCAGTTATGAACTGAGACAGAATCTATCAATTTCCAGTTCTATGATTTCTATGCTCAGTTTTATAAATCAGAGGCATTAGTAATTAAACAGAAATTATTAATTTCTTGGCAAACAATTGAAATGGAAGAGATGTATCAGAAAAAAGAATAACTTGCCAGCTACACTGATATTACAAGAAATTGTATAGACAATACAAACCACAAAACTGGGGAAAGGTCCTTGACCTGACAGACTTCCAGTTGAATGGTATGGGAATGTTTTGTTTTCTGAATTCTTGTTTTAGTTAAACATCTGTAAAAAATAAAAGAAAAGAAGCACAAGAAGAAAAAATGAATAGCTATGAGATTTACAAGGACCATACTACTGAATAGGTTGGGTAATTTTGATTTCAGTCTCTTAGTCTCTAACTAATATCAAATATGTCTAAATAGGCTATATATTTTTTAATGTTTGCTAAAAAGTTCAATTAATCCTTTATTTAAACATTGATTTCCTCAGTGTTTCATCATAATGTTACAATTTCTCCCTCATTTTATAATCTACAGATGTCAGTTTTACTTTCTCCTCATTTAAGTATTTCTGAATATATATTTTTTTGTTTTGATGTTGCAGGTCAATAGTACACAAAGATGCTTGGCTTATAAGTGCTAAACAGGAACTTTTCTTGTACCAGACATTCTCAGGTGCTGTGCTTTATCTTGGTGTAAAATTTGCAGTGCTTCATTTTGAAAGATCGTGGAAGGATTGTGAAAGCAAGTTTAATCCATAACTGTTATATATTTCAGTGCTTGTATTCATTACTAACTACTAGAAACATTGCATAATCAAAATTGTTCTTGTTGGAATGTCAGCCATAAATAGCCATTGTATGTTAGATTCATTCATTCATTCATTCATTCATTCATTCATTCATTCATTCATTCATTCATTCATTTATAAAAGTTATTGGCTGCCTGTCTTACTATAGGGTAACTCTGGGTGGCTTACAGTTACATATACAGTTAAAACATAAAAAATTAAAATCAGACATTAAAACCAAGGTCACATGGGGAGGGCAGGGGTGGAGTGGGATCTGTTATTACTTAATCATTGTGTTGTTCCCCTACTGGGGCCCCAACTGATTGGCAGAGCCAATTAGTCTTTAGGCCCTTACAAAAGGGGTTGAGGGTTATATGTTATATGTTCAACCCTTTACTGGTATTTGAAATTCCAGGCCTTGCACCAGTGGTGGGATTCATATATGTGAACAACCGGTTCTCTGTATGGATGCCACTTCTGGAAGTCCATTCTGGGCCTAGGCAACAAAAAATTAGCTACCAGTTCTGTTGAAGTGGTGCAAACTGGCTGAATCCCACCACTGCCTTGCACATTGATGACTATTATATGGTATCTTTAGCAGCTTGAAGAAAGAGAAGTCTGTAGATCCAATGAATGATACACGTTCCTTTCTTATGTGTTTGCTCTCTTGGATTAGAGAGCTGAGGACCAGATAAATTAAAACCCTTATCTGCAAGATAGTTTTAACCATACTGCATTATAGTCATCAAAGCACAAGTGTGGGAGTTCAGTCCCAGTAAAGAGTTGGACGTACATTGAATAATATCTAATATATAGGGATTGCCTAAACCTGACAAGTTCCAGCAAGAATGAAAATGGTCCTATAGGACTTTCTAGTGATAGGTAGTGAATATAACCAATGTAATGGAAGATTATATACCACCCACCTTAGAGGGAAAATTTGGGCCTTCTAATTTGAGGTGCAGACAAATTAAGATCTATTCCTTTTTAGCCTGAGTGTGTAAAGAGGAAAGGAACATATACTACCTGTAGTATTATTTTGTTATTTTTCAATATAACCCCAGATATATGAGATGTAGTTGTGATTATCTAGGACCCAGTATGTTTTCCAGTAGCATTTTTGGGTGTTTTGGAACTATTAAATTGATTTCTAGCTTAGTGAACTTTCTTAGAGTGGATTTATGTGAGAAGGCAAGCTACCTAGAAAATGGTCAGCACCTGTGTAGCTGTCGTCCTGTCTCTTCAAGCCCTCTCCCCAGCCAGCACAACAATGTTGGCTATAAAAACTGTACTGAGTGACCGTTGGGGTGTGTGTGTGTGTGTGTGTGTGTGTGTGTGTGAGAGAGAGAGAGAGAGAGAGAGAGAGAGAGAGAGAGAGAGAGAGAGAGAGAGAGAGAAAGCGATATATGTTCATGTGTGGAGATAAAGCAGCCTAAACCAGCCAGAAAAAGATACTTTTGCCAGTAATAGAACTCACCAGGAATAGTGTTGGAGTTGAAGGAACAGTAGTAGGAGGTGTGGGAGCAGTGGGGAAGAGTAGAATAGGGGGGGGGAAGAGTGGAGTAGTGGTGAGCAGTGAATACTAGCCTGTGAATGTGTATGTGTATCTGTGTTACCTAGGAACTTGAGTTGTTATGTTGACTCTCTTATGTTTTGGAACCTACTGACTTGGGTATACTTAAAAGAACCTATGACAAACTGGTGGCAAAAGTGGGATATCCAAAAGATAGGATATCCAGAAAAAAAAGGAGAGATATCCAACACAGGGTGGCAATCACACAAGTGAAGGTGGCTTAAACTCAAGGAGGTCGTTAAATATGCCATGGAAAAAAGTGGCTGCAAAAGAGAGGGAGTTTGGTCCTTATACAGTTCAGACTTTGCCAAAATTGGCCAATATCCTGGCTGCAGAAACCAGGCTTTTTACCAGAGCCTAGAACAAACAAGTAGTCATGGAAAAGGCAGAAACGACAGATTCTTCCTTAGAAGAGGCCACTACTTTGGTAGAGACAGGTATCCACCCTAGACCTGTGGTTAAACCAAAGAAGAAGGTAGACTAGTCAGAAATGGGGTTAGCCCCAGATACCCTGGCCAAGATTGTTACAGATATATTAAAACAACAGTAAGAGGAAAAGCTTCAATTAATTAAAAAAAAGAGATTGAAGAGTGGCTTTGGAGGTGGACAGAAAAGAAAGAATGGAAAAGGAGTGAAAGAGGGGTGAGGAGGGTTTAGCGGGGTGATAGACCTAATTATACAGTCACCAGAAGGGGCACATTCAGCTTTTAGGTTTTTAGAATGTGTAGAGAGTGGACATGGTCCCAAAGGTATAAAAATTCTCAAGCTGTCCAAATAAGAAGGCATAGAAGCCATTTTGTCATTAAAATATCTCTATTCTTTCCCCTCTCATTCATATTCAATGAAGAAGAATCACTATTCCATTATTTTTAAATGGATTTTTTTTTTTAAAAAAAGTTAGCAGGTAGACATAGATACAGACATGCATGGCCCTTCAAAATTCCTTGAGCTAACAGGAAACTAATCTGTCCCAATATTGGTTGGCCCCCAATGATGTCCACCAATCACTTTCCTTAATGTGAGCTGGTCTGAGGAGGAACAGGAGAGTTGCAACCAAGAGAGTGTCTTGAGTCCAAGGCAGGAATATAATTTGAGAAAGCATCTTGGACCTGACTCTTCTTAGTTCTTATGAAGATAAAGGGAGGGAAGGGGAACTTATGTAGCCTACGATTACTTTTTTATTTTTTTTCTCAGACATTTCTTCAGTGTCTCCTGCTACAGGCAGCCTAGGTGGTGGAACTGATCTCACCATCACAGGGGACTTCTTTGATACACCTATGAAAGTCACAGCTGCAGGTAAAAATGATAAAATCAAATTTCATGGTATAAGCCTCAGAAAATGAAAATCTGATAAAAAACGTACACAGTTATTTGGAATGTGTAGTGAGTTTGTAGGAATGATGTGAATGCTCTGAGATTTTTCATTTTCATGCTCTTCTTTCTTCTCCACAGGTACTCCCTGCCAAATTAAACACATTTCTCCACAAAAGATAATCTGTACAACTGGAGCAGCAGACAATAATAGAACATTCAGTGAAATTAAACCAGGTATCTTCAACTTATGGCCCATCCAAGTGATCAAATGAGAAATGAGGTGGGGCTCAGATCTTAGACTCAGGTTGTTATGGACTGATTTAGATCACTGGTTAATTTGCACATTTATAAACTTACTAATGGTTCTGTTCATTTATTGATGACTCCAACTTTGTTTTCCAACTTATCAGGAAACAGAGGCCTTATTTTTGAACTTTGGGATGGTTCAGACACTAATCTCAGTGAAGTGATTCCAGGATACAGCTGGCAGATTGTTTCTAATGCCAGTTCTCCATACAATTTTCTGCCTGAGAAACAGAAACTGTTCAGGTAATAAGTGTTCTTTATTAAGTCTTCTTCATATTAACAGTTGCAATAACATAATGCTGACTATCCTGCAATTTATACATTTATTTCTGCTTTATACAATTGCCATGAAAGATTATAGGAACGGTAATGAGAGAGTTTAGAATACTCAAAGATTTTCCCTGTCAATTCTAAGCGACAACTCAGATTTTCTTTCTTTTTTAAAAAAAATATATTTTATTGATTTTTTAAAAAATATAAACATCTTGATATTTGGTAAATAGCATGTTGTCTAGGTTTATATTTACAAAGTAATCACTATCAGTTAATTTCCATATTCCAAAATCTACATTATAACTTTGCTTGATTTTCTCTTCTTCCAATAATTTGCAACTTAAATTAATTTGATTCTTATTAATTTGATAGGTAACAATTAAATATAAAGATTTTTCTAAAATTTCTACCAATAATAATCTCATCAATATCGTGCTTCTTTTCTATCTGGTCATCTTGGTTTCCTCGTCACAATTCTTATTTAAATTTATGTTCCCTACAATGTTCAAAACATTTCTACTGGTTAAGATTTTCCCAGAATTAATTACCTTAAAGTACTTAAATCTATTTTCATATCTTAAAAAATAAATAAGAAAAAGACACAAAAGAAAGACATAGAAAAAGAAAAGACGTGAGAGAGAAAAAGAAAAAGAGAAAAAGAGAAAAAAAGAGAAGAAAGGAGAAGAAAAAAAGAAAATAATATATTACTTAAAATATGTATCTCTCTTGAATTAGTATACACTTATTTCCAAATTCTTTTTGTTCCTTTTACCCATAATTAAACCTGTTTAATCTTTAAATGTTCCATTTAATAAATCCAATCATCTAATCGTTTAACTCTATTCAAAATAATTTTTCCCATTTTTAGTTATCCATTGGAATTTTCTTAAAATCAATTACATTTAAATATCTAAAATATTTCCTTTATGTTAATCATCCCACACATTTTTATAGTTCTCATATTGAAAAACAAAAGAAAAAAAGATGCTGTCTTACTTAGAGAGTTCATCCCTCTTAAACCAAAATCTTTCAATTTCTTCAGCCATATTCAAACAAGTGTTTAATTTTTAAATATTCCCTCTGATACACTTCATCATCTAATTTCTCAATTCTCACTTTAGCTCTCTTCTTTTTCCAAGCATCTCTCCCAATCAATATATTCCATTGCATCAAAGAGTCTTTCTATAATCTTGTAAATGTTGTTGTGGATAATAGTAGACAGTGCTTTTTTTGTAAAAAAAAAAAAAAAAAAAAAGTGCCGGAACTCACACATGTCATACAACCTGCCTTGTTTACCCTACAAGGTTCCATCCCAAAAAAGTGCCAGAACTCTGTTCTGGGTGTTCTATGACAAAAAAAAAAAAAAAGCCCTGATAGTAGACAAATCAAACATCATGTCTTTGTAAAAAGATTTTGCCCCTTCATATTCATTGAAGATTTCTCTCATCATCCCTTGTCTCCCCATTTCTTGTGGTACTCCCAACAGCTCAGCAATCCATTTTGTCAAATCTTTTTCCTTATCCTCAAATTTACTTTGTGATCTTAGAGTTATCTTTTCAATGTTCAATGATTCTTGTAAGTCCTTCTCCACTTGATTCTCCACTAGCTTATGTTCATTTGTCTGCTTTACATGATCGCTCTCATTTTTTGTTTTCTGATCATTTGATTATTGTTACATTAAATTGAGAATGCATTCATTTAAATTTTCAAATTCATTTTTAATTTCCTCATGGTTTGAAGTTAATATCATTTGCATTTGTTGTAACAGAACAAACATTTCCTCCTGGTAAGTATTTTTTTTTGGGGGGGGGTATGTTCTTTCTGCAGATTTCTGATGCTCCATAATGAGCAAATGTCCTTTCTCTGCCAATCACTTTTAAAGTCGCAATTTTAAAAAATATTTATACTCCAGGAAGGTCAATCTTTTCTAAATTTTGTAGTTCTCACTTTGTAGATAGTCCAATTGCTCTTTGTTTAATCATCACCTTGAAGGTCATGACAACAGGTTTCTCTTTCTGGGCTGTATATTTAGGGCAGTATTTTCATCCACCACTAGATGTCAGCACCAGTCCATCTTTCAATTCCCCCCCAAACGTAATTTGCCACTTCCATTTAGAGGAGGGTGGAACAAGGATACCCCTATCACTTTCAGAGGATTTTTACTTCTGGGTTTTTTCTTTTTTCTCAGGAAATCAGTCAGATAGAAGAGAGAAAATCAATATTCTTACCCAGTTCAGTCAAGCTGTTTACAATCACGCTTAGTTTAGTGCTTTTGGCATCGGCTGCATGTAGCTTGGACTAGATTCATGAATGACGCTAGCCTTTCTTCTGTCAGTTTTGGAGAGCTTTCCCCAGACATCCAGATTGATCGCCATCTCCCTAGGATTGATGGGGCTTCCCTCCTTCCTTGCCACATCTCCGGGTTGGCTTTGGACCCATTTAGGGTCCCCAAACAGAGAGAAATCAGCCATAGGGATTGAATCGTCTCAATCCCTCAGCTCGTGCTCTAGCTGCACAGAACCGGAAGCCATGATAACTCAGATTTTCTAGGTGATCATGAGAATGGTGAATTATTATTAAACCAATTTAAGTCAATCTTTCCTGGAACATTCCAAAAAGTTACTTGTTACTTGTCATAATGTAAGAGGAAGGAAGGTAACCGAAGAACACTTAGAGTATATGCACTTTCTATATGATGTTAGAAAATGACTTTTTAGGAGTCTTTGTTGCACTGAGAGCTTTCAAAGGTACAATTCTGGGAGAAGGTAGAGAAGCTTTAACAAGTAACAGACATCTATTTATCTCTGATTCTGGAAAGCTACACAGTCCTATTATATATAACATTTCAAGCTAATCTCCATTTTAACCACTGCTTTATTTATTTAATAATTTTTAAATTGCATTTTAATTGGCCTGGAAAGCTGTCTGCCTAAAACAAAAAAAGTTTTAGATTTATTGATTGGTTATATGCCATCAAGTCATTTTTGACTACTAAAAATCACATAAATAGATGTTTTTAAAGGAGAAAAATGCAAATGTAGACTACTATATATACTTACATATAAAACCATTCATGGATAAGGTGACCCTTACATTTTTAACCAAAATAGCATGAAAAAAATTGCCACCTGCAGATAAGCCAATCCACATTTTTCATGGTACTTTCATTAAAAATTCAAGGATTGCCTTGTCCATGAATAAATAAGGCAAATAAAGTATTACTGGATATATTCTTTGATAAGCCCATCTGCAGATAAGCCAAACCAATTTGGGGGTATATTTTGGCACATATAACTCTCAGTTTATTTAGGAGTATTATGCACTAAATAAAAACCAACTGATTAGTATAATAGTTGAAATTAAGAAGCAGTAATTTTGGGATTAAATATTCAATGCATAGATATAAATGATAAGATCAGCATATATTAATTAACAATTAATTAAAATTATTTTCCAGAGTAAAAATTACAGAGTCAACCTTCCATCCTTTCCTTAAAATGTGATCTATTTTTCCTATTACCTGATTATGATCAAGATCAGGAAATGCATCAATATTTTGTTATGAAAATACTGCACACTAGTGTTCCTATACAATGAATGTCTGAATAGAATACAAAAAGCTCTGGTAAATGTCACAGCTTCTTTCCATAGATATCCATTGTTTTTGGTATGGATTAACTGTACATTTCCTCAGGTACGCAGATATGTTCAAACAAGACATTAATACCAATAATGCAACAGCAATAGCAGATTTATATACAACTCCACAGTGCTTTACAGCCCTCTCTAAGTAGTTTACAGAGCCAGCCTATTGCCCCCAGCAATCTGGGTCCTCATTTTACTGAACTCGGAAGGATGGAAGGCTGAATCAACCTTGAGCCGGTGAGACTCCAACAGTCAACAGTCAACAGAATTAACCTGCAGTACTGCATTCTAACCACTGTGCCACAATGGCTCATAAATAAAGAAGATTTATTTGGCACCATGGGTCATTTCCTGACCTTTCTAATATTCTGGGTTGAAATAGTGAACACACCTTTATGAGCCTTTTAAAAAGAAAGGTCTTTTAATTTAAAATAAGGATTGTTATATGTTAACTAATTCAAATCATATCTCTTAGATTCAACAGAAGAATTTTGTTTGAGATGAGTTAGCTTAATAACTTTGTTTTGCTATCCAGTGCACGACTACGAGGGTTTTTTATGGCACCAGAGACAAATAATTATACATTTTGGATTCAGGCGGATGGCAAAGCTTCTTTGTACCTAAGCCTCTCAGACGATCCAAGAAAAAAGGTATGACATATGACAAGCTACTGTTATCAAAAACCAATTTGCTAAAAGAGTGTCCTTGATTAACTGTCCATAAAATTCCACTTTTGGGAATTTGAACTTTGGCCTTACCAAAAACCAAAAAAATTGCTTGAAATGAAAGGATATATATTCTCTTTTAATTAACCGTGGACCTTCCCAAACATAACTACATAAAATGAATTGGATAATTTCAGGAGATATGGAAAACAAATCTGGAATTAAAACTGAGCAGTTTAACTGAGTTCTGAGACAGATCTATAATTTATGTGCAAAATGGGTAAAGTAGGGGAAAAAAGCAATATTTTGATAGATCTGAATCTAAAGAGAACAGCAACCAAGCTATATTTATTTATCTTTATAGTATATTGCCATTTCTTAAGACGAGGTTTCCCTTTTATGGAATGGAACTTTTGGCAGGCTTGGGTTCTCTCTGCTAAATATAAATCAGTTGGAATTATGTTACCAATACTATATTATACTGGATGCAGATCACAAATGTTTGCATAAATGTTTGCAGTGATTTTCATTCACACATCAAGTAATTATCTACAATTGACTATTATCATTCCATTCCCATTCCAGTCCTGGGCCAGTGAATCAAGTGATTCAAAGGAATCCAGATGAAATGTTAATATATATTGTTAGTCCATGTATGATAAGCCATATGCCAAATAAATAAATTGAGTTTTCAGCCAGTCTCAACTCACATAGTGCTTTAGTGCCTGGGACTGAGACTGAATCTAATTAACATTAGAACTAATTAACCTTAATAGGCAGATATTTATCAGTGGCTGGTTGCTGATTTATAAACAGCAACAGCACTGAGACTTATATACTGCTTCACAGTGATTTACAGCCCTCTCTAAGCAGTTTACAGAGTCAGCATATTGCCCCCAACAATCTGGGTCTTCATTTTACTGACCTCAGAAGAATGGAAGGCTGAGTCAACCTTGAACCCATCAGGATCGAACTCCTGGCAGTCAGCAGAATTAGCCTGCAATACTGCATTCTAACCACTGTGCCATCATGCAGCACAGTAGGAGAAGGAATAATCACTTCTCCATTGTATTTTTTCCCCATTTTGCCAAGTGTGCTTGATGGAATTCCACAACACACATTTCAAAAGATCCAGCTTTATTACTCTTTTAAGATGTTCCTTGGAGAGGAAAACACACCTTCAGTACATCAATCCTTTCTTTACCAAATTATGGCAAGTCTTTAGTTTTGTGCTTTTTCATTAAATCAACGTCCTTGTTGTTAAGGAAATAAATGTTCTCAAGTGGCGTAGGGTTACTTAGGTGATTCTCTTTTGTTTCCAGCAGATCGTCTTGCAATTGTCCAAATGCCCTTTTCAGTCACCAATCAAGCTAATTTGTTGATAAAGCAAATTCATTTTTATTCCGGATTGGTAGGAGTGAAAGTGGTCTCATCAAAGTTCAGTTATAAGGTCTCTTGGATCTTTTAAGGCAGGCTAGTATGTTATTTTCCTCTTACTTCTCCCTTGCCTTTCCAGAGGCCTGCAGGGTGTTATTCAGAGAAGAGTGAGGGATGTTCCTCTAGATTAACGGCTTTTGCAAACAGGGGTGGCTGAATGCCTGCCCCGTTTTTTGGGTGTTATTGTTTGCTGGCTTGATTGATTATCAAGGGAGGGGTCCTCTTGGGGCTCGGTCTTTGTGTTACCAGGAGTTGTGAAGCGGACAGTGTGTTTCTTTGTTGGTCTTTCTTCTGATGCTGGTTTTGGCATGGAAGGGTTGGCCATACTATAGAAAACCTCCTCATCAGAATAACGTGTTCTTCTCTTGGCTTTTTTCTCAAGAGCAGAAGGCTTGGCACGTTTTTTGTTAGCTCTTTGCTTCTTCAGTCTGGCTTTCAGAAAAGCTGAACGGGTACGGTTATAATGCTTCTTCTTTCTTGGTCTACCTACCTTCAAGGGCTTCCTATGATAGATATTGCCCCTATAGGAAGTCATTGAATGCTTGGCCTTTTGGGCTGAGAGCACATTGTCCCTGATTCTTCGGTCCAGGTATCGGGACACAGGCATACGCCTCTTTCGATAGCCGCTCCTTGCATATCTCATTATGTGTCTGGTTCGTGCTTTCCTACCTCGCCTAGAGTTATGTTTCCTTCGTCTGCTCAGGAACTTTCGGTATCTCTTTTGGCGCATCCTCCTCTTCCTCCGGAAGTAGGCCTTCCTGCCTCTTTGGAAAGCAGCCATGACTTTGCTGGTTGTTACCCCTCCCGTTCAGCTTACTTGCCCCCTTACAAATGATAGTGATCTCATTGTAGTTGTGCCCTTATATAATGGCAGCCATTCAAATGAGGGATTGGCTCTAAGTGCTCTGATTGGCTGGGTGGAACAATAGATCAGGAAGCTACCTAATAATGCTTGACTGTGAGATACTTATATGAAATCATGAGAGGGGGGTCTCACTGCCTGGTTCAATGTTGTAAGGGGAAATATTCCAAATGATGCATATCTTCCAGAACTCAGATGTGCTGCAAAATTTCAGAACCATTTTTGACCCAAAACAGAATACGTTGCTAGTTTGGCTAACATCCTATCAACTTTTCATGCTATTTTGTTTTAGTTCCAAAATGTGTAATTGAGACTGTACAGTATTCTTTCCCTGCTTTAAGAAAGTATATACAGTAACAGTTGTACTTTGCAGGATCTTTTAGGGCAGTGGTTCTTAACCTTTTTGAAAGAATCCCCCCCTTGAGCCAATGAGAAAGTTGTCATCACCCCCCTCCCCCAACATAACCTCTCAATCACAACATAGGAAATAATTCTTCAATTTATGCAAACACTTTTTTTATTTTCTTTAAAATTGTCATCAGGACATATCGATGCAAATAATTTATTTCCAGTCTTTTCCCCATATCTCAACTGTTTGAAAATTTTTGGTGCCACCCGTCACTTTATTCCCAAATTTCGTGATACATGTATTTCATTATTATCTTATTTATTCAAGACACTTAAATGTAATGACCACTGAAAACAAAATTCAATTGCAAGAAAGTGAAATGCCGGAAAAGAAAACCAGTAACATTTAATGATTGAATTACAAGTGAAATTTAAGACGCAAAAAGAAATATAAAAAGGATAGAGGCTGCTGTGCAACGCGCATGAAGATAAGCGATGCGTATTCACATATGTACGGCGTTCTGTACTGAAGCTAGCTGGAGGAACATTTGAAAACACAATTCAATCCACTAATAGCAAGCAATCTGATGTTTTTGTATGACAGATATACAGTGATTCACTGTACGAAAAACTCTCAAAAGTGTCCCCAAAACTTTTTGCTTCATCGCCCCGTATCGCCTCCTTTTCATTCCTTTGCCCCCACATTGCCCCTTTTTGTTCCATTGTCCCCCTGAAAAATGAAATCACCCCCCCCCGAGGGGCAATATCACCCAGGTTAAGAACCACTGTTTTAGGGTATGTATAAATGTGTAGTGATAGCATATCATGGGATCTTAAAGGAATTTTCATCCCTATTCTTCTAGCATTCTTTTTCACAATATCAACTACATGCCTGAAATCTTTCCATTTCTCCAGCTGCTCTGCTTCTGGGGATGATCACCAGCATTGCAAAAAATATAAGACCTAGCAAATAATTGCTTTCTATGTATTGTTTAGCTTTCCTAAATGAAACCCCAAATTCCTTCCTTTCTTCCTTCCTTCCTCCCCCCCTCTCCCCCTCCCTTCCTCCCTCCCCCTCTCCTTTCTTTCTTTCTTTCTTTCTTTCTTTCTTTCTTTCTTTCTTTCTTTCTTTCTTTCTTTTTTCTTTCTTTCTTTCTCTCATGATCACTTCAGCTGCCTTATTCCCATGTCTTTTAGCTACATAATTCCCTGTTTAAAAGAAAAAAATTGTTGTATTTCATTTATAGTTATAACTTGCTTTTGTATATAAACATTGCTACACTGGCAATTTTATTTTACAACACTTTCCTTATTTTTCTTAATGTTTCCTGGAATCTGTTTGCTTGTTAATGCATTTATGTTACATACTGATAAATTTCTCCAGCCTTGGGGGACTGAGAGTGGCATATAACTTCATCATCAATAACAATCATCTTCTCAAATTACAATAAACAATAATGTGAAAACCAGCACACAATCACAAAAAGAAAAGATACATTTCAAATAAAGCCAAGATTGATGTCACAGTTACCTGGAACCCAAAGGACATTGAAATAAAACTGTTTTATTCTGTTACCAGAATAGCAGTAAGACTGGAGAAATAAGGTGGGAATATAGAGAAGGCTAGTTTGCTCACTCATGCCCTGCAGCCCTCAAAAATGTCCTTTTTCACAATGTGCAATGTTTCATTTAGTCATCCACCAGAATGATTATTTATTTTGTTATTTATCACTAATGTAGACCATGTTAGCAAAATTGTATATACTGCATTTGCAAAGTTAGGCTTTCAACTTCAGTATCTATTACTGCAGACTTGCTTATATTGAAGTGAATTTGCTATTTTAATATCCCTCCCCCATTTGGAAATGCATTTTTGGAAAAAAAATTCTCTGTTTTTTTTCTTTTTAATCACATAGGAATATCTACAGGGGAGTCAAAAAGAATCAAGCTGTGTCTGTATAACTGAAACAACTTTTCTGCCATCATCCTGTTTGACATTATCAGCAAATGTGGCTAGTGAATGTCCCAACTCTATGTCACTGACAAATAGATTAACAATTTACACCCCAATATATATCCTTGGCGGCCCATTTATTTTTCTTGTCAGTTTTTTTAACCAATTGGGCGAAATTTCTTATTCCATGATTGCTGAGTCTTTTCTGAAGATTTAGTTTTTGAAAATCCAAGAAAATTGGATTTTTAAGCATATCACCTCTAGCTCACAAGAGGTAAATATATAACTTAGTATGGCAGAATCCATACTGATCTTTCTTCAAAAATTTATCCAGACATAATCTTAACTGGTTTGTAATTTCCCCATTCTTTTTTTTTTAATTGTGCATTCCTCTCCTACAGAGGCTAATTTTATTGACTGACTTACAATTAAAAACAAACCACCGATTTACACAGCTAAACTAATCTCGAGGCTTGAATTTGGCAGGTATCTGTCAAATACTGAGCAATTAAAGATTTTTACAGAAAAGATTTATCTGTAATTGGGAAAAGTTATTTTATTTTCCTTTGCTTTTTGAATCAACTTTTCTCAGCCTGGAAGCTTATGCCAGTGCATTTTATTAGTTTGGTGTTATTGTTTATTCATGATAAATAGGGCTCATGCCTGTTTTGTGTTCTATAAGTTGTTACAGAAAAGTTGAATGATGATGTTATGAAAAATAATTCTAGGCATGCAAGTAATATTTCAATTTTAATTAGTATATTTTCTAAACTGCTTCAGTCGATCAATCTTTATTATGGTCATGGACCAGCACCACAAATAAAAGCATTAAAACAACAATAATAGTCAAAAATAACAAAAAAAGAGAATGTATATTGTGATTTGTAGTGGATTAACAGTGGGCAGTTAAATTTTGTCTAATTTTAGATACAGCGTAGCAGAATTACTTCATACTGATCCATTAACAGTAGTTGCACATAAAAAAGATCAGTATTTCCCAGATATCCCGGATATTTTATTAACTACTAAACTGTTTGTTATATAAGAAATACAAGATGAAAAATGTCCCTTTTAATATTTGTGTCCCAATTTGAATACATTTTCTTCTCTTTTGAGGAATGAAATTGTTTTTGTATGAACTATTTCCTGGCAGCTCATTGTTCAGTATGAAAAAATGTGTGAAACAGATATTACAATAATTTTAGGATTATGGCCCTATTTGATTATAGCTTAAACCCATATGGTCCCTGTATACATCTTTGTTGAAAATATGAACAAAAGATTTATTTGGATAATGCAAAAGCATTTATTTGAAATCGTAAAAAAGCTATTAGTTAATATTAAATCCTTAAAGCAGAAAGTTAAAAAAAATATTAATCTTTTATTTCCCATTCATTTCCAGAACAACATAGAACTCTTGTTTTTTTCTAAATGCAGACTTTGTTTTCATTACACCGTAACAGGCAAAGTTACTGGGAAAGGGAAGAGAAATCCAGTGATATCGGTTTTGAGACTTTAACAAATTAAACATGATCTCTTATAGCAATACTGTTGTGTCCTGAGCCTGCAGACGTTGCAACAGTCCCGGGCAGTTGCAAGCTGCCCGGGACCAGACTGGCTGGTGCCAGCACTCGCACGCATGCGTGAAGTGCAAAGCGTGCCAAATGTTGCCGTTTGGCCCGGGGATTGTCTTTAAGAGGAGCAGAGAGGCTTGTGTGCCTCGGCTTGTAGCAGAGCTGCTAGTCACCAATAAAGAGGCTCCTGAGAACTACCAAATGACTCCTGAAGTTATTGCCTTTCGTGAAGGACTCAACAAATACCACTTAGACTTATACTGTATACTGCTTCACAGTGCTTTTACAGCCCTCTCTAAGCAGTTTACAGAGTCAGCATATTGCCCCCAACCATCTGGATCCTCATTTTACTAAACTCAATAAGATGGAAAGCCCCTTCAGGATTGAACTCTAGACTGTAGGCACAGTTAGCCTGCAGTACTGTGTTCTAACCACTGCACTACCTTATCACTTATCCTGATAGGAGAGTCTAATTCCATTAATCAACTTTTTTTTAAAAAAAAAAATTGATTCTAAATTGTACAGTTCCAATTTTTCAATGGATGATGAAATAGAGACTTTTCTACAGAATGGATAACTTTCACAGCTACTACAGATTCAGATTAGTAAGTGCCTCTTTCTCATAAAAACATTGTGGCTATACTTAAATCATCAAGCAGTTTGGATTTTCCTTAGGTTTATTTTTAGGGTTCAGGACAGATCTATTATCTTGCTGTTTTTTTAAGACTCAAAAGCATTACATCTTTTGTACTAATTCAATGAAACAATAATCTCTCTTATTCTCATACTAATTAGTTTTCTTTCATGTAATTATTCTCCAGCAAGAATTTCTGCAGTTTAATTTCTGAGTGAATTGAATCATTTGATGTTCAGAGCTAAACCTTTTGATGCTTACTATTTATTCACTGCAACTTAACTCCCTGTTTCCCTAGCCAGAACAGTGACTTGTTTCTTCATGCATTTGAATTATTCAATTTAAGAATGCTTCTTCAGAAGCCTGTTGGTTTCTCAATGTGCAAAGCCTCGCCACCAGGTCTTCTTGGTGCTTCTTAGGAAAGGTGGTAGGAAAAGCAATCAATGTGAAGTTTCCAAAGCCAAAATCGGTGATAGTCAATCAGGAAAAGTAAAAATTGCTACTTCAGATATGAAGCAAATAGTAGCTACTGACCAGCTTCAATTCTATTGTACTCCATTTGATACAGAGTCTAATAATAAATTATTTTTGTAACTGTGGAATAATCTCTGAGGTTGGTTGCTTGCTTGTAGACTTTTCATTACTCAACTAGGTAATATCATCAGTGCTACTGAGTGTGGCGTTCACTCCCTGATTATATAGAATAGCCTACCTTGTAACTGTCACCAGATGTAGGAGAAGAAGCTGAGCTGGAAGGCAGGGTTAAATGTGTCTTCAGTTTGGAGTCATTGCATTTTCACAATAATATATCCCACTCTACCGAATTCTGTTGACTGTTATCTAGCACCAATTTACCTTTACCTCTATTAGTTGACTAGATTTTTGTATTAGAGGTAGAAATAATAAAATGTGTACTTTGAACTCAGTGAATGTTCCTCTTATTTGTGTTTGACACTAGGATCTATCATTTGGAAAAATCATTTTATTTTCCCTTGCTTTTTGAATCAAATATTCTAGATTATGCCCACCACTAACTTAATGTGTTTGGTGTCATTCAAGCTGAATCTAAATTCAGAGAACTTTGATAATAGCTACTATGTGCATTTTTTTCTTTTAAAAAAGTTTCTGTGATCAGTTTAGAAGATTTGTATTCGCCTTTTTTTGTAATCAGTAATCTTTTTTTCTTTGTCTTTTCATCTCTCAGTCTTTTCCATTTTGCACCCATTTTCACTATCATCTAAAGCAGGGAACTATGGGCCTTTTATGACTTCTGGACTTCAATTCCCAGAATTCCTGAGCCAACTCTGGGAGTTCAAGTCCACAAGTCATAAAGGGGCCATAGTTCCCCACCTCTGCTTGAGATGGTAGTGAAAATGGTTGGTTCAGGAATTCTGGGAGTTGAAATCCAAAAATCATAAAAGGGCATAGTTCCCAACCCCTGATCTAAAGGAATGGTACCTCATTCTGAATCAGCCGACTGTATGACCTCTTCAGTTTGGAATGCTCTGATGAAGAACTAGTACTATAAAAGGTAGTCAAATGCACACCTCCTCTGACCTTTTTACTGCTTTCATTATTTTGGTCAACAGGTGGAAGTTGTATCAATTTCTAGTGGCACTGCTGATTGGTCAGCATTTTGGAAGGAAGATTGGTTTCATCCTAGGAAGCCCAAATCAGAAAAATATGAGCTAATTGCTGGTACGATGTACTATTTGGAAGCTGTGCATAATGGGATATCCCCAAACAATGGAATGAGCGTGGGGGTTCAGTTGCACCATACCTGGCTAAACCCAGATGTGGTTAGTACTTATTGCAGAGAGAAATACAGAATACAAGCCAATGCTATCCAGCTTCCAGAGATACAGGTAAATTCCAGAATATAATCTGAATCTGAATTTTTTATTTGTTGTGCACAACTTTCCCTATAACAGTTGTCAATTGAATTGATTAAAAAAAATTAATGTTACTTGAATTTTATTTACTAGTTGTGCTTCTTGATTTCCAAGTTGTTTCTTATGCCTCAAGGTAAATGTGCAGCCTCACTGACTCAATGAATTGAAGTCCCACTGTTTCAATGAGTTGCATACAGTTATAGCTTTTGTGGATGATTGCTATAAAATATGATGTATATGTGTGTATTTCTCATTTCCTTTTTTATTGAAACTTCTTTTTTAAAAAAGTCAGATCCTTTATCGTAATTATAATTTTAAATCAGGTTTAGATATCAGGTTTTCACAAATGGCAGTAAAAAGGCTTATATTATCTTGGCATCTCAGTGTATTTATAAACTCTGGGCCATTACAGTTTCTACCATAACAAAGGTGTCACCAGATTTCATTTTTTTTCCCTGCTTGTATTCTGCACATATATTCTACATGAGACTGTTGGTCAGTCTGAGCCATGTTCATTTCTTCACCCTATTTATCAGCTGGATGTTGGATCATTTTTAGCAATTGAGAAATAGGCTTTTCCCTTTTTATCCTTGTGAAGGGATGCAAGGCAGCCTAATTTATGGTTGGCTGACCACACAGAGTATAGGTTTTGTTTTGTTTGTTTGTTTATTTATCAAACTTATACGCCACCCATCTGGTCTAAAGGCAATTCTTGGCAGCTTATAATAATTCTTGAATAGAATAGAGCTGGAAGGGACCTTGAGGTCTTCTAGTCCAGCCCCCTAGGATTATTAGAAAATACTAAACAACATTTTGCAAAATGACTTCATCAATTTCTTAATTGCCTCCTTCTTAAATGAAACTATTTGCAGACATTTCACTGCTTTGAAACTATAGATTAACTATAAATTCAAGTTGAATTTGAATTATCAAATTCAAAACTCTTCTAAGCTACATATTACATTCATTATGTAGTTAAGGAGAGAATAAAGACTCCCAAGTTGTTAAAAAGTATTATTTTTATTTTTATTCAGAAGAAATAAATATACTTTGTAAGCTACTCTTAATCTTTCTGCTTTGATAGATGCTGATATTGTCTGGCAGAGGACGGTTCAGTCTTGTTTGGGACAATGTGACCAGCAATCCCATGTCAACAAATGTTACTGCTGATCAAGTACATTCTCAATGATTCTCCTGGATATAAAATAATTATTAATAATTACAATATGTAGAATTGGGATGGTGAAACAACAGTTGCCTCAATATCTATTGAACTTTATAAGCAGAGGTTATATGTTAGGAAAAATTAGGAAAATATCCCAACATAAAAGTTGATCATAGTGACAAACGGGTGTGAAATCTAAAATGACATTTTATGGTTAGTTAAGGTACCCCAGAAGCATGACATTTAAAGAGTAAGGAACTACAGTTTCTTACCTTGAAAAGTAGATTTGAAATGTCATTTACTAAATTCTGACATGGAATGATAATTCAAGTTAAATTAGTAAATCCTCTTGATCGTTGTAAATGATTTCAACATTTTTAATGTTATTTAAAACTGTGTGCATGTCTTTTACATATATATAAAATCTGTTTTATTCTGCTACCAGAATAATTTCTCTTATTTTTGATATAATGCAACTAGACTTATAGTAGGGAAAAGCATTTGTTGTTTGGCTTTCGACATATCTTAAATTTCGGCCCTGGTTGGTTTTGGGACACTGCATTTTCTTTTAGAAAACTCAAAATAATTTTATTTTTCAGTTGCAGCATGAATTGGAGGAACTTCTTTCAGTAAAATGTGAAATAGAGCCATCATCTGCTAATATTTTTTTGCAAACAGGATTTGAGCAAAGTAAGCTTGTCATTTTCAGTTTGAAAGACTTTATTTCAGCAAAAAATATATAGCTACTGTAAAAGAAAGATAAGGAACATCTGCAAACTTTCTCCAAAAACTAAATGTATGAGCACATGCATGTGTGTGAACACACACACACACACACACAAACACAAAATATTGGTCAGAAGTGAAATCAAGAAAGAATACATTATATTATTGAATGAAATAATATAATTTGTTTATTTCATTTATTTAAAAATGAATAAAATGTGCTATCTGTTTGACGGTAGTTTACAAGAAAAAGATCTATAAAAATTGGCCACAGAAGACTATAATTAGAGTAGATTAAGTGCAATGTGGCTACTTAGGTTAGCTTACTTCTTGCACAAGTCTCTTCTCTCCCCGTTTTTCTTGAATGTTGCAAAATTGGCACGTGGCTTCCTATTTATCATCTAGATATGCATCCTACACTTGGGTTGCATAATGTGTACCATGCATTATGGGTAATATTCTAATTTATATGCCTAACGTGAACCCTCTTTTACTAAATTTGTTATGTGCGAGTCTTTCCATGGTACAACTGAATTTCTATATTAATGCTCTTTTTCAGATCTGAGACTGTCACTCATAGCACTGTGCTATTAAAGTTAGTCTTGCATTCAGGTTTGTCTAGGACTTATTTTGCATGGAATTTTTCCTTACTTTTCCCACATCTGCAATAGATACTGAGAATCTAGTCAATGGTGGAGTCCTTGTCAGTTGGACAGAACCCTTTTGTGGAAGATTTAGCAATTTCAGGCCAAAAGGCCTTATCAAAACATCTCAATTAATTCCTCCTTATGATGTCACTACATACACACATGTGAGTAATATTTTTTCAAAAAGTTTAAAGCAATGAAAGGACTAAATATTGAATAACAGAATGACTTTGATGATGGGCACAATCAATACCAGGAACAGGAAATCTCATTTGGCCTCAAGGCTAACTGAATCTCTGCAAGCATGGTGAGGGACATAAGATGGGCAAGTGTAATGCACTTGTGTATGCAGAGCAGATGTTGTAGGATAGTACATTGTTCAAAAGGAACCTGAGTATAAAAATGTGTTGTTTTGTATTATTGGCAGCCATATTGGAAACAAATCATTTAAGGAGGAATTTTGTTCTTTCCCTTCTTCACAGTTGTGCTTTGCATACAAAGGCTACATGAGCAATACCTTCTACATTGCAGTGTCTTATTCCAATACCTTTCTAGATATCGTGAAGAAACATGTGACCTGCCAATGGAATCTGAAATCCAGTCCAGAAAGGTCTATCTATAAACATTCATTTTATACATTTTCCACAGTCCTTTTCTTTTAACATAATTAGCTGCAATATGTATGTTTCTGACATATAGGCAATGGGACAAGTACTTAACCAATAGGAATCAAAACCACTTCTTTTGATGCTTTTGATTTCCAGATATTTCTGGGATACAGCTCTAAGTATCCTTCCCCATTTGACCATGCTGACTCAAGCAGCGGAGAATTACATTTCAGCAATATCTAGAAAACTGCCCTTACGTTCAAAAATAGAGACCTAACCGTGACCCCCTGGCTCATTCCACTGAATATATGACTTTGATTTGGCAGAGTCATGCTTTAGGACAGGGGGTTTCAAACTTTTTCAGGTCATGGAACCTGTTCCAAAAAGAAACAAAAGCAATTCCAGAATTCTGATCAAGAGGCAGAGCTCTTGGCTTGCCTTTGAGTGAACTTGTGTTTGTTTGCTTATTTGGCCTTAGCTTCTCATGGACCCCATCAAGTTCTCATGGAAACGAATGGTTCCACAGAACACAGTTTGAAAGCTGATTTAGGAAATTCACAGGAATATTGCTAGGAAACTTTTCTGTCATTAAAAATTGTAAATTTCCTTTTAAGTAGACATCTAACATAAATGTAGGTGATGAATACAAAAATATGTTTCTCTTTCAGCTGGAAATTCATATGCATCAACCTTTGGAGAGACTGTCTGTATAGTTCTGAATTCCTTAATGATCTTCCCAAAAATTCTTCAGTGTTTTTGCACCAGGTTGATGTAGAAGCTCCTACTGCTGCAACAGAGACACTTGGCTGGTTTTTCATTGACGAGATCATTGTTTCAGATCAAGATTTATTTGGTAATCTGATATTTTGCTTTTGTCCTTTCCTTTCCTTTCCTTTTGATAAATAAAAGAGTAAAATATGAATGGATATGGAAGGGCAAGAGAAATATTTTTAATCAAGAAATAAATGTTTGATAGAATTACAGTTATTGATAATTATTGGACATTTGGGAAACATTTCAGCTGTAGATTTTGGATCCATGTAGTGGGAAGGACAACCTGGACAGATGGGAAGGGAGCAAAGAGCTGGAACAAGCAAAGTTGGTACATAAATCTTATACAGATATCATCAATATCCCAATATGAGACAACCATTACTTAGGAAACCTAGGTTTTAAACTCAGGGCTACACACACACACATAAGTAAATTCTTAGATGCTGCAGGATCTGTTGTTTGTTGTTTCTAGGACTAGTCAGTGGTGGGTTTCAGCCAGTTCGCACCAGTTCAGCAGAACCAGTAGCTACTTTTTTGTTGCCCAGGCCCAGAATGGATTTCCGAAATGGCATCCACACAGAGAACCAGCTGTTCACATATTTGAATCCCACCACTGGGACTAGTTCATATTGGCAGTAAAGGCTTCTTATTTATCTGATCATTTTCCTTAACTTCACAAGCAGAACAAGTTAGAATTCCTAGATGACATTTATTTCAGTGGTAGAGAGAAGTTTTAATATAAATTACAATGCAATTACTTTTATACTATCTATACTGTATGCCTATTGAGTTTGTCAAGTGATAAGTCTTGTCTTTTATAGAAATATTATGCCAAAACTGTTTTCTTTCCAGTTTTTCAGAAGGAACCCAGGTCAACTCATCCACATGGGAACCTCATAGAATCTGTCTTGGTTGCTGGTATCCCACCTATATTTAATGTATCTTTTTTTGTAGCAAATTATCACAAGAACCTCCCCCTTCTCTCACTCAGGTAGGAATAAAGGTTCATATATACTTATGCTTCACCTTCCTTCCTTCCTTCCTTCCTTCCTTCCTTCCTTCCTTCCTTCCTTCCTTCCTTCCTTCCTTCCTCTGAAGAATCCGAGAAAGCCAGCTAGGACTATCAAAATAGTAGAGGTGTGTAAGGTAGGCCAACTATTTGGTAAATATCTTTATCTCAGGGACTTTCAGAGCAAGTCAAGAAACCTAGTTAGGACTCCTTCAGTCAGAAAGGTGTTCCAGTGTTATTTTTGCTATTCCCTTTGTTGATCCTTATCCTGCCACAGGAAGGATGATGCCAAATGATTGGATCCTTATTTTCTGTCTTCAGGACAAGTTAAAGAAAGGGATTGTTGAAGTACTCTGGACTTTTGTTCCTCTTCCCTCCTATTACAGTATATTAGCTGATGGAAAGACATTAACCAATTTACTCTTGTTCATTGGGCTGGGACTGGGAAGAGGAGGCAAGTGTTGATAGATGGTTACATTGGCAGCTCAATATTAGGTGTATTGGAATAACAAGGAAAACCCTAACACTGGAACAGCTAAGGATGGCTTAAGGCTGCCTTGGGGATAATCTGGGATCAGATTAAGGCAATATTATAAAAACAGCAGAAAATGGAAATTGTTGGGGCATATTTGTACTGTGATTAGATAGATAGAAAGAATGGCACTTAAGTGAATTGCATGCCTAGGAAAGGCTTTAAATAGCATTCCACATGGATTGAAAAATATCTAAACATTCCCCAGATTGCAGCCAAGAGATAGTTGAAATGCATCCAGATTGATGCATCCCAGGCAAGAAAGGTCAAACAGAAATAAAGATACAGCAAAGATTTTTCATTAGCTATTGGTTGGAGGGAGTTAAATTGGGCAGTGGATAGGGGAGGGATAATACAAGATTAAGAAGAAAAGTTGAAACAATCTTAGAAAGACATTTGAAACAAATATATACTTATATAGTAACCAAGACCACAGTATTAGCCTAACTTTACACTATTTATTAATAAAATATATGGATTGAATTTTTTAAAGGGACACTTTACATTTGAAAACACTGAGATTTATGTGTTAATTTTATCTGACCCTTGGGATTAGTTTTAGAAAAGAGAAACAAGGCTAGTAATCTCCACAAGAGTTTCACAGAATCACTGGATGATATTTAGTCTGTAGGTGGCAGACTTGTGGTGCCTTTGTTTACACTTTATAAGGACACATAAACTAATTAAGCATGCTGGGTGAAGTGTTCCCATAGACTTAGTTTATAAGTCTTATATCCAGAATACTAAGGAAATTGACTTTATTCACCCTGGTTGACTATAGCAAAGGTGTAATCGAACACAGCCCATAAATTAGGTTTTTGTATTCCTAGAAGTCTTCCTAGAAGTTTAACTACCCACATTATATTTTAATCAGCACTTGTCATATACTCTTCAATTGTTTCTCCAAATCTAAACTTTTCCTACTGCCATCTAGTGGTCGCTGAGATTTTCACAGCTCAGCCATGGGCCCTATCCAACAAAAATGAGTTTTAATGTGGAGAAAAGCAAAGTTTTATATTTAGGCAGGAAAAATAAAAGATATAAGTACAGATTAGGTGAGACCTGGCTCAAAAACAGTAACTGTGAGAGGGACCTTGGAGTCCTAGTGGATAATCACTTGACTATGAGCCAGCAATGTGCAGCAGCAGCCAAAAAAGCTAATACAATCTTGGGTTGTATAAACAGAGGCATAGAATCAAGATCATGTGAAGTATTAGTACCACTTTATAAAACCCTAGTGAGACCACACCTGGAATATCATGACCAGTTTTGGTCACCATACTACAAAAAAGATGTTGAGACCTTGGAAAAAGTTCAGAGAAGAGCAACTGATCCAAGGCCGGAAGACTAAAACATATGAAGAATGGCTGCAGGACTTGGCTAATTTAAAGAAAACAAGAAATAGGGGTGACATGATAGCAGTATTCTGGTATTTGAGAGGCTGCCACAAAGAAGAGGGGGGTCAAATTATTCTCCAAAGCACCAGAAGGCAGGATAAGAAACAATGGTTAGAAACTGATCAAAGAGAGAAGCAACCTGGAATTAAGGAGAAACTTCCTAACAGTGAGGACAATTAACCAGTGGAACAGCTTGCCTCCAGAAATCATGGGCACTCCATCACTGGAGATTTTTAAGAAGAGAATAGACAGTCACTTGTCTGAGATGGTATAGGTTCACCTTCTTGAGCAGGGGACTGGACTAGAAGACCTCCAAGTCCCTTCCAGCTCCTATTCTATTCTATTCTATTCTATTCTATTCTATTCTATTCTATTCTATTCTATTCTATTCTATTCTATTCTGTTCTGTTCTGTTCTGTTCTATTTATAAGAAGATTCAGTTTTTTCTCAGTTTTCTTTATTTTATTCAAAGTGCTTAATAAAAGACTTCTGATAGTTTTGTAATAAATACCTTTGCCACTCCAGAAGATTTCCTTGATGCATAGTCAAAGATTAGAGGCACCATGTCTCCCAATGTCACTTGCTGGGAAACATGAGAAAGAAGCAACTATAGCAAAGGTCCCCAACATTTTGGGCACCAGGGACTGGTTCCATAGAGAAAGGTTTTTCTGTGGACTGGAGAGTGCGTGGTTTTGTGTGCTGCCTGCATCCCACGGATGGGGCTTTGCTTGTTTTTGTGGACTGGTTGCTGGCATTTTGTGGCCTGGTAGTGGTCCATAAATATTCTACAGTTCCATTTGAAATAGCCCTATTCTGAGACAGGAATGATATTGTAAAACTTGATTTCATTTTTTTTTTCATGTAGAGGAGGTATGCCTCTGAAGGGATCCGAAGAGACTGATCAATTGTTGATGTCTATGAATGAGACAGGAATCAATTTGACAGTCCAAAGGATACAAGGTGCAAGCCTACCTCTTGGAGGAACTTTTCAAATCCATCTGCCTAACATAGTGATTCCAGGTAAACTTGAGCTTTGGCATCTTCTTCCACAAAATAAAGGATTAGCCAAGATATACCATACCACCTACCCTGAAAATTAGGACACAGATAAAGAATGGATGAAATCTATCTATGGCTGCTTTTCTGTAATCATACATATTAACAAATGCATCAGTATGCTTTTTTAATTAAACAAAATAATGGTAATTTAATAAAAGGCAAAATAATGATAATATAAGAAAAGACAAAAATAATGCAATTGTCAGATCTGATGCCATGTAAATATTAATAAAAATACGGTGTGAATTAATAATCATGGCGGGCAAATTAAAGAATATAAAAAGGAAAAAATATGAGCCGAGGTGGCACAGCAGTTAGAGTGCAATACTGCAGGCCACTTTAGCTGACTGTGTTCAGCAGGTCAGTGGTTCAAATCTCACCGGCTCAAGGTTGACTCAGCCTTCCATCCTTCCGGGGTAGGTAAAATGAGGACCCAGATTGTTGGGGGCAATGTAAATATATATACATTGCTTACTGGTGTACACTGCTTAGAGAGTGCTTGCACTTAAAGCGGTATATAAGTCTCATAAATAAATAAATATCTGGAAATTTAAATTAAAGTTGAGAAGTCCATTTCAAGAAAGGCTATATTTGTACCACTATGTCAAGAGTGCTTAAAAAGAAAATATATGTGCTACAAATCAGATGTAGATTTATCTCTTAAATGGTGTATAATAATTTTTGGGCTATTTTTCATGGACAAAAAGCCCAGAATTCTTGGTTCCTTGATAAATTCCAGATACTAAAGCTATGATCAAAAATAAAAAAAACTAACTAAGGAAAAAAGCATTATAGACAAACAGTGATTGTTCTAAAGCAGGTATGTCCAAACTGTTGCCCACAGACCGCATGAAGCCCTGGACAGCTAATAATGCAGATTCACAAGATCATAAACTTTTGACATTATTATGTGGTTTTATATTATAACACTATATATTTTATGTGTGGCCCAAGACAATTCCTTTTCACTCAGTGCAGCCCAGGCAAGCCAAAAGGTTGAACACCCATGTTCTAAAGCAGCGGTTCTCAACCTTTGGGTCGCGACCCCATTTGGGGTCGAACGACCATTTTACGGGGGTCGCCAAACAATGCGATCTGCCATTTTTTCCCTCAGGGGGCGCCGCCGCACATGCTGGCAACACCAGGCAACTACAGGCCAATTACCTGCTTACCAACAACTTTCAAATTACTAACTGGTGTGGTAGCTGATGCAGTACAACAGCATCTAGTTGAAAACAATCTCTTTCCACCTGAGCAGAAAGGAAACTGCCCCAATAGCAGAGGAACAAAAAATCAACTCCTAATAGACAAAATGATCTTGGAAAACTGCAAGAAAAGGAAGACCAACCTGAATGTGGCATGGATTGACTACAAAAAGGCATTTGACTCTCTGCCACATAACTGGATAATCAAGTGCCTAGAAATAACAGGAGTCAGTAGAAACATCAGAAAATTTGTGCAAAGATCGATGGCACAATGGAAGACACAGTTGCAGATCAATGGTGAGAGACTGGGAGAGGTTAATATCAAGAGAGGAATATTTCAAGGAGATTCACTGTCACCATTACTATTTGTTATTGCACTGTTTCCTCTGTCAACAATACTGAATAACTCAGGACATGGCTATCAAACATCAAAAACATTTACCAGACTATCCCATCTCCTTTACATGGATGATCTGAAGCTGTATGGAAAAAACATCATCTGAAATAGAATCACTGCTCAACACTGTCCGTATATATAGCCAACATATTGTTATGGAGTTTGGCTTGGACAAATGTGCCACACTTACTATCAAACAAGGAAAAGTAGTGAAAACTGAAGGAATCAAGATGCCCCACGAAAATAACATTAAGAGTCTGGATGAGGAAGATTACTACAAATACTTGGGTATCCTTCAAGCTGACAACATCAAGCACACTGAAGTCAAGAAAAAGATTAGAGGTAAATACATCAAGAGAGTCAAGAAGATCTTAAAGTCCAAACTCAATGGAGGAAATACCATAAGGGCAATCAATACCTGGGCAATTCCAGTCATTAGGTACACAGCTGGAATAGTGGACTGGACTCAAGCAGAACTAAAAGCAATGGCTAGGAAGACCAGAAAAATAATGACAATGAATCATGCCCTTCATCCACACAGTGACATTGACAAACTTTACTACCAAGGCAAATAGGTGGGCGTGGAATGCTGCAAGTACATCAGATGGTTGAAGATGAAGAAATGGCTTTGGAAGAATATCTGAAGAACAATGATGAAGATGCACTGAAATTAGTATATCAGGAAGGCTTACTGACTACTGGAGAGACCAAACTGGCCTACAAGAAAGACCAAATGAAGAACAGAATAGAGGCATGGAAGACAAAGCACTACATGGCCAATACATTAAAAAAATAGCTGGGAAAGCAGATAATAACCTGGCAATGGCTAAGAGCAGGAAAATTGAAGAAAGAGACCGAGGGACTAATTCTGGCTGCACAAGACCAAGCCTTAAGGACAAATGCATACAAAGTCAAAATTGAGAAGACAGCAACAGACAGTAAGTGCCGCCTATGCAAAGAAGCTGAAGAAACAGTGGACCACTTGGTAAGCTGTTGCAAGAAGATTGCACAGACTGATTACAAGCAGCGCATGACAAAGTAGCAACAATGGTGCATTGGAAGATCTGCAAAAAATATCATTTGCCTGTAAGCAAAAACTGGTGGGATCATAAAATAGAGAAAGTCATAGAAAATGATAAAATTAAACTGCTCTGGGACTTCAGAATTCAAACAGACAAGCACCTGCAACATAACACCCCAGACTTAACAATTGTCGATAAGAAAGACAAAAAAGTCTGGATAGTGGACGTGGCAGTGCCTGGAGACAGCAGAATAGACGAGAAAGAACTGGAGAAGATAACAAAATACAAAGACCTACAAATAGAAATAGAAAGACTGTGGCAAAAGCAAGCAAGGGTAGTACCAATAGTCATAGGCTCCTTGGGTGCAATCCCAAAACAACTGGAGCACCACTTGAACACCATTGGCATTGACAAATTCACTATTAGTCAATTGCAAAAGGCGGCCTTATTAGGAACTGCTTCCATCCTACGACGATATCTGTAATACCATCAAACATCCACATCTGCCTATCCCAGGTCCTGGGTAAGGACTCGATAGATAGACAAAATGCCAAATCCAGTCTGAACATCTGGCTGACTGTGCAATGATCCATAATAATAATAATAATGTTGATAGCCTATAGTCCTAATGGGGCAATCTGCTAGTGTGGATATGATTTAAGGTAGGATTGGCCAACTGAAAAATCACTAAACTCATTTTTTTCTTACTCTGTGAAATCTTATTAGCAATATTTGACAGTGAATCATAATCTTGCTAAGGGATTCACTGATGATTTTCAAAAGCAAACCATAGAATCTACAGTGTCAGATTGTTTTAATTATTTTAAGCATGTTAAGCCAGACAAAACCAAAACTTTGAATCTAGCCTTACCATCAACATTTTGCCAATGCATGTGGTTAGGGGCCATGATTACTTCTTGAAATTTACAATTAGTCATGATAATTGGAATTGGTCATGGAACCCATGATGACATCACATATCACATATATCATTTCTTTGTATAAATGACCCCAAATACTATAGGTCACTCATGTCATTTGCATCATATTAGATATCACTGTTCAGCCCAGAGATTAAAACCAGACTTTAATCTGCATCTTTACTTATTTTATTATTTTTCCATCTTCTTCCAGGTATCCCAGTGTCCATCTCTGCCAATCACCTCCGCAGCCTTCTGCAAAATTACAGTGATAATTTTACAGCTCAGTACATAAATACCAGTGACTTTTTTGTATCTAAGATTTCACAAAACTCTTATCAAAGTATATGGACACTGACGTGGACTTCAATGATCGGTGATTTGCCCAATTTCATCAGGGTAAGACCAGTTGTTTAAACTATTTTATTTACAATGTTTTATTTGTTAATTTACAATTTCTTCTCACAGATGCGGCCTAGCCCTGAGTATTTCTTGCTTTCCTTGGCGGTTTATTTATCATTGCTCTCAATCCTTTCATTTTTGCTATTTTATTTGTCTGGAACTGCCCGATGAGCTCTAACATATCTAGAGTTTTGATCCTTCACCCAGAGCCATTCAATTATTTGACACAGTTCTTTCCCAGACTATTGAACTCTGACCTCTCTGCTTGACAGGAACATCACTTTGGTAGGCACATAGGAAATGAAATGGCCCCCTTTCTGCATCCAACAGACTTCCAGTTTTTAGGAAAAATGTGATGATATTGAAACATGGATATACTGTATCTATACTACATATAGCTATATCCTCCAATTTTTTTTGAAGATCATCTTTCCCATCTGTTGTAATTTGATATTTATTCTTTAGATGTATTTCCAACATTTTCTTCAAGAGCTCATGGTGACACTTATAACTCTTCCATCTTATCTTCACATCAATTAATCTATAACATAGACTGAAATATGACAGACTCAGAAATATTCATGGATGAGTTGGTGTCAAACCATTTAGTCTAATGAAAGCAGTGATACACTGTCATGTCACTGTCTGCTTCTTTTGTACCTGCACTGTGACAACACATCAATGTTCAAAAGGAGGATAGCAAATTATGTGATGTACAGCACTGCCATTTTTTAAAAAATAATATCAGCCAGAGCTAAGGATATACATGAACTGACTACAAATCATCCAATGAGCTTCCATGACTGAAAGTGGAATTGAACTGTATTCCCTTACCTAGTCTTAATCTTAAACCTTAACCATTATACTAAATTATTACCTACTTTACATCAAGATACTATGTGTCCAAGCTCATAGCAATTAAAATATAAAATACAAAGAAAAAATCAAGTTACTGTATATTCAGTTATGTAATTCAACCAGGTTTTGTGGCTTATTATTAATAGATAGTATAGACAATGCACATATCCACATATTTTCCTTCCTTCCTTCCTTCCTTCCTTCCTTCCTTCCTTCCTTCCTTCCTTCCTTCCTTCCTTCCTTCCTTCCTTCCTTCCTAGAAGAGCAATCAGGATATTTTTTAGCAATGTAATGTGTCAAGCATGATTAACCAGATTCACATGTAAAACATGTATAGCAATAGCTATATTATAGTTCAATTCTATTTAAAGAAATCTTTTCAGGTTGGCAGTTTTGCACATGAGTAAGACTAGATAAGGTTCAACAGGACATTCGGGGATGGGGGTGGGGGTTGCACTTTGCCTTATACCCATGTAGGAGTTCCAGACTTAGTCCCCATTTGATTCCTCCTCCTTGCTTGGCCAATCTCTCTCCTATAACAAGTAACTTTTCATGAATGTACCTACAAAACTCCGGGAATTGTTTTTGCCATGGAGAAATTCACATTGTAAGATATATTAATCTTCAGTGAGGTTGTTCTTCAGTCTTGCTGTTTTTAACCATAAGGAAAACTACCAAGTAGATGGGAAATAAGCATATGGATATATAGTTGTGATATTTTCATTTGTAATGTAATCTGTTTGGGAATATGTTGCAAATAATTATTTTCCATATACAGTGCAATGTACTATAATGCATAAAGTAGAGTAATTAAGTGTTTGCATTATAATTAACACTAGTAATATTTTACTAGCAATATATTTTGGAATGATGTACAGTGGTGCCTCTCAATCCCTACATAGTGGTTGCCAAACCTGGGAATTCTGGTAGTTGCAGTACCAGCATAAATGGAAGGCACTTGGTTGGAGTAGATTGGTATGGCATAAGATGTTAAATGAAATACTGTATACAGTAAATTCTACAATATTGTCTTAGCAGGTGGCAGGACCTGGGCTCAGAAGCTAAGTAGGGTCAACTCTGGGTAGTACTTGGATAGGAGACCTCCACAGCATTCTAGATATATAAACTAGGCTGGGATATCAAAATCTCAATGGAAACCATAGTCATACTACTGCATGTTTGTGTCCATGAAATCACTAAGAACCGAGCTTGATATCTGGTTACCTTTGCTTTTGTCTGGTAAAATATTGTTTGTAAATTAAGTATGGAAGATAGTAGCAGTTGTAAAATTACTGTTATATCCAAAGAATACAAAAACGTTTTTTAAGGAGAAGACAGCAACAATATAGCAAGATTTGGAGATAGTTGTGTGGAATCACAAAGTGGGTAGGCTTGGAAAATCAAATGAAGACTGTCTCTAGCTGGCTTTGAAACCTGGCATCTTCATAAATATGACTATATTATCCTAGCAACAATGAGGGACATGGTTTCTCCTGTGATAGGAGAGGAAATTTAAAAAGAAAAGTTATTTACTATGCACTACTTTTCTTTCCTGGTATTTTTATTATATACTTCTCTGGTATTTTGACTTTTTGGGAGGAAGAGTGATTAAATTTATTGTGAAAGATTAAAAAAACACCATAGATACAATATCCAATGAAAAAAATAAGGAATTAACACATAGGTGCCATATGCTTATACTAATAAATTAATTAATAAGTAATTTAGTCTGCAATAGCAAATAGCCAGAATCAGATACCAGGTGATTCCTGTATGAAAAGAAATTATAAATATTAAAAATAAACATTCTAAGAAATTATAAACACTATTGTGTTACTGAAATAAGAGAATGCGAAGCAATTTTATTTAATTCTTTCTTCCAAGGTCTCTGATGAAAACCTCACTGGTCTTATCCCAACAATAATAAGCTATGTAGTAATTGATGGTGGCGTTTTCATTGATCCCATATTTGGAGATATGCTTGCTACCCCCAATAACATTACACAGGTATGAAACTGACGTATCTTCTTGAAAGCAATTTATATGTACATGTATGCAGGAAGGATAAAAAAAGCTTTTCCTACCTGTTTCATTATAAGAATATGGGATGAAGGGAAAGGATCTTCATTTCACTCCAGTCACTTCAATGTAATGAAGAAAAGGAGACAACAAATAACAGATTCCCACATTCAGGCAATTGCAAATTCCCACAAATCCCAAATGCTTGAGGAAGAAGATGATGATGTTTATATTTTTATCTTACATGTGAAGTACAAACAGGAACAAAATAGATACTAAATAATCACAGTACATCAATTTAAATAAAAGTTTGATTATTATGCTATTCTCCAGTGGTTATTTGTCTGTAGAACACTATCTCAACTGGGTGCTGTCCAGATGATGTAGAGGTCAAATGCCAGAAATCTGAGCAATTGCCATCTGCTGGAAAGAGTTCCAATGAGATGAAAGATTAATTTAGAGAGTCATAGATGAGACCTGTTTATTGGCATAACTTAATGGATTAAACATTTTCATTTTTTTTGCTGTCATTGAGATAATTTGTGATCTATTTTAAAAATAGTTATTATAGCAATGCTGTGGTTAATTTACCTCAGTATTTGAATTTTATGTTTTCTCCATCTGGATTCTTCTCTTTTTGATCCAGTTAAATTACAAAGTTCAGTAATTTTGCAAGAAAGTCAACAAAATCTCACCTAAACTTGGAAAAACTAGTTTGGTCAAAAAAAGGCTACATATGTCCTTAAATTGGTGGTGGTAATCAACAGAAATCATTTGGTCCTCTATTGGAAAGGAAATTATCTGATTATTTATATGGTTTATTTGAAAAATGGTGGTAGTGGGTGGTAATGAAATCTTAAAAGAATGTATGTACTAAGAAGTTAGCCAAAATTAGTTTCTTTCTTTGCCAGTTCAAGTTAGATTTTTCTATCCATCTCTATCAAACTCTTTAGAGGCAAGATAAAGTTTGCAAGTCCAGGACCCCCCTCCACAAAAAAGAAAAAAAAAGATATTTAGCCCAAATGTTATAGATTTGACCTCGATTGCCTCTGTCTTCCTTTTAGTCAAAGGTCTATCAGATCTTGAGGGAAACCTCTGTGAATTATACTCTTCTCCCCTTCATGCTTTAGTCCCAATCTAGGTCAGGTTGTATATAATAGAGCTTGCAACAGAAACAGCTACAATCCTAGAACCTGTTTAATGCAAGCCCTGGTTTAAAATGTTCACAAGATAAAACAAGCCTGTGAGGGCTGCTACATTGAAAGAAGGCCCATGGGCTTGTGACATATTCGGAAGACTCAGAAGGCCCTTGAAAACATTTGACTGGTTCATTTCAGACAGACCAAAATCTTCCTTTCCTGCATAACTTTGGGATTCTGTACTAGATTTTGCTCATGGTTGTGTTCTATATTGAACACTTTTTTTTTTACTAAAATATTTTTTTTAGTTTTTTTAGGTCAGAGTCAAAACCTTTTACTTGTATTACAAATTTTAAAATCATTGTTTGGGTTTTAATTATTCTTAATATTCTGAACTGTTCAGTGGGTCTCAGTTGTTTTATTCATCGTTTTATTAATACTATTTTCTGTCAATCCAGGTGGTAGTTAGAGTGAATGACATTCCAGCAAATTGTTCTGGCTCATGCACTTTTCAGTATCTCAGGGAAATGACCCCTTTAGTCAATAGCATTGACTATTCAACAGGTAATGCTTCTTCAAATGGATATACTAATATTATCATGAAGGTTTATAAGAATTTTTCTGGTTTCGGGGGGAAAGTGAAGAAGTAGCACAACGGATTTCTAACTTTTTCATGGAACTAATGACTGAATGATAAAGTCTGAACCTTGCTGGTCTTTAGGAAATTAATATATCCAATCACTGGCCAAACCACTAGTTGAGAAACATGACTGAAGATGACCTCAATGAATGGGGACAAATTTTTTTTTCATGGGGCTCAACAAACTTTCACAAATCTTGGGGTTTTGGGAAGGAGCTTGCCTGTCCACTATGATTCTAAGCAAATGATAGCTCATTGAAGGCAGAAATATAAAAATATAAAATTATATAACATAATATGTAGCAATGTAAAACAATGTAAAATATAAAACAATATAGCAGAAGACTACTTCAGGGTCAATACAAATATTTAAGTTAGCAAAGTTTGATAAGACCCACAGCAGATTCATCAATTAAAGGCCATCTTAAAAATGAAGGTCTTTACCAAACTGGAGGAGCTGGAAGCAAGGAAGTGAAAAGGCTTTCCTGAAAAGGTGGTTATAGGGACTTGGGCTCAGCCATGAAATGACCCTGCCACTAGTTCTGGTTGTACAGACATCAGTAGATGTTAAGAACAAAGGAAGAGTCAAGAGAGCAGTTAAACTATGCCAGCCCGATTCTAGGCATTTGCAGAGAATACCTTAATCTGTTACAAATAAAACAATAGAATCTTGTCACATCTCACTTATTAAAACATTTATTATTAGTTTTGGTGGATTACAGTCCATTTAATCAGCTATGAAACTTTATAGCTAGTAGTCCTATGCCAGAGACCAGAACTGAGTTAGGTCATTAATAACCTAACAAACTTCCCTTGGATCTGCAAGTAACAATAAATACAGATACTATTTTTGATCAAGGGCATGACCTGCAAAACGACCTTTCTCCCAAGATGTTTTTGGGGAATAAGGTTATGAGCAATCAAAGAAGACATTAAAATACTAAAACTAATGCAAATATATAAGATCAACTTAGAATCTGCAAGCACAGTGGTTATAACATCTCAAACAGTTCACTGCCCTGACATACTACAGACTGTTTCATTGCATTCTTCTAATATTTTGCAACAATTCCTGAGGGAGAAATTTCCTGAGAGAGAAATAAGAACACTCATCCCAGTTAAAGACTTTGTCTATGTGGAACAGGTATGGTGGAAATATCAGCCTATGGCTTTTCTATATTGCCTCTTTCAGAGACTGTAATTCTGACATCTATAGTTCAGTGCTCATGATTTTTTTCTTGTAAGCCATTCGTTTGGAGATGAAAACTCCAAAATGATGTGACAACTAGCAAAATTTTGTGTGGCAGCTTGTTAAGTATAGGAGGATATTACTGGAACCCTGGTGGCACAGAGGTTCAATGCAGTATTGCAGGCTAACTCTCCCCAGCCTGGAGTTCAATCCTGACTGGCTCAAGGTTGACTCAGCCTTCCATCCTTCCGAGGTCGGAAAACTGAAGGTCCAATAGGGGGCAATAGGCTGACTCTGTAAACCACTCAGAGAGGGCTGTAAAGCACCATGGGACTGTATATAAACTTAAGGGCTATTGCTATATTACTGTATTGTATTTTATGTTAATTTTAATGTAACGTAATATCTATATGTATTGGCATAACTTGAAGGAATATGCAATAAATTAGTATGTTATTTTCTTTGAATTTTCAGATGATACTGAACACATAATAGTTCACATTATAGGATCTGGCTTCACTGCAGACCATCAATCATTGCTCATAGAAGCAAACAACCTAACTTGCAAAATCCTAAGTTCAAACCATACTAATGTCTTTTGTCAGATGAATGTATTACCAATTGGATTGTATAAAGTGACATTATTGGTAAGACCCTTTGGATTTGCAGTCAATGCCAGTGGAGAAAATAGTATCTTCCTGAAGATTACACCTAGATTGACTTCTGTTGAACCTTTAACAGCTTCGGAGATAGGTATGTCTGAATCATACTTATTTTCGATAAGCACATATATATGCTGGTGTGAATTGAAAGATGAGCAAATGCATTGAAATGCTAGGACTATTTGTTTGCTATTCTTTCTAGGAAATTACAATTGTGGTTCTGAGCCATATATAAGACTGTGAAAGAAAAACAAGATAAATCTCTTGTGTTTGTAACATATTTGTTTTGTGCTCCTTTTATAGTCGTGGATTATATATGTTTGTACATACTATATCTTTTTTTAATTATTTCATTCCTTCCTTCCTTGTACATTTTTAGGAGGACTTACAGTGACTCTATCAGGTTCAGGCTTAGATGGGATAAACACAGTGCTCTTTGGTTCTCAATCTTGTCCTATCAATTTCAATGCCAGCAATGCAGTGAAAATGGAATGCAGGCTTCCTCCTAGGGTAAATAACACCTTCAATTATATTGAAAGACGATAACAATTCAGACTCATTTGTGATGATTTGATGACTATAAAATCATGTGGGTGTGTGTGAGAGAAAATGTGCGTTTTGTTTATCTTTTTGGAATTATTATTTTTCCTTATGAGAATATAAAATTAATTACATGTAGGTTTACTTGAATTGTTTATTTGTGTTCCTCTTCATTGTTGCACATGGCGCTGTAATTAGAGATAAAAAAATAAGGGGTATAATGGCACAGCTAATACCTGCCTCATTATAAATAAAATTGCAAGATATAACTCATTGATCAGTAATCTGAAAAAATTAGGATATGTTTAATTAATCATAATTGGAACAGACAAGGCTGCATAGAGTTCCCTTCATGTTACATTGAATATTATTCTACAAGGGGTGCAGTATAGAATACAAACTGCTAATGTCGGGATACAAACATTGTGAGAATTGAATATGTGAAGTTGTCAATTTCAGCATGTTGTCACATATTTCCTTCAGCATTTCCTTCAGTACTATTTTAATTAGTCCATGGCTGTAATGAAATTTCAACTCTTATTTGGAAGCTCCAAATTCTCTCTTATGCAGTTATGGACAAGCTGAACTAACTGAACTTCCACTGCGGGCTTTATAATGTTCCAAAACCTGTTCTGAACCTCTGTAATCTCATGCTATGAGTGTTGAGCAGCAGTGTTGAGCTGATTTATATTTAATTTAGCTGTCATTTATTTATTCAATCATTTTATATATCTTCCCATCTCAAGAATGACTCTGGGTAGCAGAACAGAATAAAAAAATAACACAAATATTTATACAAAAATTAGATTATACAGCAGCTGAGAAAACAAATCATCACCCACAGATCCTTCATGCATCTGGAGCATGGCCCAACCACAGGAGCAGGTCTTTAGGCCTTATGAAAGGCCAACAAGGCTGCGTCAATCTGATCTTTGGAGGAAGCATAATGGTGGGCACTGTGATAGAAAAGGCTTATATTCTGTGCCTTGCTGCACTGAATACCTTAGCCAATAGCATAACTTTCCCATCTTGCCAGACCAGAATGGTTAAATAGAAACAACTGGGAAGAGGTGATCCCATGAGTAATGAGGCTCCAAGGCATGCAAGGCTTTAAAAGTACTAAATAGAACCTTGAATTGAACCTAAAAGCACACTGGCAACCAACATAGCTCATAAAGTAGTGGCTTTATATGGATCTAATAATCAACTACCCATGCTGTTACATTCTACATCAGCTGAAAATTTCCAAATGTTCTTCAAGGGAAGTTCTATGTTGAATGCATGGTAGTATTCCAGATGACAGTTCAGAAGGGCATGAGTGACTGTGAGCAAAGGCCCTACTCCAAGGTCAATTTGATCAGATGGGCAACCCTACAAATTTAATAAATCAATGAATAAACAAATGGATTTGTTTATTCAGAAGTATGCAAAGGCCCTCTGAGCCATAGTTGCTACCTGCTCTTCACACTGGATTTATAAGTCCAGGATGACCTCCAGATTGAGTACCAGGTCTGTCTGAATGGATGGGAGGAGCCAATGATAGGGTGCTATTCTTTGAACACTCCCAGGGCATAAGCAGAGCCCTTTGAACCTCAAAGGAACTATTGGTGAAAGAGCAGGCACCAAGTCTTCCCCAGACTGCAGCAATTGAAAGGAGATGGAAGAAAGAGAAGAAATGACTCCCTGAGCTACTTCTTCCTGATCACTGCAGCAGACTTAATCCTTGGGAGAACAGAACAGGGGAAGCCATCAGGGCTCTTTTTATGTGGTCTAGTCCTCTTTCTCTTGCTTTCCAAATAATGAAAAGTAGAAATGGAAGATGGCGGGGAGATCTACTCCTGCCGAGGCAAAAGGTTAGTTGGGGGTAGCAGCGGAGAACAAGATGGTACAGCAACACTAGTGGCTTCTCACTCCATCTCTGGCCCAGCTCCTATTCCTTGAAGGCACAGAGCAAGGAACAGGAAAAAGGGAGCCCAGCATCCCCTCTGCCAGTGTCCTCCAAGCTAGCACCTGGGCTGCCTTTAATGCAGAGGTGTTAACCTTGGCAACTTTAAGACTGGTGGGCATTATCTCCAAGAATTCCCTAGCCAGCCAAATTTAAAGTCTTAAAGGTTGCCAAAGTTGGATACCCCTACTTCAGTGTTTGCATGTGCCTAATATTTCCTATTGGGCAGGTAATAATAAGATCTGACTCGCTATTCTTGTTTTTTATGCCCTGGAAGAAGGAGAGCTAAGGTTGGCCACAAACTGTTTTTGTGAGTAGAATGTTGGCAATGTCAGAGTGCCTTGGATAGCAGCTCTAAGAAGCAGAAACAGATGGAAGATTGATTTCAAAACCTTAGAATAAGATCTAGAGAATTTTTTTTTTTTAATTCTGGGCTTTCACCACATAATCCTGGAGCTCAGTTTACTTTATGGACAACAGACATGTTATCAATCTTTTGTCATTCTTTCTTCCCCTAGAGAGGAGGAGAGGCTACTGTTCATCTAACCCTAATCAGTGAACGTGAATTCACTATCTTTGCCAATGCTTTTACATATGACTCTTCTCTAAATCCGTGCATTGTGTCAATGAACAGAAATAAAAGTGGCATAACAGGTAAAAGGGAAAGAAAAGTTTTTTGTTCTTTCCTTCTATTCTTATTTGATTTTTCCAATATTTATATCTTTCAGTGTATCGTTTGAAAGTGTTTTGCATATTTAGGCAATAAAGTAGTTAAAATGTAGTGGTTCAGAATAAAAAAAAGATCACAACTATTCTATTCACTAGGCATCATGTTGGGTGGGCAGGATAATTTTGATAGAAAAAATGCTGCTGTGAGGATTCTCTCATTAATATCTCAAATGCACCCTTTTCAGCGTTTTCCTTTCAACTAAACCTAGGCAAAAAAAATTGTGCTTGCTTAGTACATTCCCAGCTGTTAGTCATGCTTCCAATTGGCAGATTTGCTTAGGCACATCATTGAATGAAAAAGGTTGAGAGATCCAGGAGGCTATCTAATATCCAATTATACCTGTCAAGACTGCAAGTGCAAACAGGAGTGATGACTGTCAATGTAAAGAAAATCCCGTATTATCCTTGAATACTTTCCGAGTGCAGTGTATAACTTGCATATTGGTAGAATGAAAGAATTGAGACATAACAGCCACTGAGATTTGTTGCAGGATTTTTATCAAGAGCACAATGCATTTGACTGCCAGGTGTTGAGGCTAAATTGTCAGATAGTTTTTGCTTCAATGTCCTTCTTATCACCTTCCCCTTGTCTTACAGAACTGCATTTTTGGAGATAATAAGCAGAACCAAATGGGCTTCTCTATAGAAAGTTTTATTTCAGGCAAAGTTTTAAAACATGAGCATATTGTCAATCTTTCAATGTGGAAATAAAACAAGATATGGACATCTGGGTTTGTGCCACTAGCTATAACAAAAATGTATTGTCTACTTTTTTTTCTTCATTGCAGGAGGTCAGCTGCTTGAGATAGGTATTTCTTCATTTTCCAATTATGCTCCATTTGATGTGAAGGTCAAAATTGGGGACACTGCAGTTCAAATTCAAACAGTAGCAGATCATGGAATCAGTTTATTGCTGCCTTCCCTTGCAGAAGGATTGCACAGACTTTCAATATTCCTTCATCATCTCCCACTCAACACGAGTGGGTAAGAGGCTCTGATTTTTCATGGATAAAATTTACACCATAATAGAATTTTAAGAGAAATAATGAGATAAGCAAGAATGGAACCAGATGCCTATCTGTCAGCATGTGTTGACAAGATGGATCTGTGATTATCTTGGGCAACACCAAAAGCTCTATAAATAATGTTCTCTTGATTAGATTATTATGAAATGTTCAATATTGTATTTGCAGTTTCATTTATCTGCCCTTCTGAAAACTGCACACAGTAGGATGTTGCTCTCCTTTTTTCAAAAAAAAGAAGAAGAAGTAAATGTATCCTATACCATCCGTATGGTAAACTTGTAAGATTCATTTTTCTCACCATGCCCATGTATACATCTGAATTAGACTGTGTTGTTTCTCTATGTCTTATAATATATGTGGGTATATGCATAATTCTGTATTTATTTATTTATTTATGTCATATTTATGTAGCGTATATTGAAGGTGTACTGTATGAGAGCTGTATGCCCAAAAAAGTAATTTTGATGTATGCTGATTAGTGTACATTCAAAATGACAATAAAGTTATTCTATTCTATTCTATTCTATTCTATTCTATTCTATTCTATTCTATTCTATTCTATTCTATTCTATTCTTTGAAAACAGTGCACCTAAGATCTTCTGGTAGGCTAGCTTGAGAAGCTGGAAGGAAAATAGATTTCTTCCAGTCAGCTGGGGATCACATGCAATTGAGCAGAGGGGTAGGTAGGACTTTTCGTGTATGTTCAAGAATATATGCATTCTGTACCTACAGCATCATGACCAAACCCAAAACTGAATGTCTTGCAAATTACATCTGCCATTTCCATTGAGGCAAGTGACATTTGAGTTAATTAAGGATGGAATTAAAACTCTTTGCAGTTGGTGGAAAAAAACAAAAAACAAAACCATGTTCACTTGACAGTAAGAAATTTATTTGTTTTCCAGACTGGAGCCATTCATCCAGTATGTTACAGAGATCTTCAGAATAGAACCATGTTGTGGCTCCTTCCTAGGTAAATAATATCATTGCTTTGTACGTATTTAAGAAAAGACTTGGAATGACTGAGAAGAGACTCTGGAAAATATGAATACATGTTGAGCAGATCACATTTAATGGATGATGCCTGCAGTCTATTTTATGAGAGAGATCAAATGGTCCAATACTTACATTTGTATCCAGTATGTTTTTTCCAAACCGTCCAATTACCTAAGGGATGAATATAATATATCACCTTTGCACTGAAAAATCTTAAGCCAGACCATTTGGTTCCTATTTTGTAATTAACTTTTTAGAATATGGTTTCCTATCCTCAACTCCCATTTTCCAGTTTTGCTTCAAATTCTTCCTCGTTCCCACCCTTTCTGACATTACCATTAGTGAGTTCATGGGGGCTAATTATTTTAGCAAAACTAATAGGAATGGAGGATGGAGTTAAATCTTATGTCCAGAAAACAAAATAGTTTTTCTGGTTTTCCCTAAAGAGTAAATGGCTTCCATCTCTCTTAGGTGCAAGGAAAGCAAAGAGGTGCATCCTACACCTAATGTCAGGATAGAGGAAAGAAATACTTTCCAAGGCTGTGTAATTTCTACCCTTAACCTTTTCCACTTAGAGCAGTAATGCATAGGCTGGGCCTAGTAGCTTATTTGGTATAAGTGCTGATTCCCCCCCCCCCCATTTGGTTGTGGGCAGATTGTCTATGGGTTATTAGGGAGAATTTGGGTTACCCAGCAAATAAATAAGGCACCAAAGGGTGAAGGACCTGAGACCCAATCTATTTCACATTACCATATAATTAGTGAAAATGGTTGAACATGATTTTATTCTTTATAGCAATAGCACTTAGACCAGCGGTTCTCAACCTGTGGGTCGGGACCCTATTTGGGGTCGAACGACCATTTCATGGGGGTCGCCAAACAACGCAGTCCGCCATTTTCCCCCCCTTTTCCTTAGCTGTGCTACTCCCTTTTATTCTATTGGCTTTTGAAAGCCAATAGAATAGACTCTCTTGAATAGAGTCTAATTCTATTGGCTTTCAAAAGCCAATGGGAATTGTCCAGGCTGTCTCTGCCCTGCTGAGCCCACCAAAAGCCCCAGTCTGCAAACGGTGCTGCAAGTTGTCTGCAGCGAAGGCAAGCTGTCTGGAAGCTTCCACCCCTCCCTGCTGAGCAACTACTAAAAATGTAAGTAAAAGAGGGCCAGGGGTGGGAGGTGGGAGGCCGGCGGGCACAGGGAGGGTTGCTGGTGCCTGTGGGGCCCGGCGGGTGCCTTACCTCCCTTGGGCTGGGCCAGCTGGTGGCCCAGCCGGTGGTCACCCTGCGCCCTCACTGCCCCTTGCCAGCTACACCTTGGCCAGCGCAGGGAGTGGCACCACGCATGCGTGGTGCTCCCAGGCAGGGAAAGTCTTCAACTTATGACCGGTTGGGTAGTCTTCGACTTATGACCGGTTGGGGTCACGGCATTAAAAAGGTTGAGAACCACTGACTTAGACTTATATACCACTTCACAGTGATTTACAGCCCTCTCTAAGCAGTTTACAGAGTCAGCATATTGCCCCCAACAATCTGGGTCTTCATTTTACTGACCTCAGAAGAATGGAAGCCTGAGTCAACCTTGAGCCATTCAGGATTGAACTCCTGGCAGTGGGCAGAGTCAGACTGCAATGCTGCATTCTAATCACTGCATCACCAAGGCTCTTTCTATTAAGGTTTTGTTTATAACTCATTTATATCGTGTATTGTAGTAAATTGACAAAGTCTTAGAACAATAAACCACAAATATATAATTTAAAATACAGAAACACCAATAAAACATAAATAAAGAATTTAAAATACTGGAAAAAACAAAACTCTGAAACAATTAATATCCCAAGCTTCTGTGTTGCCTTATTGGACATCTTATTCTGTATTAAATATTAAAACAATAGAAATATAATTTTTCAAATTATATTAATTTTGAAAAAAGTTAATATTCACTAACATTTTTATCTGTTTCCTAGGTGGAACATTGCTCACCATTTCTGGAATAGGCTTTAGCTACAGCCCAGCCTTGGTCTTAGTCCTGATTGATTTTCAACCCTGTACTATAATCAGTCTAACTGAAGATAAAATTCTATGTCGGACTCCACCACCCACTCAGCCATCTAATACCATTCTCAAAACTCTTTTGGCAGATATAGAGGTGTACATAGGCAACCGGTCTTTGGTAGACCCATTTCAAATGAAAATCTTCAAGAATTACACTTTTCTTTACAACATGTCTTTAACTCCAAATATAATGAACATTAAAATAGAATTATTGAACCATAGTCTGCGCCTAGGCATAAAAGGAGTCAATGTAACAAATTCAGTGGCTATCCTGGCACAGGCGGAATGTCAACTTGAGGTACAGAAGATCAACCACTCTATAACTTGGTCTCAGTGTTCCTTACCTCTAAGTGTTCTAGAACCAGGGCACTATGTTATGAGTGTTCTCCAGAAGCAAATGGGCTTTGCCAACATACCAGCTGAGATGCAGCATTTGACAGTATACCCAGAGATAAAGACTATCTTTCCATCTCGTGGCTCAGTGTGTGGTGGGCAGCTGCTCACAATATCTGGCCATTTTCTCAAATCTTGGAGAAATTCTACTTGGGTAAATCTGACAGGCAACTTATCTTGTGAGGTCCAGAGCTCAAATGAAGAGAGTATAATCTGTGCATTTTTTTCAAGTGATCCTCTTTTGGATGATCAGCAGTTTCCTGATGTACGCCAAGCTCTTAATATCACAGTGAAAGTCAATGGAATGTATGGCCGTTGCCTAGGCGACTGCTCGTTCCATCTTCTTGCAAACAACACTCTTACTATTGATGCTGTCACTGTGAGGTTTGCTGGGATCTTCATTTACTTGTTAATCAGAATTCAGAAATTAGTTTGGCCAGTGGATGAAATCTTTATAGAGGTAGATGGACATCTCCCTTGCAATATAACTTCTTTGAACAAAACCAGTATTGAATGTCAGATGCACAGCCTTGATGCAAAAGAACATAGCATTTCAATATTGAGCAGAGACTGGGGTGCAGCCTGCTTGAGACAGAAAGACTCCAATATTTTCAGAGTTACTCCTGAGGTGCTCCATCTTTATCCCCAGAATTTCAGTGTCAATGGCAGAGGCCTCCTCACCTTAGAAGGTGCAGCACTACAAGGCAGGAGCAGCACTTCAGTTCTCATAGGAAATCAGAAGTGTCTCCTCACCAAAGTCACATATTGGGCCCTTACGTGCCTTGTGCCTTTAGGCAAAGGGACTGCAATTGTGAGACTTGACATAGACAATATGTCATATCCTGCTGGGGAAATAAGCTACAGTGAAGAATTCACCCCAGTTTTCCTCTCTCTTCTGCCTTCCACAGGCCAATTTCTGACAATAATGGTTTCAAAAGTTAGGCAAATGGAAGACATGTATGTTTTCATTGGAGGCTCTTCCTGCACCAATGTTACTAGCAATGGTACCAGTTTGCAATGTGTGCTTCCTCAGCTTCCCACTGGAGAACATAATGTGACCGGCGGGATTGTGCAGAGAGGTTGGGCTTCCTCAAGTTTGGTATTCACTTCAGTCCTGACAGTTATCACAGTGGAAAACAGCCATGGTAAGTAGGTAGATGATTCTGGGGAGCATAAGTCTGTAATCTCATTGAATTGATCTGAGAAGCAGACCTGGGGAGTTATAGCAGCAAACTTAAAATTTCAGAATTACATTTGACTGGAATCTTGCTGTTTTTGTGAAATAATTTGCTATTCTAGATTAGAATTTTTCCTCAAAGTGATAAACATATGGTTTTTCTTGCAAGTCATAGATTGTTTTCTTTTAACACATACATCATGCTTATATTTTCTTATGACAATCTGTTATCCTGCCACAAAACATAAAAACCTTTTTTTTGTTTGATGTTCAGAAAACACTTGTGATATCACATTTTTAATAGCAGAAATGCTTCGCCATCTTAGTTCCAAAATCCCATTAGTAGCTTTGAGACAAAGTCCAAGTATCATAGCTGACTTTCAGCACCTTATGTTGACTTTCTTTAGTCATTCTATGTTTGGAGACATGCTTCATGAAAGTAGATGGCCAGCAAGACCATGTGTTAATTGTCAAATGAAGGGCATTACAAGGTGTTAATAGATCACATTACAAGATAGCAGTGGGATTCTAACAGGTTATTAATAATAACCTTTTATACTAAAGTTTAAATTTGTTGCTATCCATCTTAGAGTTTATGTGTGTGTTGTCTGGAGTGATAAAACAGGGATGGGTAATCAGAGACTCTCAGGACACTATAAGCTCCTCTACTTTTTTTTGCTCCCAAAACCTCTCAAAATCCTACTTCTACAGAATGATTTTTGGTAGCCTAATTATTTTGTATACACATTAATATTGAAAGTAGACATGCTAAGCCTCTCTTTGGGTGAGTTTTGGAAAGGCTCAAAAACATTTCCAAAAGCAAACCCTACCAAGAAAATAGATTTTCTCCTGCTCCATTCCAAGACCACAATAAAAGAAAATAAATAGAAAAGAACAAATGAAAATTGCTTACACTTTGTGTAAGGTTTTACTCTTCATACTTATATGCCATCTTATTTGTATATTATATTACTTTCCTTAAAGATTCATGAAAGGAACAAGAACACTCATTGTTTTTATATATTATATTATTGACTGTCTTCCAGAACATAGTATTGCATTTCTAAAGTGTAATGGGAAGCTGCGGATGACAAATTTCAGCAATAGCAAATTGTGAAATGCTTTGCACATTATTTCTTTTTCAAGGCAATCTTGATGGAGGAGAAATATATATGCATGGAAATGGATTTTCTCCAGGAAATACCTCAGTTTCCATTTGTGGTTCTCCTTGTGAAATGCTGAATGTGACCACCACAACTGATCTGAGCTGCTTAACGGGGCCTTTGAACGGTCAGTGGAATGACTGAGATGTGTTAATTGATAGAGAAAGAAAATATGTTGACTGCGCTGCCAACTGCTTCTAACTGCTATGGGTATAAAACATTAGTGTGAATCTCTTGCTGCCATTTTAAATATAATAAAAGAAACTGGTAAGAAATTAGGGATTGTCCTTCAATATGAACCTGAAAGAATATGGCACATATCCATGAAAAATTTTATAGGGGATAATTTAGAATAAACTGATTTTGATTTCTATTATATGACATGCTCATATATTGACTCTTAAGCCTGTATCATCTTCTTTCTGTGCAATTTGTTTCTTGGAAAGAAAACCCTAACATGCAAATGTTTTTAATGGTTTTTAAAAGAGTTCATACGTTTTTTTAAAAGTCAGAACTTCTCTTCTCTTCTCTTCTCCTCCCCTCCCCTCCCCTCTTCTTTTCTCCTCCCCTCCCCTCCCCTCCCCTCTTCTCTTCTCTTCTCTTCTCTTCTCTTCTCTTCTCTTCTCTTCTCTTCTCTGTAAAATCTAGAAAATGTGACATCAAACACACTGGATGAAAAATGTCCTAGAACTTGCCATGAGTTGTTACTCTTTTCTGTTCTGCCAAAATTATGATAAGGCAACTACCTATCTTTCTAAAGCAACCATAATTTGTCTTTACAAATATCTTCTTTCTGAAAAGTTAAAATCCTCAGCCAAAGTTGTAGAATTGTAGGTTTATTATACATCGGTATGTTTCTTTATTATTATATGTAAAGTTGCTTTGTTATTTTTCTGTTGACAAGTCAGAGTAATAAATGTATTCTGATGAGAGAAACAAACTAGAGTAACTGATTCTCATACAATCTAAAGAAACCAGGGAAACCTCCATTGGAGAGAGAGAGAGAGAGAGAGAGAGAGAGAGAGAGAGAGAGAGAGAGAGAGAGAGAGAGAGAGAGAGAGAGAGAGAGAGAGAGATTAGGCATAATCAATTAGCTGACTATATTTGTTCCTAAAAAAAGAAACAGAAGGGGAGAGAATATTTCAAGTGCTAGTAGGAAATAATTTATTGTACAGAAGGTTGCTGTCTTTTAGAAACTTTTTTTTATAAAGGGTGCTACAAAACCAATTTGACCTTGTAAAAACATCCACATCTAAAATGAGATAAGGTGAGGTCAACATTCAGCACAAATTGTTTTAATAATAAACAATAAATTAATATTTTATAAGTTTATTTTATTTCTAAATTACTGAAATAATAAACATGTCAAATAATCTGGAATTAATAATAAGAACAATCTTCACTTTCAGGGAAAAAAAGGTAAGTTAGTATAAATTTAAGTTTTCAAAACATTTTCCTTGCCTGTCTTTGCTTATCAGCTTTTCCTTTATTGGTTTACATTCTCTTATAAAACAAGTGAACTCACAATTTTTTAATATATTTCTGAATTACTGTTCTCTGCCAACATTCCCACAATGTTTTGATATCTTACATATCTTTTTTGTGGTAAATAATTTAGGAAACATCCACTTTAAACTATACAAAAATAAATTTCTAAGCATCAGAGTAAAATGAGTTCAGCTAAATTATGAAATATACAAAAACCATTGCATTGAATTTCCCAATTGGATTACATTCATTCATAAGAAATGTAGTTGTTAGTTCTTGCAATATTTTAAACTGCCATTAGATGTCAGTAAATGAACATTGATTACTATTACTGATATTATACTGAGAGTTTTCATTATTTTTATTATATGTGTTGTGCAGTTGCTTCAAACCACATACTGATTACTTTTGCTAGTAGAAGAAGACAGAACTTGAGAAATAGCCTGCAAATAAAAGTTTGAGTAACAGAAGAAATATCTGAGGTTTTTAGTTTACAATAAACCAGCTGAGCTAAATCAAAGGCAGGCTGAGAGGAATAGTCAACATTGGTTATGTTATGAACCCAAGGAAGAATGTCAAGAATAGGCAAAATCCTTACATCACTTTTTCTCCCACAGTGAAGACTAGAATGAGAAAATCAAAATATTTTTAAAGAACAGAAAATATTCTGAGGCCTAGGATTAGGTCTGAGTTCTGCATTTCTCTGAGAAGACACATGATGATGGTGGCTCCATGGATTGAAAAAAGATGCTTGTTCATACAATAAGCAATACTGCATGTTGTAAGAAATAACTCATCCTGTCTCAGATTTGTGTCAATTTGGCATCTGTTTATTACACTGTAATACTGGAGTAGTTAATAGGCAAAGACAATTGCTGACATAATCTCATCCTCCTCTTGCTGTTTTTTTCAAATAGCAAAAAAGTATTTTGTCTAGGCTTCAGACTAGCAGAGTTATAAATGGCCTGAAGAGACAGGAAGAGCTCATCTGTTATTCTATGGCTAGTTTTATTCCTCAGAATATGAAGCCTTGTTGATCTTCTCCCTTGCTGCCTTCTTCCTGAAGTGCATCAGAGATGATAACAGGATGGTTATTAATGTCATTAATGTAGGATATGGAAGCCTTGTTTAAATAGGGGAAAAAAGCTAAAACACAAAGTTGTTGAAGTTTGTGAAGAATGAAGAATTTTAAGGACATAATAAGAGATACAAGAAGAGGTTCTGAAATCTATTGTTAGAAAGATTAAAATGGAAGAAATTTTAGGAGATCAAGAGAAAGAAAGAAACATTTAACAAGGATAGGAGATGATAGAAAAGCTTGAATGGATACTTTGCATCACCTTCGTTGCAGAAAAAAAATGGATCAATCTGAGTTGATCCTTTCAGAAGGGGAAGCTGAGAAGCTGAGAAAAGGAGTGATGATAAAAAATGGAGGGCATCGTTCCAATAGATAATGCTAAAAATCCTAGAAAAATCAGGAAAGAATTTTTAATAAAGATAATGAGCACCTTGCAGTTCAGATATTCAGAATAAATTTCCAGAATCAAATTCCTTCAGTTCTATATATCTCTTTTATGGTTGGTTCCAAATATTTTTTTTTCTGTAGATCTCTGAAAAATCCAAAAACAAAGGTGCTAAAATCTCCATGTCTTTTCTTTCTTCCACTGTGTGACACAGAAAAGAACAGAAGTAGAATCTTTAGCTCCAGATTGACCTTTTCAATTGGCAGATTTAGTAACTGATTTAAGATGCTGCCATTGTCCTTTAAGAATTTTACAGAGGTTGTGAGGTTTTTTTTCTCTTTTCCATAGTCAACATTTGTTAGGGTATTATGTAAAATGGCATTCAGTTAGTTCCTCCTTTTAGTTCGACTTACAGTGCAACTATGGGTATATGTATGCACACAAACATACATGTAACTTGCACTGAATTGAGTGGAATTTATTTTTAAGAAAAAGAGTTCAGCTGGAGAACCCATAACTTTCCAGATGTTGCTGATCCAAAATTCTCAATGTTACCAGTGCTGAGGAATCCTGGAGAATGTACCACCACAACTCTGGATTGCCAAGTTTCCTTCATTTATAATATAAGGCAATAGTCTTGGGAGCTTTGTAGTTATCTCATTTCCATAATATTTTTATTTGTGTTTAAATAGACACTTCCACAGCCATGCAGAGTAGTGGGAAGAGTAAGATCTAAACCAAGGGTCCCCAACTCCCGGTATGTGGACCGGCACCGAGCCACGGCATGCCAGAAACTGGGCCATGCAAAAAAGCAAAGCCCCATCCGTGGGATGCAGGCAGTACATGAAACCACACCTCCTCCGGTCCACGGAAAAACCTTTCTTCACAGAACCGGAAACAATTTTTCCTGCCTTACATATAGGCAAATCTTTGGATTGACTCTGAAAATATTGATATTAATTGTAGATTGTTGGATTTTTTTTAAAAAAAATCTATCAAATTTAGTCTGAACTTCACTTTTTATTTTATTTTATTTTATCACTTTATACAAGATTCCATGGACACAGCTACATTCTTAAGGTGATTGGGGGGGGGAGCTATTTTTATAAAAGTGATATTTGGGGAGTAGGAAAGAAACACACACAAAAACATATACATGCAGTATTTACATACAATATATATATTTCCATGGTGGTTTATAATGACAGAGTATAATGAAACATTAACTTTGACTGATACAGTGGTATTCATAACAAAATCACAGGTTTTAACATTAATATCATGAGTTAACTGACAGCAGTGTTTACTTAGATCACCTCTATATTGATATTTGCGTTAACTCCAGGATCATCTCCATATTCCAGTGATCTCAAAGTGTTGTCCCTGTTGGGCCCTGAGCCATTTATTTTCAGCACAGCCTATGTTTTGTTGTGAAAGTCCAGGTATAAAAGAAATTTGGATTATATTAAAATGAAAGCAACTGCATATTAAGGATTAACACTATACATTATATACTTTTTACAATGCCCACAAAAAGAGATACAAAGGAAAGGTGAGAGCCTCATCAACTTAATGTCAAAGTCTTCTTGGAAGCCTTTGGGGGGAAAAAATGCTTTTCAACTGACAAGCTCTGAATGAAAATTTAAATAAAAGATTTGATATTTAACAACAGTCATAAATCAACCTAAGGATGATACTCAGGTACAGATAACAGCAGGTAAATCAGACTTGCAATTGGGTGAATTGGAAGTCAATTTGTTGCTGAGAGAATGGAAAGCGAAGAAGCTTTGTTTGAGAATTGGAGGCTCTTTGGAGAAGGCTGAAAGAGGCATGAATTTAAAAGACTTAGAGATAGGTTGCATGGATCAATGACGAATTGAACTTTCTTAAGAAAGCTGATGGAGATTGTGAAATATAGATTTATTATATTATATTATATAGATTTATTATATTCAGTCAAAAGATGATGTCAAGAGATGTTGTGGTTCAACTTGCACAAAAAACTTCTGAACAACAAATGCTGCAGAGATATTCACAACAAAGAACTATGATTTTGGAGAATAAAATGCAATTATTGGGAAATATCCCAATTATAGTTTTAAGGAAAAAGTTTATTATTAAGAATCAATCAAAGATATTTGATCCTGGACAGATGAGAGAAAATGACTGCAGTGGTTTATGGTAGATTAGAAGCCATTGGGGACTTTCTATGTGTGAAATACAATAATAGATTGTTAACAAAGGCCTTTAAAATTTAGTTTTGTTGTTGGATTTACCTGTTAACTGTTTTTTTTTAAAACAGTAAATACATGGTAAGTCAAATTGCCTGGGCAAATAGAGTTTATAAATTGTAAAGCTTTTTTTTTTTTTTTTGCAAAGGTAATTTTTAAAAATATACTATATATATCAGTATTCAACTGGGGGGACAATATATGTATATATTTTAATGCATATTTTGTCTTATATAGTTTTTGCTTTGTTGTTATTTCCCTTTTTTCTGTTGAAATTTGTGTTTTAACTTTGGAAATACAATAAACATTTTACCAAGTCTCAATAACTGTTGAAAACTAAGAGTGGCAGTGAAAGTGTTGCAAATAATCAATAGGGGGACTGGGAAAAGGAGACTTCCTTCTATATTTCTCTAATTCTTGATGTCCTCTCATCCCCCAACCCCCATTTTTCAGCATCTCTAGCGGTTCTCTGTACTATGACCTATTCTGCAGAAGAGAATGGCGAAGACTGCAAAGCAGCTGGTGCAGCACTGATCCAGTGTGACATTCAAATCAAAGCCAATGCTGATGCTGTTACAGCAGCCACCCCATTCCTATTCTTTTGTGATGATTTGGCTTATTCCTCTTTAAGATCTAACAAGACCTCTATCAACTCATCCAATGTCCACTTTTTTGGCCTCCTTCTCAGGTTAGATATAGCTTTTTTTTTTTTTTTTACTCTAGCGGGGATCTTACACATTTCTTTCAAAATATATAGTGCCCAGTCCAAAGCAAAATCTATGGAATGCTGCAGCAGGAAAAAGATTAGGGATTATGACATACAGATATATAAAAAAACTATCTCAGTTATGTTGATTTACTGCAGGGGTGTCAAACTGCCGGACCACAGGCTGGACGCATCATCTGGAAGCCGCGCCGACCCCATTGCTGGCAATGGCAAAACTGTCCCAATACATCGCGTGACGTCACGTGATGTCGCAAGTTTGACATCTCTGATTTACTGCATAAAAATGCAATATCAGCAATTCTATGAAGCATTGATCTAGCTAATGTTGGCAAGCAGATTCATTGTAGATTTAAGGCAGAGTTAGACAACCAGTGGCCCTTTAAATGTTGGACTTCAACTCTCAAGACACTCCATCACTGCTAGGGCTCATGGCAACAAATCACTGTCCCACCTGAATAACTAGGTATCAGTTCCTTAATGGTATACATTGGCCTGATGTTTAGGGAAGTGGCTACATTACTGAAGGTTATCACCTTTCAGCTTGCAATTGTGCAACACTTCTCTATTTTGAATTGCAATCTGATATACAATAATTAAGGTGTACCTGACATCTCCTGTGTAGTAAGCTCTAGTCTGTGCGTTCTGCCATGCTGCAATCTTATAATTGATACTCTTTTTTTTGCAATTTTTCTACAATTTCCAAAATTGTCCACACAACTCCACCCTTGCCCCCAATGAATTTGTTTATATCTAACTTGATTGGGATTAACTTGTTAGTAAAAAAAAGAAAAAGGGATGGGTTGTAGTAGGTAGCAAAGGATGTTTTGTCTTGATATCTGTAATAATTTGGGTAGCCAGGATACAGGTCAGATTTTTAGTACATTTCCTGCTAATTCCTGGGGTGTTAAGATTTTAAAAAGAGTAGCAAAGAAGTGAGAATATAACAGTCCTATGGCCAGCTTGCAGAGTGATTTAATAAACAGTTTTATTAGCTCCTCTGATGACTGAGACAATAATTATTGCTGAAGGCAATCATGCAACTATTCTCTCTCTCTCTCTCTTTTTTTTTGCAGATACAAACATGGTTTGTGGGGATGGGGATTCATCTTTTCATAGTGACATCTTAAGTCACAGGAGTAAAAAGAAGTTGGCAAGTCTAATGAGGAATTGTGCTGCTTGGTTTCGGTGATGATAGGCACCGAAGTTCTAACTGCCTTTCACACAGTCTTAAGGATTAGTAAACCTGAAATTTGTTAAGGCATTTGGAACGCATACTAATCATTGCTCAGTATATAGACGTAGATATTAGAATCTTAAACGCTCACTACCCTAGCAGGCAGCTGTCAACAAGCAGAGCTAATTAAGAATGACCCTTCATTTGTTTTCCCCCTGATAATTTTGAGTATCTCTCACTCCATCTACCATTTCCTCATGTGAACAGAGACTGTACAGAAAGGGGCCCCACTAAACTAACTGGCACATATATCGAATCTGCTTAGCCTGGGCTGTTAAGTAAGTTTAATTAATTTACTAAGTTAATGTTCCAGTGCTAGCATGAAAGCATCATTGCTATCAGCTGGGTAGCAGGAATTGGAACCCTAAATGAGCTCATTTTTTCACAGTTGGAATTAGGGACCAGTTAGCCAGTTATATGGTTTTCCAATTTCTGCACTTGCCCTAAGGGAGTTGCAAGTTATTCATTCCCCAGGATTAAGTGTGAGTAAGAAAAAAGAGCTACTTGGGATTTACTTCCATCTTTGACTCAAGCAGTGTCTATTCTCTTTCATTTTCTGCCCTAGAAGTGAATGTGTATGTGTGTCATTTTGAGAGGCTGGCAGGATAGCATCTCTAAGAAATGTTTCCTATGTGTATTTTTTTGTTGGAAAGGTTTGCAGATAAAGGTGTGTGTGGGGGGGGGAAGCAAAACAAATAAACAATAAAAGAATGGAAACAAAATTACAGAAATTTGCAAAGTTTGACAAATGGTGGTCTGGAGTTGCCACAAGCTAATGGCTTGCGATGATTAATAAGAGTAAAAATAATTGCATTTCATTAAGATTGATGACACCCCATTTAACCTCCCTTCTCGTTTCAGCCCTAAAGTGGAAAGAGATGAAGTTCTCATCTATAATAGCTCCTGTAACATTACCATGGAAACTGAGGCAGAGATGGAGTGTGAGGGACCTAATCAGCCAATTACCGCCAAGATTACTGAGATATGGAAAAACTGGGGCCAGAACACTCAGGTATAATCAAATCTTTTTTATAGACTGATTCAAACAGCTTAAAATTAAATTTGTGATATTGTGTACATTTAAGTGAAAAAAAAAAAAATCTTAGGCCAGGCAGAGGCAATATATAATTTTAAATGCTTTCCAACTGAATAGCAGATCTAATGCACAGCAAAGGAACTAATTCTTAACTATGGTTAACCATGCTTTAATAAATATGAATGAGACCTGCTGTATTTAATTGCTTTTTGTTGTCTCTTTATTTTTACAATCTCCTTTCTTATAAATGATGCTTCTTCCTGCCTCTGTTGCTGAAATCAGAGATCTCAATCACAGTTTTTTTTTCCTGAGTTATTATGGTATCTACTCATGTTCTTGAGGCAATGGGCTATTAGCTAGTTGAAACAGGAAGATGATAAGCTTTATTGGAATATGGACTAGCAGTTGGATACTTCTTGCATATTGCCAGATATTTTTTTTTTTTTAAATCATGTTGCCTCTTTGGTCCTTATGGAAGAATTAAAATAATTAAAATAACTATTTCTGATTTGTGTGTTTTTATTTTGAACAACATGGAGTTAATCAATTGATGTGTCATTTGTGCATACCATTAATATCTGTAAGAAATATAAATATTGCTCACACTTCTCTGTCTTTCCTCCCTTTGGTCCATATTTGGACTGCTGTAGGAATTCTATGTGTACACATATACATATTGCGTAACATACAAGTAATGTTTTTTAAAAAAGATTCACTTTTGTCCAAAAAACCTGGTAGTTTCAGTGCTGTTTAGACAAGTTCAGTGCAAAAGACAAGAATTCATGCAGATGGTATATTTATGTCTATTGGATGTTTTTAAATTATAGTAAGTATAATTAATATCCAATGAAGTCCTTCTTTTTTCTCAATTCAGCCTGTGTATACACTACTTATGCTTTCCTCAATTGGGAGACATGTAATCTGCCAAGAGTCATTGCATTGCAGTGCGTAACAAATTGAATAAGTAAATAAAGGTAAACAGAAACATTTTTAGTGTAAATGTGGGTAGATGGGGAAAATGACAAGAAAATCTGCTTGCATAGTTTTCTGTTTGAGTAGTTTTTTTTTTTTCCTCATGGAGGCAGCTCATGAACTTAGTCTTTTCATTACAGAATCCATTGCAGTTTAGCAGTAATTCCTTTTACCTTTTATCTTCTGGAAACGATAGCTAGAAAATGGTTTCAGGGTTAGGAGATGAGAAAATATTCTGAGGATGATCCTTTAAAATTAAAACATTATTTAAATAAATGAATTTGGGGAAATGATAGGAGAATAAAACTTTAACTTGGCACAGGGACTGTAAGTTGGTCCTTTTTACATAGAGCCTGTGGGAGACATTTAATTAGCATCAGTCTTACCAAGAATGAATGAATATAGAATTTGATTTCTTTACATTTTCCTGGCTATAAATAGGTCTTGATCTGGCCATGTGCTACTTATTGTCATTCCTCTCTCTAATTAATATTGTGAGAAGGGAAACCTGGGACAGCCAAGCATCAATTTTTTGATAGTTTTGATCTCTCATCTTAGCATTACTATAAATTTTCCTGAGGTCCTGGAAACGAATTCAGAAGGCAGATGGGATGGACTTTTTAGTGGGGCAGGGGATGTCAACTTTTCTTCACAAACTTACTTAATGAAGTAAGAAGGGTCCATTTAGTACATAGGCCATCAAGTCCAAACTCCTGCCCTATGTAGGAACATAAAATAAAAGATTTGTGACTGACAGATGTCCTTCCTTTGCTTGATCACACTCAGTGAATGGGAGCTCACTGCCTCTCTGAGGGATTAGTTCCAGTGTTCTAGTTTAAGTGACTTTACTTTTAAAAGCCCCCCCACCCAATAGTATTCAACTGGTTTCCACCTTCCCATCTTTCGGATTAAGGTCTGAAATGAGGGAGGTTCTGAGATAATCACCTAGCAGCTTTTGCCCAAGTAAACAATCGAGATGTCTATTTTCTATTGTATCTGAGAAGTCACACCATGCTTGGGGGCAAGAGTGCAATCAAGAGTTCCATTTCTATTTACCACAAAAGAGTCTGGGCAGCATTAAATAGATGGGGCTGCTGTTACCGGTACTTATTTGTGTTGCACTGTTGATGTGAATGATCTAGGAAAGAAATATTTGTGAAGAAGATAATTAAACTGTAAGGTTGTGTAGCTATCTTCACAACTATATATTACAGGAATGCTTGTTTTCTTAGTGATGCAAATGGTTGCCAAGTCTGTCACCTTACATAGCTGAGGGCCTGGAAATGCTGACCATTTCACACTGAGAAATGCAGTTAGGGACTATTCATGTGAATCATGTGAATATAAAGATAGGTTTATGTTTCTAACAGAATAGTTTGGGAATGAGGCAATAAAATGGAGTATATAACTTCAGACTACTGTTTAGTTGTTAAAATCATGAGTTATGGTGTATATCATTAAGAGAAATGTTATCTGTGTAATTGGAAGTAATGATCTGGGTTCTCTGTAAATTTTGATAAACTAACAGGAGTAGGAATACATAGCTTTGTATTCTAGGAAGAAGCATGCATGTAGATGATCATTGCATAGACAATTTACTATAATCATTGCAATATTTTCATTGTCAGGTTGCAATGAGTTCCACATACAATACATGCATATGAAGAAATTATAGCCTGAATTTGTAAATCTGGGATTTAAATTTCCTGCCAATTACCTTTAAAGGATGAGCACCATCAATTTCATTCTGAGGAAGAATCTATTCTCTCTCTGCCATTAATGATTATTTTTATTCTACCTCCCTTATAGATTTTTATTATCTGTGGACATTTTGTATTTTGTATATTTGCCGTTGATCATATCGATCAAATTACACAGCAAATGTATGTGCATGTATAGTGTGTGTGTTAGTACATCTTCTTTTGGAGAAGAAAACTCTATATTCAGTTCATTTTGCCACTTTCTTGTTACACCACATGGACCCATTCTGTTCTAAAAGAAATTATAAATTGCAGAATCTTGAGTATACCAACTGAAGCCTAAGTAGCATGTATGTGTTGAGGAGGAGCAGATAGGTCAGATAAGTGGTTTCAATTTTACTTGACAGCCTCTTGCTAAGATTTATGACACTGTGCAGTATATACATTCTTCTACATAAAGGCTTTAATCATGTCGTGCAAACTGGCCTTCCCTTCCCAGTGGAAATAATGGTGCCAGTCAGGAAAATGCATTGATGGCCTCTTGTACATTGGGTTACAGTAATGGTGCTATTAGCAAGAGGTACAAAATGTCAGTGAAGTAATGGAACCTCACCTTTTCCCTTATGCATGGACCTCTCTAAGGAATTTAGACAGTTCTGCATGCATTGATTCTAAAAATGTGTTATCAGTTGGCATCTAACTTTGATGGCATTAGCAAAATAAATTTATTCTGACACATACTAGATAGTTCTGGGAAACTCTGATATTGAGAAAATGACATGTCAATGTTTCACTATTCTTCCTTTACAAAAAAGCAACTGATCTTTTATTTCACCCAAATAGCAATTCATTAAATTGCATTCAAAAGATCTTTCTTTCCTTCTTCTGCTTCAAATTATGTGTTATAACTGTTTATATAATTCTTGAGAATTGTAAGCCGACTTAATTTTACTTTTTTTGATAAAAGTATATGAAGTGGAATTTTATATGCTTACTAATGAATATGTACATAATAAACATGCAAAGCTACAAACCTACAGTATTACAATCAATATACCTTTTTCAGAATTGGGAACAGACTTACGGCAAGTTCTGAAAATAGTCCTTATATTCCTGAACATTATTTTGCTTTAGTGGCATTTTCCAGATTCTGCTACTTGCTTTATTTTGACCAAGCAAAATCCAACTTTGCAAGGTAGATGCTGCTTGCAGAACAAACGGACAGGTAGCTACATAGCAGTGTCCAACTTTGCTCTGAAGTGTTAACTTCCATATGGATGAGTCTTAGAAGGAATGGATAGATTGGCAGCACACCGAGTAGCCATTTGATTTCTTTGATTTGCACTGTGGATTAGATGAGTGAAACAGTGTGATGAAATAATACCAGCAAATGCTGCCCTGTGGATTTGGAGAAAGATGAAAGGGAAGCTTGCTGGAAACTGGGTAATGAATTAGATTGGATGGAACAGAGTTGGCTACAGTAAGACTGTTTCTATTTGCAAAGGCTTCTGGTAGACCCAGTTGCAGAAATTATGTTGTAATGTCAGAAATTGATTAAGAAAGCAATGTAGGGGTTGTTTTTTTGGTTTCTGTTGGCTATACCATCACATGATGACCAAAGGATGAGGACAGCAATGCATTATCACTCATATGTTCAATATTTTGCATGCCTTTCATACATATTTCCAAACCAGAAAAATCTAACTAGTGGGAAAATTTGGCCATAATAATATATACGTAAGAAATGATAAAAAACAAGAAAAACAAAATTTATGAGAAGAACTTACAGTATTTCCTGAGCATTTGTTCCAGAGGCCTTTCCTGTTATTGCCTTACAAATTCTTTTGACTCATCCTTGATGAGAACTGGTTTATTAGAATCCATTTAATATTGATTTTGACTTTGGGACTTGGCTTTCTTAGATCTGACAGATTTCCAGAATCCAATCCTTAATGTGTCAACTTTTCCCTCCACTTCTCTCCAAGTGTTCCCAGCAATGTTTTCTTCTTTGTTCTTTGGCAAGTGACCTTCTGCTAAGATGGCAGGAGCAGGAGGAAGCACCAGTGAGCAACTTGCACTTCTAGGCATAAATAGTAAGGACTGAACTGGGAATCTGATTGCTTTCTCTGCAGTAGCTGCCATACATCTTACTCTGGGGAAGATAAAATCTAAAAGCAAAAGCATTCATTTTCTCTCTTCCTGTATAAGACTTAAAGCTATTCTTCCTGCTGTTTCTTAATTTTTTCCCTCGCAAGTTTACTTTTTGTAAGATGAACTTATTGAGCATTAAATAAGTTTGAATTGTGTTATTGCCTCCTGCCTACTTTTTCAAACTACATCAGCATTTTTGAGTTGGAAGATTTAAGCATCAAAAAAGTGAAGTCACCTCTTTGTTTAAAGGTTTAGTCTCATGTATCTAATATCATACCCACCTACCCATCCCCACTCACTCATCTCCAAACCAATATTAATTTCTTAATATTTCTTCATTTCTTATAGTCTTACTCTAAATATGATTGCTTATGCTTTAAACTCTGTATCTCTTTCTCCCACCATTACATATTGAGAGACTTTTTTGCTGGCCATTTTGTAGTCATGGACTTTTAAGAGCCATATCCAGTGTTTTATCATTTTATTTATATATTAGTTCAATGTAATTACCATGTAATTCAGTGTAATGGCTACCTATCTCAAATGAATTATTCTAACAACTAACAGTGTTCAAAAATATGAATAACAGAAAGGCAAAAACAAAACAAAAAAACAAACACCAAAGAGCAGTCATGGTAAAAATAGATTCGTCAAAAACAATTAACATAACCAATTTATGGGCTCAACCCAACCTCTTGCCCCTCAGGCCCAATGGCAGAACCAGGTGTTTAAGGACTTACAGAAGCCTGACAGGTCAGGACTAATCTGATTTCCAGGGACATTATGTTCTAAAGCTTGGGGGACACAACAGAAAAGGCTCTCTTCCTGGGTTCTACCAAATGACACTCCTTAATAAATGGAACCTGGAGTATGCCTGTTCTGCTGGATTTAATGGGATGAGTAGATATGATTGAGGAGAAGTGGTCCATTAAACAACCCACCCCATGCCATGAAAAAATTATAACCATCCCCTGAATTGAACCCAGAAGCACTCTTGTAACCTATGGAGCTCATGGAGCAAAGATGTAATATGCACAAAATGAGGAGAAAACATAACTGCTTGTGTTGTTGACTTCTGTACCAAGTATAGTTTCCAAAGTAAGGGCAGCCTGAAGTGCAGAGGCAGTAACCCATTCAGGAAGTGACTAGAGCATGGCTGACTACAAGTGGGGCTTCATATTCTAGGAATGGGTACAACTAGTGCACAACAAAAAGCTAGGTCTGACTAAAAAGGATCCAGGTATCCAATTCATCCAGGGTTCTCTGGAGTACCTGCACAACCATCTTCTCCACAACTTTCTCCAAGAAGAGAAAGTTGGAAACTGGACCAAAATTTCTAGTACTCTAGAGTTTAGTGATAGCCTCTTGAGGAGAACCGCTACCTCTTTAACAGACAGCAGGACAAAGAGGAATTAATCACCCCAAATGTCACCATCTAGGAGGCCTTGGCCACTGAGGCTCTGGATAACCTAGGAGAGGCCCATGGCTGTCATGGTGGCCATGAAATCTTGAACTTCCTCTGACCCCACTTCTAGAGAAGGCAGAGACTAAAGGATCATGTCTGTTATGTCCTGAGCCTGTGCAAGCAGGCTCGGGGCATTGCAAACGGTCCCGGGCAGGTGCAAGCTGCCTGGGACCAGGCAGGCTGTCGCCAATACTTGTGCGCATGCGCAAGTGCTGGCGTGCCAAAAGTTGCAGATTGACCTGGGAAAGGCCTATAAAAGAGGCCGAGAGTTTTGGGCGTTGCCGGCGTCTTCCAACTGTAAGCTGAACTAAAGAATAAAGAGTTCCTGAGAACTACAACTGCTTCTCGTGTCTTGCCATTTCGCGAAGGACGCAACACTGGCGACGAAGGTGGGATTGCCTTACATCAACGAAAAGGTGTAAGCTTACCCGAGTGAGTCCTGAGCGGCAGGAACGGCGTTGACTCGGCAGCTACCCGCCAATCCAGTGTGCATTCGGGGGTAGGCTGGCTGATAGACCCTTCCTTCTACAAAAATGGCAAAAATTGGAAGGCTTTCGGAATTCGACGTCTCACATCCAGAGAGGTGGGAGTCCTACGTAGCCAGGGTGGAAAACTACCTCAAGGTGAACCAAGTGAGGGAAGATAGTTTAAAGGCTGCCACCCTGCTGTGCGTTTGCGGTCAAGACGCATTCGAAATCACTGAGAACCTTGCAGCACCTGTTCCTCTAGAGTCTGTCAGCTACGCAGATCTAAAAAAGCTATTGAAGGAGCACTTCCAGCCTAAGATGTCCATCATCGCATGGCGCCACACCTTCGAGCAGAGGGATCAATGACCCGGAAAATCGGCCAAGGAGTACATTGCCGCATTGAGGAAAGCTGCCAAACATTGTGAATTCAAGGACCTTGAAGAACGACTGAGGGACAGATTTGTATGCGGACTAAGGCATAGAGAGTTACAATAGAGACTTTTTGCCAAGGAGGACTTGTCTTTCCAAGATGCCTTGAGAGAGGTCACCGCAGAAGAAGCAGTGGGCAGCGCCATCAAGAACATACGGCCAATCAGAAACAGTCCAGATGCTGCATCCGTGCACCAGGAAGAAGTCCAAAGGAACTCTGAGGAGGATCCTGACGAGAAAGTGGACCGTCTCCACCCCACAAAGGAAGGGAAACAAAAAGGAAGCTCTTCAGCTCTCCCCAAGTGCATCGGCTGTGGAGGTCGCCACAAGAGAACTGACTGCAAGTTCCGCTCCGCTATCTGCAGGGCGTGCGGAAAACAAGGACACATTGCAGCTGTGTGCCTGGGCCGACAGAAGGTACAACCTCAGGAAGAATTACGCCTGAAAGGTACCAGGGTTCCCAGCCAGAATAGGGTGGGGTTTTGCGCTTCGCAAAGAAGCATCTATAGGACAGGCACACACAAGCCCATTAAGAAAAGCTGTCACTTAAGGTGAAGCTACAAGGGGTTCCATTAACTATGGAACTGGACACGGGGTCTGCACTTTCGATCATTTCTATGCATACATTTAGGAAGATTTGTTCCGGCAGTGGAACCCAGGCCAAGTTGAGGCCTTCTGACATTGTGCTAACAGACTTTCAAAACTCCAGAGTGTGTGTTAAGGGGGAGGCCACCCTTAACGTACAGTATAAGGATTTTGAGGCTCCACTAGACCTATTAGTAGTAGGGGGTGAATGAATGAGTCTCATAGGACTCGATTGGTTTGAGGCCTTGGGGATACACGTCACAGGGCTCAACAGCCTACAAACACTCGACCTACAGGAAGTCTGCAAAGAATTTGCAGATGTTTTCAGCCCCCAGCTGGGCACATTCAAAGGACCCCCTGTGTCATTAAAGCTAGACCCCACTGTCACTCCCATTAGAATTAAAGCAAGAAGGGTCCCTTTTGCTTTAAAGAGTAAAATTGACACTGAGTTGGATAAACTGATCCAACAAGGAATTCTAGAACCTGTTGACTCCAGTCCTGAGAGACCCCCATTGTCACGCCTCTCAAGGCAAATGGGGACATTCGCATCTGTGCTGATTACAAATGCACTCTGAATAAGGCATTGCAGTAACATGCCTATCCTGTTCCTGTGGTCAGTCATATCCTGGCCTCCCTCAAGGGGGGGGGCGTGTTTTTGCAAAGCTTGACCTAGCTCAGGCATATCAACAGCTTCCTGTTGATGATGAAGCTGCTATAGCTCAGACCATTGTGACCCACAGAGGGGCTTTCAAGGTAAAGAGGCTACAATTTGGAGTAAATGTCGCTCCTGGGATTTTCCAAAGCGTAATGGAAAACACCCTACGGGGTATACCAGGGGTTTGCCCCTATTTTGATGATGTCTTAATTGCAGGAGACTCCACACACATTTTAGCTGAAAGGCTAAGGGCTGTCCTGTTAAGGTTCAGGAAAACAGGCCTCAAACTTAAGAAGGACAAATGCAAAATTGGGGTGCCTTCTACTGAATTTCTGGGGTTCAAAATTGGTGCTGCTGGGATTCACCCTGCTGAGTCCAAACTAAAAGCCATTATGCAAGCCCCTAGGCCAAAGTCTAAGGCCGAACTACAGGCTTTTCTGGGCCTTCTGATCTTCTACAATTCCTTTCTCCCACATAAAGCTAGTGTAGCTGAGCCTCTTCACAGGTTATTGGATAAACAGGCAGTGTGGCAGTGGTCACAAACACATGAGGCAAGTTTCAATGAGGTCAAGGCCTTACTCACGTCTAACAGTGTACTTGCACATGTCAATGAATCCCTTCCTGTGTGCATCGCTTGTGATGCTTCCCCTTATGGGATAGGAGCTGTACTGAGCCACCTCAGGTCTGATGGAACTCAGGTTCCTGTTGCATATTACTCCAGAACATTGTCTTCTGCTGAGCGTAATTATGCTCAAATAGACAGGGAGGCCTTAGCTGTTGTTGCTGGGATTAAAAAATTCCATGATTTTTTATATGGTAGACATTTCACGGTCTTCACTGACCATAAGCCTTTGCTGGGATTGTTTACCACATGTAAGCAAACCCCCCAAATCATCTCCCCCAGGATGCTCAGGTGGTCTATCTTTTTGTCTGCATATGATTTTTCCCTACTTCACAAGCCTGGGAAGGAAATGGGCCATGCTGATGGCCTCAGTAGATTACCCCTGCCGGTAATAGAAGCTGACCCCGCGCCAGCTATCAATCTTCTTTCTATCCAAGCCTTGCCCGAGTCCCCTCTGAATGCCAGGGATTTAGCCGCTGAATCAGGCACAGATCACACACTTTCACATGTCCTTTCTTGGGTTTTGTCTGGATGGCCTGAGCACTGTCCTGGTCCTGAGTTTCAGAGTTTCTGGTCTAAAAGGAACGAGTTGTCCACCTCTCAGGGTTGTCTGCTTTGGGGAAGTAGAGTTGTCATTCCCACCTCAATGAGGACTAGGGTCTTAGGTTCCCTCCACGAGGGTCATCCTGGCATTGTATGAATGAAGGCTCTTGCGCGCAGCCACTTGTGGTGGCCTGGCCTAGACAAAGACATTGAAGCTAAGGTGCATGCATGTCACCTTTGTCAACGCTCATGCCCTGAAATGCCCCAAGCTCCTGTACATAGATGGGAGGAAACACAGTCTCCATGGTCTAGGGTGCACATTGACTACGCTGGGCCCTTTCAGGGTCAATTCTTCTTGGTCCTCGTTGACAGCCATTCAAAATGGCTTGAGGTTGTACCTGTCTCATCCACCACCACTGCAAAGACTATTCAGGTACTGAGGGGGATTTTTGCTGCACACAGGCTCCCAGACATCATTGTGTCTGACAATGGCCCTCAATTCACTTCCTCCGAATTCCAAGCTTTCTTTCAGGCTAACATGATTCGTCATGCCACCTCTGCACCTTTCCACCCGTCCACCAACGGTATGGCTGAATGCATGGTTCGCATCACCAAGGACGCCTTGAAGAAACTGACCTACGGAGACTGGCATCACAGGTTGGCTGACTTCCTCCTTTCTTATCGCATCACACCGTCCACTTCTACAGGGAAAAGTCCAGCTGAACTTTGTTGGGGGCGCAAACTGACTACCAAGCTTGACCAGTTGCATCCGGACAGACTGCCTCCTTCTGTCTCACACCCCAGGGCACCTAGGCAACTACTTGTGGGTGCCCCGGTTTGGACTCGTAATTACGGGCCTGGTCATACATGGGTCCCCGCTTCTATATCCAGGGTCACAGGTCCTCTGTCTTACGAGGTGTCCCTGGACAACGGTCGTGTCCTGCGTCGGCACATCGACCAACTTCGCCCTAGACGGGACCTTCCTGCTGAGACTCCTGGGTCTTTTCCAGGGGGGGAGGGGGAACCCTTTGGGCAAAGGGAGGGGCATGGGCTGATGCCCATTATCAATGGGGAAGCTACACACAGCTCATCTCAAGATTCCGCAAGTGCTCCCAATAGGAAGTCATGGAGCCCAACTAGAAGCCAAGCACCAATGCCTACTCCAGCCAGGGAGTTACCCCGGGGGCATAATCACTACTCACCCACATCACGCAGTACTCCAGTCAGAGAGAATACCCGGGAGCATCCCAACAATCCATACCCTGCAAGACAGCTGGCACACACTCCTTCTAGTTGGCCCGACTCTACCCCTATCCCTAGAAGGGGGCAAACACACAGGGAGGTGGTCGAGGAACCAAATCCCGACTACAACACCTCTGACATCACTCAGGGGACAACTGAGTTTTGGGACAGTACTGAAACCCACACAAGCCCGGACACAGAACGGGATTCAGGGGACAGACAGCCTCCTGATGGGTCTTGGACGGACATAGGAGGTTCTACAGAAACGCCCAACAGTGACAGTCACTTAGAAGGGCCAGAGAGCCTACAGCTAGGCGGGACAACCAGGTTACACAGAGAAAGAAGCCCTGGCCTGACGAGCCTGGTGGGCAAGCAAGCAGGCCAGGCAGTGGAGCACAGTCCTTGGGGACCACCAAGGCACAATAGGGGGGACAAGCACGCATCACCCCTCAGTCAAGGGGTACTTGGCAGGTACCCAGAACTTAGGAGGTCACAGAGAGCGAGGAAATCTCCTAAGTATTTAGAGGATTTTGTAACCCTATTGGCAAAACAGAGCTAGTAGAAAAGTAGAGCACTGAGGTCGATGGAAAACGGGGATTACCTGGTATTGGAGAACATGGCACTACACTAAAAAATGAATTATGTATTATTGTGGCATGGGTAAAAGTTTTAGCCCGGGGGGAAGGGGTGTTATGTCCTGAGCCTGTGCAAGCAGGTTCGGGGCATTGCAAACGGTCTCGGGCAGGTGCAAGCTGTCGCCAATACTTGTGCGCATGCGCAAGTGCTGGTGCGCCAAAAGTTGCAGATTGACCTGGGAAAGGCCTATAAAAGAGGCCGAGAGTTTTGGGCGTTGCCGGCGTTTTCCAACTGTAAGCTGAACTAAAGAATAAAGAGTTCCTGAGAACTACAACTGCTTCTTGTGTCTTGCCATTTTGCGAAGGACGCAACAATGTCTGGTCCCACATTCTTTACTTCCAGCCTTGCCAGCTTCAACTCTTATAGATAAGGGTTTTTTTCACATGAAAAATACAGTCTTAATATAAATCTAGCCATGCGATGCCTGTTCCCTGATTCCCTGCTCTTATTTTTGGCCCATTAATTAATTAATTGCAAAGGACACTTCCACATTGCAGGCTAAGCTGCTGGTCAGAGCTGTCTTTTTGAAGCCAACTTTACCTATTCAGTGTACATTGTAATGAGCTGGCAACAAGACCAGACTGGTGCTCAGATTTGAAAATGACCATTTTAATATTTGTTTAGTCATTCTTCTGCTTTGTGCCCTTTCCACCCACCCAAGGAAGAGAAACCTGTCTGGGTGCTTCCTCACCAGACTGGTCTACCTGTGCCAGTATTCTCCTTTTAGGGATTGTTCCTTCTTCACTGGGATTCTTCCTTGTTATAGAGTTTCCCTGGGCATTTCTTTTGTTTTCTTGCATGTTTGTGAGAAACTTCTTTCCTCACATTATCTCCCTTAACACAAGCCCTCCCTCCCTCCTTCCCCTTCCATACCACTATGGCAGTGATGGCGAAACTTTTAGAGATGAGTGCCCAAACCGCAACCCAAAACCCACTTATGTATCTCAAAGTGCCAGGGGTGCATCAGCATTTTGGTGTCTTCATGAGGGGGCAGGGAGGTGCCTCTGAGTACCGCCTCTGGCATGCAAAAACCAGGGGCACAAAAATGGGCCACCATGCTGCAAGGTGCAAAAATGGCCACCACCACACCACAGGGTGCAGATACAAGGCGCTGCACCATGCATGAATGGGGCAGGGCTAGTGAATATCACACAGGCACTAGCCCCACCCCATTTGTAACATGTGTGCTCGCGGCCCGTGCACGCATGCATGCATGTAAAATGCTTCCCCCTCCCTTTTCTTCCAGTCCACCAATCAACAATGGTTGGTGACTCTGCTCTACCACCTCTACTCGAGCTTGCTAGTCGTCCGCTTCACTTCTTTTGTGCTGGGCGGGGCTCCTGCTCCAGGCGGCAGTGGTGGCCTGATGCACCTGCTGCTGGCAGCGCGTGTGCCAACAGAGAGGGCTCTGAGTGCTGCCTCTGGCACGCATGCCATAGGTTCACCACCACTGCACTATGATTTTGATGCTAAAGTAAAATAAAGCAACAGAAACAGGTTGCTCTTCCATTCCTACCATCCTCTGCAGACAAACTTTGTAACAAGGAAGAAGTGGAAGTTTTGCTTCACAGAAACAAGGAGGCAGTCTTCCTATATTATAATTTAAAGGTATTTTTAAGGGAAGAGAAAACAAGGTTTGCAGAACTGAGAGCCAGGAGTTGAAAATCAAAGGGAGCACGCTTTACTTAGGCTAGGCAGACACTGAAACTGTACTCACTGCACGTCATTGGTTTGAATGGGGAATGAACACTTTGTGGTGAGATACTTCTTTAACCATTGTTGGAATGACCACAAGGTTTTGTATCTATAAGTCCAGCAGCAAATGACCGCCCAGGGCCACGACCAGCTCCTGGAGGGGAGGAGGTGTCAGGCACTGCAGACAATCAGAACTGGGGCGGCCTTCAGATTGGAACAAAGTGTTGCAGACTCTTCACTCTGAAGAGCATAGGAGGCCCTGGCTGGAAAATAGAGCAGGATGAGTTTGCAATGGGCAGTGAGTGGGATCAGGTGTGTTCTGAGAATGTTGTTGATCTTTGCTGGTGATGGGCCAATTAGAAAATGCAGATCTGCCCATTATCAATATGCAGATCAATTATCAACCAAAGCATTTGGTTGTTTTCTGTCAAAAAGTGATTTATTGTGTGGTTCGCATTTGGTCTAATTCAAATTCCTATAAGCAAATATATATTTTTATCAATTTCTAGTAATTTGTTTCCTCCCAATAGAATTAAGTGAGCATCCCTTTGAAAAATGCAGTTAAAACCCTAGGAAGGAAACAAAGCACCTAGGCCAGTGATGGCGAACCTATGGCACGGGTGCCAGAGGCGGCACTCAGAGCTCTCTCTGTGGGCACGCACGCCGTTGGCCCAGTCCTAGGCCTTCAGCTGCCATGTGCAAAAAAAAAAAAGTTCAATCAATCAGTCAATTTCAACTTCTTGCGGAAAAAAAAAAGATCTTGCAAAGTTGGAATTGATTGATTGATTGAACTTTTTAGTCCCACCCAGTCTGCCATTACCACAGCAGCCATGCCCAGTCAATGGGGCACACCCAGCCAATGGGCCACACCCACCCGGCACCCGACGATGCATAAGTGAGTTTTGGGTTGCAGTTTGGGCACTCCGTCTCTAAAAGGTTTGCCATCACTGACCTAGGCCACACCACCATCCAACAGCCAGATAAGCAGGAAACAGCATCAGATAAATAGCCAAAAATAGTACCCTAATCAAGAACCACCTTTCCCCCCCACCTCCCACCCCCCAAAAAACCTCTGACAGGCAAGCTGCTATATATAAACAGTCAGCAAACCCTGTTCTCCCTTGCAGTTATAATGTTACTTAGTCTGGTAATGAAACATCTAAAGAGGACTACCAAATTTAAAAAACTAAGATTCAAACAATTTTTTTTTACAATCACACTTTTTTGGAATATTCTATTCTCACTACACTTTATATTTCAGTTTTTCCATTCATAACAGGGACCTAGCATTCTGTAGCTACTGAATTTGCTTAATTGTCACTAACCTCGGTTCTTTTCTTCCGTAAAGTTCCTCCCCCCCAATTCTTTAAATCTTAGAGTTCCCCTGAGAATGCCAATATCTGCTTATTTTTCAGGAGACCAATTTTAGCTACTTATTTCATCATCGTAATTCACCACCTGAGTTTGTCATTAATGTAGGATCATGATTAATGTATGCATAATTAAATTGTGTGTAAAAGCATAAGCCACTGAGGATTCCTTTTTAAATCCCTTACATGTTTATTGTACCATGTAATTAACATGAGGAACCTATGTTTCTGTACATAATGCAATTTAACCTACAAAAAATGCTGATTACCTGTCCCATAAGTCCTAATTAGCTCATGACTAGATGCTACCGTAAGTACTATGATTACACAGCAAAGTAATTGAAAAGTTATATTGCTCCGTTTGTATCTTCCATATCTAGTAACATATCAACTACCAAGATACTATAATGTATTGTATAAAATATGTTGACCATATATAAGAGTTATATTCTTAAGGGATGTTTAGGTCAGACTTAAATAACTGTGGAGTATTATAGTTAATTATTATTCCAGCTGGAATGATTTAATAGAAATACTGGACTTCTATTTTAATCTGGATTCACTGAGTCAAGAAATGTTTCTAGGCAGATTCAATGTACGTGCAATGTAGATACAGGGCGTGCTACTGTATACAAGCAAGGAACAAACCTACATTCACCAGAACTGGTGATGTTGCCTTGTTGGGTAATGAAACACTTGCAAGTAAACAAGCAAGCCTAGAGAGCACTAAGGACCCATTTTAACCCTGACCTACATAAATTCTCTTCTTTTGGAGCAACATGCATGAAGACACTGGAGGGAAAACAAACTAAGTGTTTATCTTTGATGCTGGTTACACTGAATGGATTTCCATTATGGAATTTACAGGCTAGTGAGTCCAGATATGTGAAACTAAGCTGAATGTGAATGGCTTAGACTCAATACTTTAAAAAATGCATTTTTTTAAAAAAACTCTTGAACTGACCAATTTGTAGATTGCATATATAATTGATTCTTTGTCCCATAACAATTGTGATAATGTCTGCAACATCCATTAATGTCCAAGTTATTTATTCCAAAATTTCATCTTAACTTTTTTCTTGATTGCCTATTTCATCTTATCTTACCATAGGAGGAATTGTAGAGAACTCTGAAGCTTACTCACTTACCTGTTCTAATAAGTGGTGATGAACTGAAATTTTAGATTTTGCTTTTTCTCTCTTTCATTATTTTCTCTATTTTCTATTTCTCTTTTTTAAATGATCAAGCTGATAGCCAGCTGTATTGTAGTTATGTTGAAACTCTTCAGACATTATTTTAAAAGTAGCCTAGGTCCTCTTTATGCCGGTATCTATTATTAATAATGACATTAGTCAGCACTATCAGATTAAAATAGAATTACCTCTATGCATAAATAAATTAACAGTATTTGCATAAATTAAGAAAAAAAATAAAAGATTCACTGAAGGCAAAAAAAAAAAAAAAACAAACAGCAAGAGGATTTGCTGAGTTACTGTTGGGCATGTGAGGCGGGGGAGAGAAATGGAAAAGCAGAACAGACAGGAAATAGTTTGGCTATCTTAGAAAAGAGCATTGACTGATCAGTTGGAACTCACAATTTCATCACTGTAAGTGCCAATAATGCTAATAATCACAATAACATCAACAACCATAGGATATTTTATTCTACCTTCCATGCCGAAAATGTAATGCAAACTTTGATAATTGAGTTAGCAGTCCATATGTTTTCCATTAATTCTAGGGATATAAGAAAGTAACCCACAGGAGAACATACTTCCCTTAATACCTGTTTTACAAACCACTATGATGCTCCAAGTCTTTTATTCCATACTATTGCCATTGATTACATTCAGGCAGGTGAGTATTGTGTGATGAATGTGTGGAAGTTCAAGATATCAAAGCCATCCATTTTCAGGAAACAGTTAATACACTTATTTAGTGTTTGTTCAGCTTAGCTCAGCATGCCTTGCTGAGGAATTCTGGGAGTTGAAGTCCACAAGTCATAAAAGGACCAAGTTTGAAGACCCCTGGCTTAGCTGTAGTTTGGTTGGTTGCTGCTAATTACTTTATGCTGAGGCAGATTTCTGCCTTATTTCTATGTGTGTTACACCTGGCAGGTTGTTATTTACTTCCATCACCTCAATATTTCTGTAGCAGAGGGAATGTAACTATACAGATCCATCATCCCCCCCTCCCGTGATTATCTTGTAGATTTTTCTTAAATCTTGCTATCCAATTTCTCTATCTTCTCAGTAACTTGATTTAAAAATTAAATAAAAATAACAAGTCCCCCTCCCCCCAAGAACATTAAGGCCTGTGCAACTTGTCTGCAGCAAGAACAAAAGTCCGAGGTTAAGGGCAGATATTGTTAGCATTTCCAAGAGATGTGGCTTCTGCAAGGTTGTTAAACTGTGGAAGGAAAGCTAACATGGCTGCCTCAGTATCCACAGGCAATGTCAAGAGATAAATGGTTGACCCTGGCCTGTGTCAGGTTAGGATTGATGCCACTATCAGCTCCAGTGCCTTTCCAATGATTTTTTTTTTTTAAACCTTCTCTGATAGAGTGTGTTATCTAGTTACTGCCATGAGGGCAATAGCCTGGGGTGAGTTTGGGTAGGGAAATGAAAGGGAAGAGAAGTGAAGATGGGGAAAGAAGGTTAGTTTAAGAGGACAATCTTTGTCAGATTAAATGGGAAAAGAGCCTTGCTTTAAAAAAGGAACTTAGGAAATAAATTACAAAAAAAAATGAAAGTAGTTCCTAGGTGTAAGGACAGAGTACACAAAACATGCTACTCCTCTCTTCCCCCATACAGTAGAAGATGCACAGGGTTAGGCCTTGGGCAAAACTGAGAAATCCAGCACTGTTAACAAGTTGTAAAACATTGCATCAGAGAGAAAGATAATGCCGTCTTTGTTTAAAGTCTGTGACAATTAAATTATCTCAATATTTCTCACAAAATTCTAAAACATGCTCAGATTCAGAATGTATACATTCTTTGTTTTATAAAAACATAGGAGCTTACCTGATCTTGAGCTTATCTCATTTCTTGGGGTCTTAAACTTCATTCCTTACCAGATGAAAAGTCCAAACTTTCTACCAAACTTTCCAATTCCTTAATCCATGCCTCCCTTTATTCCTAATAAACGCTTCCGCATAGTCCATAATCATCCATAGTTTGCTGAAGTGTTATATAGCATATGAGTGAGTAAAATGAAACATTCCCACCAACATATGCCATAGTCTCTACTGATACTTTATGAAATTTTTTGTGTGTATTTAAAAGTGAATTATATACTTTATGTTTGGACTGGTGCGTATTTTAAATGATTGCTGCTTTGTCCCTTTTGAATCTGTAATGTGTAAAGAGGGTGCCACTCCTGAAAAAAGAAGTCAAATGTAAAATTGCAGCAAGAAGCAAAATTGATTTACATTACTGGTCTCCTTAATCTATTGAAAGTACACGTAGTCTTGACTTACAACCACAGTTGGAAGTGAAATTTCAGCTGTAAGTTGTAAGTCGAGGTACTCACGTGATCAGACTCTGTTTTATGGCCATTTTTACAGTGGTTGTGAAGCAAATCGTATGGTCATAAGTGCAAATCCTGGAGAAAAAAAAAACCCAGCCAAAAATATTGTGAATTGTGGTCATATATCCACAGGGCACTGTAACTAGTCACAAATGTAAACTGGTTCTCAAACTGCTGAAATGCAGTCATGTAACCACATGGGAGGATAGCACAACATTTTGCAATGGCCAGAAATGGTTTCTGGGCTGTAAAGCACCCTTTCTGAGATCATTGTAACTCTAAAATTAAACTACCTATAAACATTGCTACTCTTTTCAATGATGGGGCTTTTATTCAATTTCTATTCAGATGGGAGTAAGTCTGAACACTAATATGTACTTTCTGTTGCTTGCAGTTTAAATGTATCAGACATAATAAAGCTCTATTTCTAGAGGAACAATTAGGAAATTTTAGGGGGAAGCAACAGGGTAGCCTTAATATTAGCTATCATATCCAAGATTGTTTCCTTGGGGACTCAAGTTCTTTATTGTTGTTGTTGTTGTTAGAGAGTTACTCTCTTTATAATAAAAAGTCCTTTAATGCACATTAATCCCTCATTTTTCTCTCTCTTTCCATTCTCAAAATTTGTCCTTCTAGATAGCTTATGTAAGTTGTACTTGTTTTTGATGGACTTGTTTTAATTTTCTATATTGATACTTCCAGACTGAACTGCATTATGCAATTATGCCTGCTTTTAAACCTGTGTAGCTTTTAAGAAAAGATGTTGTAACCAGGCCACCATATTCTATAGTAACAATACTATGTATATAGATAGGCTAAAGAAAACATATTGTTTTTGTGGTAGGAGTGAACAGATACGGTGCTGGAAATGGAGTGATCAATGCAGGCAGATCAGGCACTCATATTTTTTTGTGTATGCATGTGTGTCTGTTTTGCATTGGTGGAAAATGAGAAACTTGGCTAAATAATCTAAATACAAAAAAGGAATGATAGAGTGCAATATTATTTTACTTGATGTTATTGTCAATCTATTCCATTTGTTTATGGTTCCATGGTATAGCATTGTCATCTGATTAAATAGCTTTTAGTAGATGGGCAGGATTCTTTATTAGTGAAGAGCTTACACATGTATATCTAATTGTTGTCTGTTCATATTATATTTAAGCCTACCTGCCCAGTATACCCTATTTTAAGAATTAGAATATTAACATTTTTGTTTAAAAAGCTTATATAAACATAGATTATCTGTTATCCTTGGTTACATTAAAGCTAATTAAAGGAGACGATAGACTTTGACCACCACTTTTTGATTATTCACCTTCCATGTACTGTAATATTTATTGATGAGCATATAAAATATTAGGGAAGCCATCGTAAGACAAAATACGAAGAATGATCATGTATAGTAATTGCAAATAGAGTCTTCTATGCTCTTCCTTATAAGGCTTGAGTTTATATAGGTCTCTGGCTTGCCATAGTGTTCCTGAAGAAGCATTCCTCTTCTATGTATATAGATTATTGCAACATGTATAAGACTGCCTTTGAAGGTCTCTTTGAAGCTGTACTTGGTGCAAAATGTAGCAGCCTGCCTGTTGACTTATGGAGCTGCTATACATTAAAAGAGTCTTTCATGGACTCTGCATTTGTTACTAGTAAGTTCTGAGTACAGTTCAAAGTGTTGGTTTTGATCTATATGGCTTGGAACTAGGTATGCATCTATCCATTCAGAAGATCCATCCTTGGGAGAATGTTGAAGATTCTCCCTCAGCTGGAAGAGAAAACAGTGCTTTTTATTTGTGTTACTGGCCCTCTAGAACAGTTTCTTTATGGTGATCGAGAGAGAGTCCTCCCTCCTGACTTTCAATCATACAAACTGAGCTGGCTTTTAAGGATTAACATCTGTGTCATTTGGGATGTCTAGTACTTATAATTGTGAGTTTTACCTTTTTACTAAGAAATGTTATGTATTGTTAGAAGATTGCTGTGATTTTTAAAGTTTAAACCAATATCATTGGTTTGGGGGCATGAAGTAGTATAAATATAGAGCAAATAAATAGTGTTCATTCTATATTTATGCATGTCCTTGTACTTGCTTGCCAACAGGACAGTCTGATTATGTTGTTGGAATTGACCTACTGACTAGTTCTTGGAATCAACACAGTCTAAAAAAACTCCCCAAAAGTGCACATCTTCCTTTGGTTGTTTTTAATGTTTCATTTTTAGAACTTCCTTCACAGTTTTTCTTCCATATGGTATTCAGTTTCTGCCCAAATACACTCTCTCACATATATTGTCTTTCTTTTTCTTTTAAAAAGTATAAGCAAACTATCCAACCTAGAACTAAGGAGAAATTTCTTAACAGCAAGAACAATTAATCAGTGGAAAGGCTTGCCTTCAGAAGTTGTGGGTGTTCCATCACTGGAGGTTTTTAAGAAGAATTTGCTTGAGCAGGAGGTTGGAATGGAAGACCTCCAAGGTCCCTTCCAACTCAGTTATTCTGTTAATTTCATGGTCATGTAACACTAGGTGAAAAGGTAATAAGACTTGGTGATTAATATTTGGTCATTAGCATATTATAGCAGCTCTGCAGGTAGAGATTTTCCTCTCTTCCAATATGCCTATTTTAAAAAATCCTAAATCTTTTACAGTAGAGCAGCATCATAAAAAAGAAACTTGATTATGGGTATGGGTCTGCCATTACCTTCATGCAACGAAGAACCTCAAGTTCTAATGTCACTTTCTAATTTCTAAGCAAATCCCATAAATCAGAGCTAGTAATATTTTGAAATAAATGTGAACAGGGATGTGTTCTATAGTTGTTCAGTAACAGCATTCATGGAGAGGTATGTCCTGAACAGACTTAGCCCAGGTTGAGTTGTTACCAATGGTAAAAGCTTGAGGAGATTGACAAGGCATATTTTTAATTTCTTTGAGTACCCTGGGATAAATGAATATATTCTGCTATTTTTTCAGGAGAACTTGATCATTGCTGAGTTGGTCTTACTCATCATACCTTCAACATGATATGGAAAAAAGTGCAATGTGATCCTGAGAAAACTAGGAGTGTTTTAATGAACTGAATAATTTAATTACATATTTGATGTGATTCTTAAAGCTTTTCAAGTTCCCTTGAAAGCCAAAAAATGATATATAGCAAAAATATGATGTGATCTCACTTGTATAAGGTCCAAAACAATGTGTGCAAGTCAACCACTGATTCTGTCTTCAATGGTAGCATGTCAAAAAGATTAATAGTCTTTGTCATGGTTCCAATAGATGAGACCAATTAAAGCAGAACTCCGAGGCTAGAGGTTTTCCTCAAAGAACATGCTTATTGGTTACAAAGTATCAGCATGGTAAAAAGTGAAACCAAGTCTGAAATTCCCTCCGAAGAGGGACATTTAACATTATTACAATGTTAAATGTCCCACCCCCAATAGAATAGTGTGGTGGGCTTTCTGACAGAATGCTCAACTCCCCAATCTAACTGACAGAAATGACCTTGGTTCCCACAGGACAGAGAATTGTTTAGACTAGCAGAAAACCTCCACTTCCCCCTCTCATTCTTGTGGCAACCTAGAATGAGCAAGATGGTTTCAGCCAGGTTCATTTTAGAGTTGACAGCCTTCACATTTTTCTAAGAATATTGCAGAAACTTTGGAACTTTCCTAGTGAGATTATTGATAATTATGGACAGTTTTCCCTAATATAAAGCTTACACACTACAATATTATCTCTTTGAAATGTGCATATTGTGATGGGATACTGATATTCTTACATTTGCAAGAGATGACCTTGAGTTGCAGGAGTTCTGTATGTATTTTAGAACCTGCTTATACAATGATTTGAGATTTTATTGCCCGTAAGGTTGATAATAACATCTATAATTTCAATAAATTGCTCGGATGAGCCAAGGAGTAGGAAATCTTGGAGAAGGGCAAAAGAAGGAATGTCTACACATAGTTGGCAGCGTGAAAAAACAAAGAAGCTCATATAACATAATTGTATTATAATACACATTATTAGATTCAAAGAGGACAATAGGAAATTTGGGAGAAATATTTCCTAAGATCTGAACTAATAAACTTTATGTTCCTGGCAAGAATAACATGCATAGCAGAGAAGGAAACCGAGAAATGTAAAATAGTGAGACAGAAAATTATAGATGCTACAAACAATAATGATTTGAACTAACCAGCCATGTCTGTTTTTTTTATGGGTCCCTAGTTCAATACTTAAATAATAAATGTGATTATAAATATAAGTAAATAAAACATAATAAATAAAATGATTCAATCATAATACAATTCAATAGTTTACTGTGAATTTTATTGGAGAAGTGGTTTTAGGCTGGGTCTTTATGGCTGGGGATGGTTGTCTGTACCAAGAGAAAATGGTGATAAAACCGCCCCTCCCAGCCTGTATATGGTACATACACACACACACACAGCATCACCCTTGTCTTCTCAGTTGCCCTCATGTGAAAGTGCCATTCGATCAACCCAATATTCCATTTCATTCTGTTTCCTTAATTAATTACCAGTAGGGTGATGTGCCTTACCTTCTGGGTCTGGAAATTGCAGTGATTACTCCCATGCTGAGAGACAATCCTCCCCCCTTTCCCATCCAGGATTTATGCTTTCCTTTTGCTTCTGTCCATGTGCAAATTAGCCTTTTCAGCCCATGAACTGGCTTATGTTATGGGTGGTGACCTGAAACTGCCCACTTTCCTCCCCTCCTCTCAACTCATCAGCAAGCGAAACTCTTTCCAGTTGGCTTTTGAATCTTCTGGCTGTATTTGTGGCTGCCCCTGTCTGAGTAATTAATGATAGTGCTGTTGTTTATGAGCTTGAGTTGCTAACACTCTTGGCTGGAAATGCCTTTCTTCCTTTGGGGCTCTGCTAGTTTCCTGTTTCCAGTCCCACTTCACTGGTCCAGGTCAATATTTTCTGTGTAAATAGATTTATCCAATAATGGCTGGTGGGAGAGTGTGTCATTCATCAGTCCAGTAGCAAACGTACCAGGCCAACTTCTGGAAGAGCCCAGGAGGCTGCACTAGCATAGCTTGGAAGAGAATTTCTCTTTTACCATTATTAAATGTACAATACTGTATATGCCGAACATCTCTAAACTGTAATATAGTACTGATGAAGTATTGAAGGCACTGATATCTAAGTCCTAAACAAAAGTTCACTTAGCTTCAGAGGAGCACTGGGGAACTACCAGAGGACTGGAAAAGAATTGATGTAGTTCCCATCTTCAAAAAAAGGGGGAAAAAATGGATCAAGGAAACTACAGACCTATCAACCTGACCTCAATACCTGGGAAGATTCTGGAAAAGATAATCAAGCAATGAATCAGTGAACACCTAGAGGCAAACAAAGTCAATATCAAAAGCCAACATAGATTTTTCAAAAACAGATCATGCCAGACAAATCTTATTGCATTCTTTGACCAAGTGACAAAATTAGTGGATCAGAGGAATGCTGTGGATATAATTTACCTGGACTTCAGTAAGGCACTTGATAAAGTAGATCACAACCTACTACTTGATAACATAGAAAAATGTGGGTTAGACAGCATCACCACCAGATGGATTTGTAGTTGGCTGACCGGCCATACTCAACATGTGGTCCTCAATGGAACTGCATCTACATGGAGGGAAATGTGTAGTGGGGTGCCCCAGGGCTCTGTTCTGGGCCCAGTGCTCTTCAATATCTTCCTCAATGATTTGGATGAGGAGCTAGATGGGGAACTCATCAAATTTGCAGATAATACCAAGCTGGCAAGAATAGCCAACACTCCAGAAGATAGGCTTAAGATACAGAAGGATCTTGACAGACTTGAACATTGGGCATTATCTAACAAAATTAAATTCAATTTAGGCAAGTAAAACCAAATACACAGGTATAGTATAGGTGGCACCTCAATAGTAGTAACTGTGAGAGGGATCTTGGAGTCCTAGTGGACAATCATTTAAATATGAGCCAGCAGTGTGCTGCAGCTGCCAAAAAAGTCAACACAGTGCTAGGCTGCATTAACAGAGGGTTAGAATCAAGATCACGTGAAGTGTTAATACCACTTTATAATGCCTTGGTAAGGCCACAGTTGGAATACTGCATCCAGTTTTGGTCACCACAATGTAAAAAAAGATGTTGGGACTCTAGAAAGAGTACAGTGAACAGCAACAAAGATGATCAGAGGACTGGAGGCTAAAACATATACGGAACGGTTGCTGGAATTGGGTGCGTCTAGTCTAATTAAGAGAAGGAAGAGGGATGACATGATAGCAGTGTTCCAATATCTCAGGTATTGCCACCAGAAGAGGGAGTCAAGCTATTATCCAAAGCACCTGAAGGCAGGACAAGAAGCAATGGATGGAAACTAACCAAAGAGAAAAGCAACCTAGAACTAAGGAGAAATTTCCTGACAGTTAGAACAATTAATCAGTGGAACAACCTGCCTCCAGAAGCAATGAATGCTCCAACACTGGAAGTTTTTAAGAAGGGACTGGACAGCCATGTGTCTGAAATGGTATAGGGTTTCCTGCCTGAGCAGGGGGTTGGACTAGATGACCTCCAAGGTCCCTTCTAACTTTATTATTTTTATTGTTATTATCATCATCATCATCATCATCATCATCATCATTATTTTGTTATACACTTGAGTGCCTGAACTGGGACTTAAATATGAGTTGATCAAAATATACAAATTCCCATGATTTGTAAATTAAATCTTCTTTAATCTGGATCTTTCTAGATATTTTGACATGTAATAGTAATCTATTCTAGCCATTATATCTGTCAGTCATGGATGGTAAGATTTGTAGGCCAAAGTCTCTGGGATCACTCAGGGGAAGACTGGATTAACCCATTAACAGCAACACTACCATTACTACTTATTCTTACCCAGATAGTTGGGAGAAATGTACTGTAGGCTGCTAGATGAGTTCTGTGTTCAAGTGGCAAGTTCTCCAGCAGCAGGTTAGCTCAGATAAAAATGGCAGGAGATGAATTAAGGTATTTGACATTATAGTAAAGATGCCATACAGGACCGTCTGCATGTCATCATAAAAATGATATTCAGAGAACACTGTAAATCATTATTATGCAATGTTCTGAGAGCAGCTAAGCCTTTGTGATCAGCAATGAAATTCTACCCTGCTGATAAAGCTAATATTCCTTTTCCCACCATTCCACTAAAGAGCTCAAATTGGAATACTATTTATCACTATTTTTGAGAATGCTTTTCCATATGATATCTTCATACCAACAGGAATAAATATAATTTTAAACAATATCTACAATAGAAAATGGTGTCACTAGAAAGCTCCAAGGCCCTTACATGCAGACTGAGTCTTTGTTCAGTGTTTGTAAACTAAAGATGAATACCTAAAAACACCTTGAGACCCCGTTGAAATTTGCCAGCAAAATATTTAATTTTCAATTGCATTTTCACCCCCTGAGTTTTAGTGAAGATTAAACATTTGCACCTCATTTGCACCTCTACAAATTGTTGCAAACCAACTCCTATCAAACAATGCCATTGTTGAGAATTGTGTGCTACAATCTTCAGGGGACAAAATGTTGTTTTAAAGGGCCCTTTAGAACAAAACACTTGTCTTGACCTAGTATATAGTATTTGAAGGTGCATTCCTTCCATATAATTATGCTAAACTTAATAATCCATAGGTATTGTATCAGTAGTATGTTTTACAATTTTCTAGATGTATAAAGCTAGCATTGATCTCTGCAATATGCAAAGCACTGGGATGAGTGAAAGAGGCTTTAACCTGTGATTTGGTGAGGCTTCCTATGCCAGAGTTCCCCAACCTTTCTGGCTTTGCCGACTGGTGGTGGGGGGGAGAGGGGATGGTTCCGTGACAGTGGCTGGCAAGTGTGTGTGCATGAAGCTCCATTTGTGCGAGCAGCGTGCATGTGCGCCCACTGCTCATGCAAATGGAGCACATGCACCACCAGCTGCTCGTGTAAGTGGGGATGTGTGTGTGCTCCGCCTGCTTCTTCTTCAGGTGGCTCAGTTCTGAACAGCTCATGGCCCGATAGTGGTCTGGGGCAGCGGTTGGGGACCCCTGTCCTATGCCACTAGAGATTCATGCTACTTTCCTCTTGGTGTTGCTTGTTGTGGATAGTCCAAAAGAGAAAGACAGGGCAAAACCAAACGCAGGCAGTCCTCAACTTACAACAGTTCATTTACTGACCGTTCAAAATTACAACATCATTGAAAAAAGTGATTTATCACTGTTTTTCACACTTATGACTGTTGAGCATCCCCATGGTCACGTCATCAAAATTCAGACAGTTGGCAATGGACTCACATTTATGATGATTGCAGTGTCCTGGGATCATGTGATCGCCTTTTGTGACCTTCTGACAAGCAAAGTCAATGGGGAAGCCGGATTCACTTAGCAGTCATTAACTAACTTAATAAATGCCATGATTCATTTAATAACTGTGGCTAGAAAGGTCACAAAATGGGGCAAAACTCACTTAACAAATGTCTCACTTAACAGCATAAATTTTGGGCTTGATTGTGGTTGTAAGTCAAGGACTGCCTGTATAGCATAAATTGTTCCTGCCAATACCAAATCAAAGCTTGAGACAATTATACAAAGGGGTTACTTGGCCATTTCTGTTGCATTTTGGGACAATTATCCATCAACCTTATTATTTCTGTTATGCAACCTTTTTGAACCAGAGCACGGAGTGACGCGAACATATTTTTGTCTGTAGCGCCTACCCTATACCCATAGGTATACACATTGAAGAAGATGTAAATACTACATTGTCTTTTAAAATTATTCCTCTGTTCACTTTGCTAATTGCTTTTTAATTAGGGACTGGATTTTCAGACAACATTTCCCTAAGAGCTAAAAATAATCAGCATTTGTTTGTGTAAATAATGTTGTATCCTCAAGGAGATAATGGTTTCTATTTTTGCAAGAATATGGTGGCTACTGCTACATGGATAATCAGAGCAGATGGTTGTTAATACATTCCTTGGAAAAAAAGGCATCTTGGCAACAAAAATGTACTTCCTCCCTTCCATCATTTCTGAATGTCTGGTTTTGCTTCCCTTCAGGTGGCTAAGGAGAAGGCTAAGGGAAAGCAAATCTCTCTGGTGTATTAATCTGAGAAGCTGTCAAGAGTTCGCAGCCTGAAAAGTACGCACAACGTCTTCCATCATTGAAATTAAGTGTTCTGAAAGGTGGTGTTGGAGTCCTAGCTCTGTGGCATGGGGAAATATATACACTGTATTCCATCACTTAAAATGTTAACCTTGTCCCTCATTGGTGACTGTGAACAGGAACACTTTCTCCATGCTTGCTAGTTAAATGGCAATCTGTCAGTCTGTATGTATTGGAGGGGGGAGTATGAAGGCAAGGGCAAGGCTCTATTGTGTTATGTCAGCCTCTGTGATTTGATTTTAATGTTCCAAAGTCTCACATCTTTGCTCTTGTAGGACCAGGTGGGGAGTGTTAATACATTACTTACAGATTTCCTATTGTCTTGACCACTCTGACCCTCCTTCTATGAACCATAACTAATAATAGGAAGTCTCTTCCTGGCACAGCAAATACATAAATAAAATTAAGAGAGTTGTTTTTGTCCCCCTCCCTTAGCAGACTCTTTGTCCAATGGCTGGTGAAATACAGTCCAGCTACTGTGGTATGGATTTGAGCTGAACCAGTTTTTGTATTATTTGGTTGACTCTAGCTATATCGTTCTACAAAATTTCTAGATTATATTGATTTCAGGTATTGGCTGTGAATTAGATTGCCTCTTGTATATATGCTTGGATAGCTTTTAAACACTCTTAGATAACTCAGTGCACTTTTTATCTTAAATCTAAGGAACAAGAGAGACATTTAATGTGTATGTATTTATTCTGATGTAGATGAACATCTTGGAAGAGAAAAGTTGTATGGCTAATATATCTAAGGAGAAAGAAAGAGATTCAAACCCTAATTAACTTTCTTTCTAACCAGGCCTCTATGACTGTAATTTTATGAATAGTGAGGCACTACTACTACTATACTACTACTATACTAAACCACTTAGAGAGGACTGTAAAGTACTATGAAGCGGTACATAAGTATAAGTGCTATTGCTATTACTATTCAAATTTCTAAATACCCATTGGCCTAAAAAGATAGGAAATGTTCAAAATACAAAAAGATGCCTTGTCTGCCAAGGGCTTTATCTGAGAAACTACTATGTAGTACAGGGGTGTTAAACTACTGCCCCATGGGCCGGATGCATCATAGCAAAACTGCGCCCACCCCATTGCCGGCAATGGCAAAAAAATCACGATACGTCATGACACGTTACGTGACGTTGCGAGTTTGACACCCCTGATGTAGTGGAAACTCTACTATTACATGTTGGAAGATAAATAGTTACCAGTGAAGTGAAGGGGTTGTGTTATAGTTGATAACAATGAAAGAAATAAGGGAATAGGAAAAGATGCTGCTGGAAAGGCATGGCTACTTTTGAAGATTACAGTAGTTACTGCTTGGGAGGGACTGTTTGCCTTAAAAAGACCATAGTTTGCCATTCCTCAAGAAGATAATGTCTGATGCCAACAGACATCTGTCTTATCTCTAACCTTTCTTTTTGAGGAGTGGTTATTGAGAAAATGGTGGAGCTGAAGGGGATTCTAGAGGACTGGGATTATCTGGACCTGTTTGACAGTCTGGGCATGAGATGGACCTCAATGAATCAATCAGAATAGAGCTGGAAGGGACCTTGGAGATCTTCTAGTCCAATCCTTTACTTAATCAAGAGACCCTATACCATTTCAGACAAGTGATTGTCCAGTCTTTTCTTAAAAACCTCCAGTGATGAAGCACCCCCAACATCTGAAGGCAAGCTGTTCCACTGGTTAATTGTCCTCACTGTTAGGAAGTTTCTTCTTAATTCCAGGTTGCTTCTCTCCTTGATTAGTTTCTACTCATTGTTTCTTGTCCTGCCCTCTGGTGCTTTAGAAAATATGTTGACCCTCTCTTCTTTGATACTGGAATGTTGCTATCGTGTCCCTCCTAGTTCTTCTTTTCTCTAGACTAACCAGACCCAAATCCTGCAACTGTTCTTCATATGTTTTAGTCTCTAGGCTTTTAATCATGTTAGTTGGTCTCTTTTACACTTTTTCCAAAATCTCAATATCTTTTTTGTAATGTGGTGACCAAAACTGGAAGCAATATTCCAGGTGCGGCCTTAATAAGATTTTATAAAGTGGTACTAATATTTCATTTGATTTTGATTCTATGCCCCCGCTTATACAATGAATGATTGTAATAGCTTTTTGGGCTGCTGCTGCACACTGCTGGTTCATATTTAAGTGATCATCCACTAGGACTCCAAGCTCCCTCTCACAGTTACTGTTTTTGAGCCAGTTTTTGCCTAATCTGTACTTGTACCTTTGGTTTTTCCTACCTGTGGAAAACCTTGCTTTTTTCCACATTAAATTTCATTTTGTTGGATAGAGCCCATTGTTCAAGTCTGTCAAGATTTTTTGGATCCTGAACTTATCTTCTGGGATGTTGGCTATTCCTGCCATCTTAGTGTCATCTGCAAACTTTATGAGTTCTCCTTCTATTCCCTCATCTAAATCATTTATGAAGATATTGAAGAGTCATGGGCCTAAGATGGAACCTTGTGGTACCCCACTGCTTACTTCCCTCTGTGTAAATGTAGTACAATTGAGGATGACTCATTGAGTATGGTTTGTCAGGCAGTACAAATCCATCTGGTAGTGATGCTGTCTATCCCACATATTTCTAAATAACTGAGAGCCAGGGACATGGTAATATCATGATTTTGCTCCTATCTGATTGGGCAGGTCCTAATGGGGGTGAGGTGAGTTGTGGTGGGGAGACACTCATTATGGAATGCATCAGAGTTCAACCCTTTTCCTCATCTAGTTTAACATTTACAAAGAATCAAAGGAATAAATCATATGTCGATATGGGATGAGGTATCATCAATATGCAGGTGATACTCAGTTATCCATCTCTATCTTAAGTCCATTGGGAGATGCATGGAAGTCATGATCTGATGTGTAGAGTCTTTTAGGCCTGGATGGGATAAAACCCAAGCAAGACTGATTGGCTGTTGATTCAGGGACTGGCTGATTTTTGATGAGGTCATCTAAAAAGAGCAGATTCACAATCTGAGAAATCTGCTTGACTCACAGTTGCTACTCAAAGAGCAACTGGTGAACTCTGGCCAGTAATGTTTTGCACAGCTTTACCCAATGTTTTGGGTAAGGCCTTATCTGGAGCAGGATGCATTTAGAATGATCACTGATGACAATAGTCCTTGTCATCTCTAGATTAGATTACTGTAACTCATTCAATATGGGACTGCCCTTGAAGACTACTTGGAAACTTCAGCTGATCTAGAATGCAGGAATATTCATGGTCAGTGGTCAGTCATGATATTGCTGGATTACACTTCTGCTGCAAGAACTAAACTGGTTATCAATAGACATCCAAGTATTGGGGAGTGCATGCTAAGAGGCAAAGCAGAAGGGGGCCTAGCAGCAGGCATTCTCTGTTTCAGCTTTCCCTTTTTTTAAAAAAAGAATAACTTTCTCCCTAAGGCAATGACTTCCATCTTCACGGCCTTCTAGAAGTAGTTAAAACATAGCTCTTTCATAAGGCCTTTGGGGATCAATTTCAACCATCACAGCCATAATCTATAAATGTTTATTTATTTGTTTATTTATTAATCAAAATTGTATGGCTGCCCATCTCACAAAAAAGCAACTCTGGGTGGTGTACAACAACCAGAAAAAATAACACATATACAGTGCAACAATCATTGCAACAATGTAAGAATCAATATTAAACGCTAAACATTGTTATTATTAAAAGCAAAAATATATAAACCCTAGCAAAGAGAGAATGAATATATCTATCTCAGTAGTGGAACCATCTAGAAATATCTCTGGTTCCTTGGGACTCTTAGACTTGGTGACATAACCAGATCTTGAGAGACTTCAAGAACATCAAGAGGGTGAAATTAATCTAACTTTGGGTGAAAGAATGTTCCATAAGAGCATGCCATGGTAGAAAAGATCTGCTACCTGGGTCCCACCAAACGTACATCTCTAGATGATGCTACCTGTGGCATATCAGATCTAATGAGGCAAACTGAGGTAATTGAGGAGGTGTGATCCTTCAGATAACCTGGTTTCATGCCATGAAGGACTTTAAAGGTTAAAAACCAGGACCTTGAACTGGATTCAGAGGCAAACTGACAATCAGTGCAGCTCGCAGAGATGTGACATGAGCAACTCTTTCTGTTTTTGGGACTTTGCTACTCAGTTCATTCCCTTCATTTTAATAAACTCCAGAAGCCCTGTTCTAGTAATAAATACTCTTAAGTGATTAACTATTGGAAAAACAATCTTCTCAGAAAAAGCTACTAAAACTAATGTTGGCTTTAAGTGCTTTTGGACATCAAAAATATATTTGTGCGTTTTTTCATATGCTCTGCACATTCTCTCTCTCATAGATGCATGACTTCCTTTATGATATCATCTGAATGTCTCACATATATCTTTTTTCTATTCAATTGTACATTTTGCCCAGTTGTGCTGAGAGCAGGTAGGGACTTCATAGCAGCTCATGCACCCAAAGCCAACTGCTGGCTTATTGGAGATTAATATTAATGCCTGCATTATCTAATTTTGCAGTTCTGCTTCTTGTTTGATGAAACAAGGGAAGCAGCAGGAAAAAAAAACGATTTTCTTTAAAGCAGGAACAAGAGTACTGAAATAGTCCTATGCTGACATCATTTCTCCCTCATATCAGTGTTCTGATTATGTTTCCATGTAGCATAGTTAACTACTAAAACTCTTTTCCATTGAACTGTTTTCATAATGTATATGATTTGGTTCAAATCTTATCTATTTGGTCTTGAATGTTTTGCACTGATATGCATTGATTGAACTCATGTGCTTGTCAATTAATTAAAATTAATTAAATAAATTAAAAATTACTTACTTCAGGTAATTATTTTATTTTGTACATGCTATTTTGATTTCAATCTAAGAAATAAAATCTGCAGCAAAATGTCTGCGGCTTGGTTACCATTAAAAATTATCCTAATTAAATGAAATCTTGAAGAAAGAATGAAACGCAGGAGAGAAATTTGATTTTACAGAATAATATATGAATGGAAAAATCTATTTTTATAGTATGGGCAGATATTTATGTTATATATATCGGTATAACAAAGTTATTAGGACATTTCCTTACTAACTAAAGAAAGACAACTTCAACCTTTCTTCCGTCTTTCCTTCTTTCCCTCCACAAAACATTTTTTGTTCTATCATCTATAAACAACAGAATTATTTTTTATAAGTGGGCACTCCTGGTCAAGGTCTCAAATGTACACAGATAAAAAGTACAAAAATATATTTATTTATTGAACAAATAGTCAATAAGAATTCACTAATTAATTATACTATATTTCATAAACTTGCCTTTTTAAATTTGCTTATTTATTGTCTTTTTACCAAGAACGATGTTCAATGTGGCGAATGAGATTAAAAAGCAAACAGGGAGGCAAGTAGAAATCCAAGACACATAAAATATATTAATAAAATAGAGTAGCTCTTTACTTCTTATATTTCACAGACCTACATAAGGAAAGTTCAGTATTAATTAGGCTTTCTGCTTTTAAAGAGGGGGCAGTGTATGGAACACAGTTATTGCATATTTTTTTTAAGAAGTAGTTGTTCATTATATCACATTATGATTTGATTTGAATTAAAAATAAGATGTTTTGAATCAAGATTCTTGAAAAGCTGGTAGCTTGGTAATGCCAGAAATTTTCAGGACAAGCATATTATCTTAGACTATATCAGTCTGACTTCAGATTTGAGATTTGTTGGAATAGATAATCTTTGGGCTTTTATGTGGCTACATCAATGTGCATTCCTGGCATCTGAGCTCTGTTCTACCTCAACAATGAGGATGGTGATTACTGTTGTCTTTGTAGCTTTAATGTGGGACAACTGAAATGGATTCACCTGGCTCAGTTAGTTGGCATTTAAATCCAGTGGTAATGACAATAGCTTATGACTTACTGGCCACAACGGGTCAGTATGCAAAAGGGCATCTTTTCAGAAAAATATGAAGCATGTGTCTGGAGGAGATGGAAGGATCTAAATTTGCATACAAATCATATATATTACAAATAAATTTTAGTAGATAAACCAGCTCTAAATACTAGTTGCCTTAATTTTAAATTAAGTTAAATTAAGTTACTAAGCTATGGCGTATGAAGGAAAATTTTTAAAAAAGCAGATAGTAATTTTGTGATAAATTGCATACAAGATATAATCTGCATAACTCTAAAAAGTAAGAGGCAAGAAACTACTTGTAAGGTCAGGAGGAGGAAAAAATGAAAGTGCTTCATTTGCAATGGCTCAATTCAACTGCAGACCATTTGTCCTAGGAAAATGGTTCAAGAATGCAAGACTGTGTTCTAAAGACAATGACTCATCAGCCAGAGCTGTATAGGAAAAGGCCAAGAAGCAGTCACCAAGTCATGTGTGTTTCTTTTGTTTATTACAACTTCTTTCTTTTTAATATTCTCATAAAGGCTTTGCTGGAATTCTATACTGTCCTTATGTCGATGCCTTTATTAAGATTATTTTTTTAAAAAAAATCTTTTAATTTCTCTTTACAGTTGTCTGTGATTAATTCCTTTTATAATAGTAGTAGTAGTAGTAGTAGTAGTAGTAATAATAATATAATAATAATAATAATAATAATAATAATAATAATAATAATAATAATAATAATAAAAGTTGGAAGGGACCTTGGAAGTCTTCGAATCCAACCCCCTGCTCAGGCAGGAAACCCTTTTCAGACAGATGGCTGTCCAGTCCCTTCTTAAAAACTTCCAATGTTGGAGCATTCACCGCTTCTAGAGGCAGGTTGTTCCATTGGTTAAAAGTTTCTCCTTAGTTCTAGGTTGCTTCTCTCAATTAGTTTCCATCTGATGCTTCTTGTCCTGCCCTCAGGCACTTTGGAGAATAGCTTGACTCCCTCTTCTTTGTGGCAGCCGCTGAGATATTGGAACACTGCTATCATGTCCCCCTTCGTCCTTCTCTTCATTAAACTAGACATACCCAATTCTAGCAACTGTTCCTTATATGCTTTAGCCTCTAGTCCCCTAATCATTTTTGTTGCTCTTCTCTGTACTCTCTCTAGAGTCTCAGCATCTTTTTTACACCGTGGTGACCAAAACTGGATGCAGTATTCCAAGTGTGGCCTTACCAAGGCATTGTAAAGTGGTATTAATACTTCACGTGATCTTGATTCTGTCCCTCTGTTAATGCAGCCCAGCACTGAGTTGGCTTTTTTGGCAGCTGCAGCACACTGCTGGCTCATATTTAAGTGATTGTCCACTAGGACTCCGAGATCCCTCTCACAGTCACTACTATTGAGCAAGGTACCCCCTATACTATACCTGTACATTTGGTTTTTCTTGCCTAAATGTAGAACCTTACTTTTTTCACAATTGAATTTCATTTTGTTAGATAGTGTTCAAGTCTGTCCAGATCCTCCTGTATCTTAAACCTGTCTTCTGGAGTGTTGGCTATTCCTACCAGCTTGGTGTCATCTGCAAATTTGATGATTTCCCCATCTATCCCCTTGTCCAAATCATTGATGAAGATGTTGAAGAGCACTGGGCCTAGAACAGAGCCCTGGGGCACCCCACTACACACTTCCCTCCATGTAGATGCAGTTCCATTGAGGACCACACGCTGAGTAGGGCCAGTCAGCCAGCTATGGATCCATCTGGTGGTGGTGCTTTCTACCCCACATTTTTCTATCTTGTCAAGTAGGAGGTTGTGATCTACTTTATCAAATGCCTTACTGAAGTTCAAGTAAATTATATCCACAGCATTCCTCCGGTCCATCCATTTTGTCACCTGGTCAAAGAATGCAATAAGGTTTGTCTGGCTTCTCTTATATGCTAAAGTCACTGGGTTATGATCTGAAAAAGTCTTTGGCAATATCTCCATTTTAGCATTACACCTAACGTGCTTTTTAGAAATCCAAAATATTTCTATTTGAGAAAGCTCTGTGTCTTTCAGAAAAAGAAGTGCATTTGTTATAGTCACCATCATCTCCTGCTGAAATAGATTCTTATTCCAAGTTACTATAACTCAATGTTTGATCCTTTTTTTCTTATACATGTTTACTGTAAGCAATTTTTATCTTTTCAAATAATGAAATACCTTATTTGTTTTTTGAGCAGCACTCTCCCCATAGCAGTGTTCCAGTATCTGAAGCACCAGAGGGAAGGACGAGAAACAATGGTTGAAACTAATCAAAGAGAGAAGCAACCTAGAATTAAGGAGAAACTTCCTGACAGTAAGGACAATCAACCAGTGGAACAGCTTGCCTCCAGAAATCTTGGGTGCTCCATCACTGGAGATTTTAAAGAAGAGATTAGACATTCACTTGTCTGAGACAGTATAGGTTCTCCTGCTTGAGCAGGGGGCTGGACTAGAAGACCTTCAAGGTCCCTTCCAGCTCTATTCTATTCTATTCTATTCTATTCTATTCTATTCTATTCTATTCTCCCAATTCAACTGCTCTCTTAATATCTTTTAAATTTTTATACTTCAAATCTTTTGTAGGTTTTTTTTCCTATTAGTTGCAAACCAAATGCCCTTAATGCGTGCTCTACATGAGGCTGTAAGCCTGATATTTTTTCCTTGGCTCTTGACACTCCCCTTGTGAGATCCTGTGAAGCTTCTGAAAAGCAATTAAACCATTTCCAAAGGTGATTAAGAAATGAGGTGTGGGGATCTTTTTGTCAATACATACTACATTACACCTGGTTGAAATCCCTTGATTCATAAACTGAACACAGAACCTCAGTTCCTGAAGTCCACTCATGAACAACAGTTGTCTGGAGCATATATGGGTGATCTTATGGTCTGTCCTTTTTCTGGAAAGATTTTGCTGGCCAGAACCTTCTGGCTGCTCATTTCCACCGTAATGCTGTCTCTCCTTTTCATGTGCTACAAATTCTCACTGGAAATACCCAAATGAACATTTTCAGGAAAAAATAATAGACTTAGATCAGCATCTAAAATGAAATTCACAGGTGTTATGTTGACTCCTTTTAACTTGCTCAGTAATGTAGTTTTGCTTAAAGTAGCATCTCGTGTCACACATTCTTGTGATAAGCATCCTTTACAAAGTTATATTTCATTATCAGGATGAAGCTTATAAAATGTATGTGTCCACTGTACAGCAGTCATTTTTTTAGTGAAAAAATCTCTTTCAAGTTATTTGAAAATTTCATGAAATCACATCTGATGAAAGCTTTGAGAAGGGATAAGCCATCTGTCTGAACATATAAGTCAACAACAAAGAGATATTTGGGAGTTTTCCAGTATCTCTTGGCACTTAAGAGGTCTGCAATCATCTCTTCCTCTTCACATAAGAGTCAATTGTCAAACTCTGCAAGGCTGGCAAGCGCAAAATACAAAAAACAGTTGGATTTCTGGAAAGACCTTTATTGCTGGTAGGGTAATACAATTTTGAAACAAATTATCCTGGACAACGTATACCTAGAGTAATTAAGGCAGAGTTATTCTGAGTCTCTTTCTCATAGTCTCCCCCTCCTACCAAATCTTCTTAACAGCTCTGCTTCTCCTTTTACAGTAAAGCCTTGCTACCTCTTTGTGTTCAAAAGTCAGTTAAGTCAGTCATGATCAGAGTTCTTTTTCTCTGCATTTACACAAGCCCTTAGTCAACACAGCCACTTCCTTCAGGTACTCTTGATTGACACACAGATATTCTCAGAGTAGTATCATAACCATGAAACTTTCTATCTTCAGGAAGAAAATCTTTCCATTCACCACCCAAGTTGTTTCATTTCTTTGTTTCAGTTTCTTGTGGCCAACCCAAAGTAGGAAAAGACAAGGTAGATTATCCCTCAAACTAGTAATGTTTTTTGGGGGGGGATATTTCTTAAAAGATGCTTCAGAGCACATGGAGGCACAAACAACTGCGCTTGTCTACTTCCAAGTGACCAGATCTTTCCCTGAGATTGCATGACTTTGAATCCAAAGCACTGCACAGTTTCCCTCAGGTTGGTTAGCCAACCATCCCAAACTAGTCACTTTTTAAATTTTCTCACACCCAGTAAATTGTTATATATTTGGTTGACCAGACATTTTTTAAGATTGTTTATTGGAAATTATTTCATCTCCATAGATGTTTTAAACCATTTAAATCCTTGTTTATGTTTAATCTTTATTCTTGTAAATTGCCTTTGAGGTTGCTTCTGATTTGTTTGTTCAATTGGAGGTTATTGAATTTGACTTACATAAGATCATATTTTGCCACAAGTTGATTCATACGCTAAAAAAATAAAATAAAATGAGGTACTCAATCCAAGCAGACATGTAAAATAAGGATTATATGATCTATCCATGTGTTATTTTCTTCACTACAAAATTTGTGTTGCTAATGGATTTGATTTCTGTTTCATTTTAGAACACCCTCCAAATTCAATTTTGTGGACGATGGTCAAAAAACATGACCTGGTTAAATGGACATCCACCACAAGATGGCGATAATGTCATAGTAGAAAGAGGACATATTTTACTATTGGATACTAACACAAGCGTTCTTAATATGCTTCATGTCAAAGGTTTGACTTTTTTTTATCAATCTTTTTTTTTTAGGTGAAGGAATTTCATTGTTAGAGAAACCTGAAGGAGAACACTAATATATACTAAATATATGAAGCACTGGGAAAATGCTTTCTTGCTAAACTTTACTAAATTATATTTATTTGCCATTCCTACCTGTCTGTATACACTCACATCCAGCCACAGACAAAGTAAAAAGATTCAACAGTAGCAAAAGTAGGAAAAAAGTATCCTGCCTCCATGGAATTATTCAATACTTTCTTGTTAACACTTTTGCACACTTACATATAAAGATGATGATGATCATGATGATGATTACGATGTATTATTACTGCTATAGTAATAACAATAACATTATTGTACTCAGGTGGTTATAGAAGAACATGGAACTGATTACTGACAATGTTGCTGATGCATTGTGATGACTGCTCTGACTTTTATCATATCAAATTACCAGGTTTTTGGATCCTAAGATAAATAGAAGGGAAGTAAAAGACAAATTCTGATAGTTCTCCTTCCTCAGATCTCCAAAGGCCACACTAGAGCCTTACTGTTCCCTCCTGGTATAAGAGGAAAGATGGAATGAGCTGGAAGAAGGGAGGACAACACTTTCTAGTTTGTGAACTTGTAAACTTAACTAATTTATGTTCCAGTTTAAGCCAATGTGTTGAATACAGTAGAATCCATAAAATTGGAGACGACCTTGCAGATCATTAAGAGTGCTTTTCTGCTATGTGTAGGAAATCCAGTGTAAGATCATTCCAAATTGTAGGCTATGTAGTACTGCCAACACCCATTATCTGACTGCTTTGATTTTACAAATAACCTTTCAATATTCAGCCCTGTTCTACTGTTTTATTAAACTTATTTAACGGCAGCAAATCCCCTTTTCTGTATTTCTGTATCTGAAAATTGTTCCTGCATTTCAGGAGGACTAGTTAGGGTCTGCCGATATCTTCTTAGGCACATTAGTAACATTATCTGGATAATAATTGCTATATCAGTAAAACATTAAAATACATTAACATACTGGTTGCAGTGGGGCATGTTCCTCCTTCCATTAAGAATTTCCAAGTATGACTTGATAAGATTTTTGTATAATGGAGGAAATCTCTAAGTGCTTTGCACTGTTAACTTTAGAAATGCATATGGCTCATGAGAGAGATAATATTTTTATTGGATTTTTGAAAGATACGTAAAACACATTTTTCAGATATATTATTTGGATGATATAGCCATGTGAACTCAGGAAAGCTTGCCTTATCAACTCATTAAAAATAGCCTTTTGAACACAAAAAGGCCTTAGGAATACAGGAATGGTAACATTACTGAAACAGTCTTAGTTTCAGGCTAAATAAATTAAAGAATCTACTTCATATGCTCTTTTTAATTCCATAATGGAGACACCCGTATTGTATTCTGAAGCAACTATATTAGCAAACTTACCATGGAGCTTCCTTTAGAAGCAAAGGTATTCAAGATTGTTTTAAATTACGATGTTAGATTTTTCATCTAACCTGCTTCTACTTCTTAAAATATGGTTGTAGTACCTCCCACTTGGCAATAGTTATTATCTAAACAAATAACAAAGGGAGCCAGGAGTGGTGATAGTGGAGATGCTGAGAAGAGGAGAGGAGACAAAGGAAGATGTACTAGCAACTGGGCCAGAGATATTCAAATGAGCCACAATCTGAGCTAGCTCACAAATTGTCCTATAAAACATTATCATAATGCAGTTCAAAATGAGCCTCGCCACTGGCAGTGTGTCAAGTAGCAGGCTGTGCACCAAATGGGGCATTGCTGAAGTCACAACATCCACCCTTGCCCCATACTGAGAGATTTAACTTTTATAAACAAAAGTGGGGTGTCAATCCATGAGAATGGAAGCTGTGCTATAGGCAGGCCAACTCTAACCTAGCAGAAAGGCTGCACAGTGTCTTGCTAGTTCATTTACTTTTATGGAAAAACAATGCTGTTCATTGCCTCAGAAGGGTTTCACTTGAGCTTGAAAGAATAATAAAACCTTTTAGCCTACCTTTTTTTTTTAAAAAAAAGTAGCAGATAATAACACCACAGCAGATCAAAACAGTGGATAATACATAGAGAAATGCATGTAGAAAAAACTGCTATCTTATCACCACTGATGCCTTAACTCATTATGGAGAAACTTAATTTGGCAGGACTTTGTGCATGTAAGTTGCTTCCCCCTCTTTTATTTTAGATAGGGATATTTTAATAAATGAAACTGGAAAATTAGCATTGAAATGAGCTCTTTTGTCTTCATCTGCTGCTGCTTGGAAATAAACTGCTGTTCCAGACAGAACTCTTCCTTCCTCTCTTTAGCGGACAAACTATATCAATATTATTATATATAGCTGTATTATGTTTATATTTTTCGGGATACCCAACCCAAAAAAAGTCCTATGAACTATAAAAATGCTCATGTAAACTTTGATCTGAAAAGCTGAACGCTTTCAAGGTTGGATTTTGTTGAGATATTACTATCACTTTTTAAATGGCCATGGCATGCTTCCAAGTGCAGAATGTGTGATGGTCACAAAGTGGACCTATTGCTTGTGACTATGGCTTCCATTTGCTCCATTGTCTGTTTGTCACTTTAAGTCCCCATGCTTCCACTTCAAAATGCGACTAGATCTAGTAGCTCCATTAATCAAGGAAGTGATCAACTGCCATGGTGTTTGGTCTTATTCGACTTTCTGTCTCCCTGAAGCCTGTAAAAAAAGTCCACATGGGTAAAAATAGGTTTCCACAGCAGCTGTTACCATTGCTGCTGATCCTGCCATCCATAAATGCCTGTATGCAATGGTCATAACCTCTCTTCCACTCTGGCATTTGCTCTCTTTGGCAAGCCTAGCCACAATTGACGAAGTGCAGCAAACACAATGCTGCTTTGGGTTGGTTCACGTGGAGCCGTTTTACTCCCAACAAGATGCTGTATTCAAGCTGCTGATTAAATCACCCTTGCTTGGCACTGGCCCTCTCAGGGAAGGGTCCAAGCAGCTTGCAGGAGAGCACATGCCATGAGAACAGATGGGCATACATGCAGATGGCCAAGCAGCATCGGCATCAGTTTGGGGAGTTTATTTCTGACTGAGAATGCTCAAGCAGCTGCCTCCATGCAACTCTGAGTGGGAAGAAGGCTTTGATCCAGAAAAGTGCTTTCATACGCTGCTTGACTTTAAGCACACATTGAGTTTCATTAATCCTAATGAGAGAACACTTGCATGTTAAAAATGCAGCACCCATTTAAATGCCTTGATGAATTGGGAACTGGAATTGATACTGTTATTGCATTATGAATGTGTGATTGATTTTTTTTTTTTTGGACTGATTGTAATGCAAGACTTTCCAGGGACTGCCTTCAACAAGTGTATGATGTTAGATTGGCTGATGGTATGTTGGTATTACTAATGAGAAATGTGTGATGCTTTCATAGTTAGGTTGGCAGACAAATGTTCATCGTGTTCTTTTTACTTGGGGGGTCTGTCTGCTGCTTTCTTGTAGATGTTTCATTACCAACTAGGTAACATCATCAGTGCGAGAAGGGAATGGGGGGTTTGCTCTCATTTCGTATTCCAGTGACTTGCCCTGTCAGTGTTGGTGGGAATCGTCTTGGTGGTTCCTTGATTGTTTTTACTTTCTCCGAAGTTCCCCATAACTAGATTTATAAAGTCCTATAAATAAGAATTTATAGGAATGACATGCTGAATATTTCACAGGAAGTTCAGTTGCCTAATTATATTGTTAGGTTTCTCTTTCAATTCCTACCTCTTGTCAATTATTCCAAACTGTTTATATTCGGGTACTATTTCTATGGATATCTGATGGAAGTCCTTACTCTTATGATCCATGGATCTTCTATAAGCATTTTTCTTGGACTACATTCCCTTAGACAGAGATTGCCTCATTTCTTCATCTTGCACTACTATACAATGGATTTTTAAAAGCAAATTTCTAGAAGTGTTTTTTTTTTTCCTTCTTGTTAAAGAAAGACTAATTTGGTTAAACTTTCAGTGGAACCAAAAGGGCATTGCAGTTGCCTGTTAATATATTTTGTGTATATTTTGTGGCTATTACGAGCAGCATTAATATGGGCTATGTCGGTAATGACAAAATGACATGAATGAGAAAACAGAGTTTAAATGGAAGGAGGGAGAATTAAATGCCCTGTCCCATTACCTCTGCCTTTCCAGGGATAATAATGCATTTCCTGGTAGTGCTTCATTGATGCTGCATGGATTCTTGGCAGCAGAGAATTCATCTTGGTCTATTCCCCTACCATCAAAGGATTAAATGCTGTTACAATCCAAGGTAAATCTTCTCTGTTACTAGAGATGACACCTATGTTTGATATCTTCTGGGAAGTTCTGAATGTTTCTTTTAATCTCCTTCCTTAAAAGAAGAAAAATGATGGAAAATATGTCTCTTCTTACTGTACCAAAGTGATATACTTGAAATTTAAATTATATACAGTATTTAGTTTGGTTGGAAGACCATTATAATTACTGTAAGTAGAGTTCCTTTTTATTTTTCAAGATTACCCGACGGCTATGTAGGATATTCCTTGATTTCTTGGGTAGCCATAATAAACAGTAAGAAAGGTTGGAGCCAAATACTTTGATTAATCAGCATTTATTATTCTCTGCTCATGGGAAACAGATCAAGTGCTATGAAAACAAGAAAGCAGGTTGTGTGTATGTATCCTTGTAGAGTAAAAGCTGCATATTTATTATAAATTAATAGAGTGCAGAAAGGGATGAGTTCAGAAGGCTGGCTGTTGAGACACATTATATGTCATTTACCTGTTTAGATAGAAATGCCTGTAAACTCTGAAAAATGTTATAATTAGCTTAACAGACTGGAATGTAATCTTTACCTGTCATAGCAATTCTTTCTGTCTTACTTTGCAGATATCTTTATCACTCATGCTCTAGCTTCCTCTTTAGTAATGTCTGGATTTTTCAAAAATGACAGTGAGAAAAAAAAGTGCCCACTGGGGAAAGAAGAAATTAGATTTTTAATATCACTTGAAAAGAATATTTATGATTGTACTTTATCACATGCATTGACATTGCCTGTGTCAGCTGTTGTCAGAGGTCTTCCATCCCTAGGTACATGTTAAAAAATGTGTGTTCACGGACTCAAGGTACCAAATATGAAATTGTATTATGATGCTGTAGTATTGACATTGATTAGCGACTGGGTGAATTTAACAAATACAGAAATACTTCATTTGGAAGGCTGGGACCTATTTTTTGGATGGCATGCCTATTTAATATTTAATAAAAAAGTGGATTGGGTTTTTAAGTCTCATATTATAAGAAACTCTTTGCTAAGAGTGTGGAGAAAGTATTATAAAAGTGACTTCAAAATACCATTATGGGCTATACCTCGGCATGCCATAGAAGGTATAAGGAAAGGGGTAAATATGGACAAGGTCTCTTACGTACAGTTATTAAGATGGGATGGCCAAGACTGGCAGTTAAAATCTTTGGAAGAATTAACACATGAAAACTTAACTTATTCATGGTTCCAATATAGACAAATAGTGGATAGATGGAAGATGGATTGTAAAATGGGCTGGCTTAGAGAAGATGAAATTTTTTTAAAACAAGTAAGAGATCAAAGGCCAACCCATATTAAGAGAGTTTATGGGGTTTTAGTGGAATTAGATTCAGAACTTGAACTAGTTAAAGATTGTATGATTAAATGGGCACAGAATATTGGTGAAACGATTTCAATGGATACTTGGGAACTTATTTGGATAAGAAATGTTAAATTCACACAAGCGCAAAATTTAAGAGAGAATTTTTATAAGATGTTTTATAGATGGCACCTTGACCCAAAGAAAATGTCCATTATGTACCCTAATCTACAGCCGAAATGCTGGAGATGTGGATATTTGGATGCTACCTATTACCATATTTGGTGGACGTGTAAGCATATAAAAGCTTTTTGGATTAAGATATGGTGGAATATTCAAAGAATTTTTAAAAGGAGGGTAAAATTTACTCCGCAATTATTTTTACTAGGTATTGTTATTGACTGTGATGCTAAGGAGGTTATATTGATGTTAAATTTGATTACAGCCGCTAGGTTGTTAATAGGACAATATTGGAAGAAGGAATCTTTGCCTACTTTACAAGAATGGTTTCATAAAGTTTCGTATTTGGCAGAAATGGCAAAGATTTCGGCTTTCTTAAAGGAGCAATCTCAAGAAAAATTTTTTGCGGTATGGGAAAAATGGATAAATTTTATACAACATAATTTGGATATGGAAAAATATTATCTAGCCTTTTTATAATTTGTAATGATTGTTTTTTCTTTCTTTCTTTCTTCTTTTTCTTTTTTATATATATACATTTTTTATGTATTATTATTCATATATTTTTTTTTTATATATATATATGCTTTATTCTTCGTCTACTTTCTTCTTTCTTCTTTCTCTCTCTCTCTTCTCTTTTTATTTATTTTTTTTTCTTTTTTAGTATATATTATTCATTTTAAAGTTTATGTTATGTATATTATTATTATATATATTATTATTGTGATTTTTATTATTATTATTAATTATTTTATAAATTGCAAATGTTATTTTTAAAATATTTGTTAAATAATCCTATATTCAGTTCTGGGAAGTCGGGGGGGGGTGGGGTGGTTGGGGAGGGGGGGGTGGATTTTTATTTGTAAAACTTTTGAAAAATTTCAATAAAAAAAAAATGTGTGTTCACAAGTATGGCTAGGAAGAAATTTGAAGATCTTTCCACTGAAGTGTGACAGTGACATAGAGTGAATCTTGCTCTCTGAGAAGTGCTACTTTGAGACACCAATTTAGAGAAAGTTTGCTTAATTCTTATTGTGGATCAATTTACTCAGCATGGATCTTAACATTCTTAAGCAAATAAAAATATTTTTGTGTGCTTGCAAATGATAGGAGAACAATCGTTAACTTTATGAAAGAGGAAATACCTTGTTTAACATATTGGTTTCCCAGAATATGGATTGCCACAGCGATTCAGAACCCAAGAAATTGGGTTGGAGAATTGGAGCAGAAACTGGAACAAAGAAAGTCATATGTATTTGTCAGACTATCAGTCATGTTAGCCTGTTAGGGAAAACAACTATGAGGCCAAAGAATAGAATAAGAGTAAAAATGAATTACTTTTTCAGAGAAGTAAATCACAAAAAGGATCAAATCAGGGATGTTCAGGGTATATGGACTACCTATAGAAGTTCAAATTTAAAATGTAAGTGTAATGAAATTTCTGAAGCTCAGGTAAATACAATACAGAAGACAACACCTTAAAATTTAAAGCAATGAATAAAATTATCTTAAAGTCCAAACTATCAATCCTTTGATCATATGATCTTATATTAGAAGGAGAAAGTAAGCTAAAGTCAAAGAGGAAAAAAAAAAACAGAATGAGAACATTTTGCTATTTTCTTACTAACATTTTTTCTTCTTCTAATGTTACATTGAGAACATGTTCTCCAGTTTTAGGAAACCAACTCTATTTTCTTCACTGTGAATGATGTTGCATCTTATAACTGTTTACACAGTTACTGTTATTGTCACTCACTTTAGGTGGCAAGCTGGCATTTATTGACTCTGGATCCCTAGAACTTCATGCTCATTCCATCCTTGTATCCGATGGAGGAGAACTTCAGATTGGGTCTCCCAGGAAGCCATTTTGTGACATGGCCCATATCCATCTCCATGGAAGCACCTACTCCGAAGGGTTTTTCCCATATGGAGTGAAATTTCTGGCTGTGAGAAATGGAATCCTTTCCATGCATGGTGAGTTATATAGAAAAGATTTTGCTATCAAACCGATATGCCTTTTGATAATCTTCATAGTTGTGGTGAATATGGGTCAGGTTTAATGGAAAAATAACGAGATATTTAGAAGTGCTTAGCTTTCACAATTCATACTGCCAAATTTTAGATAGATAGATAGATAGATAGATAGATAGATAGATAGATAGATAGATAGATAGATAAATAACCTTTATTGTCATTTTTTTACTGCGGGCACAACGGCACACATTAAAAATGAAATTTAGTTGCTTGCTCTCAAAGTGTATGCATATATAACACATATTTAAACATACTATATACAACATATGTATAGACCTACACCCTTACATATAAGTAACATATACCATAAATGTTGGCGTATAAGGCGACTTCCGCGAGCACTGAAATCGGCGCCAAAGACGGGGGTCGTCTTATACGCCGAGTCGTCTTATACGCCGGAAATACTGGTAGTTTCCGGCGTATAAGATGACATTCTAGGAATGTGGCCCGGCTATAAAGATGGGGGTCGTCTTATACGCCGGGTCGCCTTGTATGCCGGCATATATGGTAACTATTAATCACTGTCCATCTTGAATACATAACAGAAGGAGGAAGCTTTAGAGTTCACAAGGTTAATACTGTATGGCATAAAACTGTGGCTGAATCTGGATGTTCTGTTTTGGACACCACGGAGCCTCCTTGGAGAAGGTAACAAGGAAAACAGGTTGTGAAGAGGGTGGTCATGTCCCAGGCAATCTTGCGGACCCTGCTCAAGCATGTCCTGAATGGAAGGGAGGGAACTGCCAATGATCTTTTTGGCCATCCTCACCAGTCTCTGCACCACCTTCCTGTCTGAAGCAGTGATGCTTCCAAACCAGACTGTGATGCTGTATGACAGGATGCTCTTGATCATCCCCCTGTAGAAAGTGGTCAGGACAGGGGAAGGAAGATGTGCTTTTCTTGTGCAATGCAGAAAATGGCGCTGCTATGCCTGCTTTGCCAGTCTCTCACTGTAGAGCGACCAAGCCAGCCTACTTGTTAACGGCACACCCAGGAATTTGATGCTGGTAACCATTTCTACAGGTGATTCATTAATACCCAGAGGATTGTGGCTGTGCCTGCCTTTTCTGAAATCGACAATGATCTCTTTGGTTTTTCCAGTATTTAAAACTAGGCTGTTTTCCTTACACCAGTTCACCAAACCCTCAACCTCCTAGCGGTAAGCACCCTCACTGTCATCATGAATAAGGCCCACTACTGTTATATCATCTGCGAACTTCACAATATGGCTTGTGGCAAACCTAGCACAACAGTCAATAAGGTGAACAGCAGCAGACATAGGACACAGCCCTGAGAGAACCTGTGCTCAAGAAAATGGTGTTAGAAATATTTGTTCCAGCTTGCACATATTAGGGCCTGTTAGTAAGAAAATCACGAATCCAGTTGCACAAAGGAGTATTTAAGCCTAAAAGAGCAGAGCAAGAAACAAGTGGCCCTCCAGATATTGCTGAAATTCAAGGTCCATCAAGTCATGATTAAGGGAAAAGGAGACTGCTGAGAGATGCTGTAGTAGAAACAGTCCCAGAAATTTTGTTGCTAAGTTTCAATAGATGAGATGAAACTGTGGCATGATTTCAGAAATGGGTCCGTCAACTTCCATTTAGGTTTACAATATCAGTTGTATGTACCACATCTCCTCCTGGCCATTCTGTCCATCAGCCTATGCTCTGTCTGAGCTCTACTATAACCTGTTGTCAGAAACATATGCAGAATCTTGCTCTTTTCCTTCTTTAGAACAGCAACCTTACACTATGGGTACAGATTTCCTTTTGCAACTCCCTGCTGCTGTTCTGTTTAACCATCCATGAAGTATATCGGAAACATACTTTGTAGTGGATTTGAATCCAGTGTATTAATAAAAGTGCTAACATTCCAAGTTAATAATGAAAGTTTGACTGGATGGAACCATCCATAGCAATAGTAGCTTTGAGTGCAGGACAAGAGAGAAAACAGGGATCTGTCAAAGAATCTAGTCATTTTATTTTGCTGCCACTGTTTGCTTTTACTTTTTTTTTTTTTAAAGTGCTGCCAGTTCTAGACCAGGGCTTTTCAACCAGTGGTAAGGGTACCACCTGTGGTACATTGGCACCTGGCAGGTGGTACACGACCATCCTAGAAAAGTGGTAGCGGGGGAGGGGAATGAGCTGAACCGGTGGCAGCACCGCACAAGCTTGAGTGAGAGATGGCAGGAGCTGCAGGGCTGTCAGGGCTCAGTGGAAGCACCAGGATCAGTGCTGCTTTCCAGCTGATCGGCGCTTCTTTGGGGCTGTCACAGCTCAGCAGAAGCGCCAGGCTCTGCGTCAGGCTCCAGCTGGAGCTCAGTGCTGATCCTGGTGCTTCTGCTGAGCCCAGAAAAAGTGCTGATCAGCTGGAATGTTGCAGCATCTCTGGGATCTTGTGATTTACATTCAGATGCTTGGCAACTGATTCATATTTATGATGGTCACAGTGTCCCAGGGTCATGTGCAGTGACCAAAACCTGCTGCAACCACCCAGCAGATGGGGGGGGGGGAATAAAAACCAAACAACCCCCCACCCCACCCCCACTGCCAATCCTGAACAGAAATGCTCACAACAATGAAAACCTCGGACAGGAGGAAGAGTGCTGCTGGATGGGCAGGCAGGTGTCTTGCTCAGCTGTGGCTTGGGGGGCACTTTTTTCAGTGCCATTGTAACTTTGAACAGTTACTAAGCGAACTGCTGTAAGTTGAGGACTACCTGTACTTTATCACTTTTTTCCTTTTTTTTTTGGGTCATCAAGTTTTTGACACCAAGTGGTATAATCGGTGAAAAGGTTGAAAAGCCTTGTTCTAGACAACCTATGGATAAATAAAAAAAAGTCCACTGGGTGTCTCTTTGCAAGATCACTGTTATGCGTGTTAGGGAATCTCCACGACATGAGTGTTTTTGTGGATTTATTCTGGATGTCCAAAAATGCCACTTCCTTACCAGAAATTCCTTTATTTAAATATAGGAGGTAGGAGATGTGCCTCTTTATTTAGCATGGAGTGGACATTTTTTAAAAAATGTTTATTTAGGATTTATTTAATCTTGGAGGGTATGTTTGTGTTCAAATGGCAGACGATTTGGATTGCTTACTCTGCCAAATAACATCAGACAAAAACATCCTGAATCTGGCATTTCTGAATTTATGGTTAATTTTCAGGTAAAATCAGTTTGTTCAACTAATGCTACTTTAGCTGTTACTTACATATTTCTGTGGTTGTGATGCCTTCTTCTGTTAGTGAATTCACAAGGTAAGTTCCAAATAATGACAGATATGGGGCAAAAATGGAGCCACAGAAAAACAGTGTTTAACAAAAAGCTAAAATAATGTAAGTGGGTGTGAGAGAAGGCCTAACAGATCTTAGGTATATAAAAGAGAGAGGAGGGCAGTTGAGGGAGAGAATGGAGCCTTTAAAAGAGGTTTTTGAATCCAGAGGAGGGGTGAAGAGCTAGAAAGTGACTCAGAGTAAGCCTACCTTAATTATACTACATACAAGTTGTTTGGGATTATTTTGCTCAGTTTTCAAGAGCTGTTACATTAATGTAGCAATAATAAAATCTTACCAGAAATCCAAGAGATTCTTGTTTCTTAAATTTGCTATCCCTCAAAGGCTTGAGAATGGACTATGCTTTACCCTGACTTTCTCACCTGAACAACAGCAGCAACAACAACCACGAAGCCTATTCAGGCATAGACAGTTGAGGGCTATTTGGAAAAGCAAAGACACACATGGAATGAAATTATGGCTGTAGCCTGGTTATTCAGGGCCCACCGCAGTAAATTAGTTGAGTTCTCTGCTAAGAAGGAGCCTCCATTCCTCCATAGTTTGCTGCTTGAGAGAGAGAGTGAGTTAAAAACCTATTAGAAAGTGAATGAGAATATATGAGGAACCACTGTATCCTGATGGGATTAACCTACCCCACTCATTTCAGTGGAAAGGGCCTACTCCAGATCCTGTTAGCCAAAGAATTTCAGCTGGCAGGGTCCAGGAGAAGAGCTGCTGTGGCCCCTGCCCTCTGGAATACTTTCCCATCAGAGCGTGAGATTCATCCCCACCCTCTTGGCCTTCCGGAAGAACTAAAAACCTGGCTCTGCTGCTTGGCCTGGGCTCCCAATAGGGCCCTGCTACATTGGGTGTGGCTAACAGGATAGAGAAGATTCTCACCCCCCCCCCAAGATTGCCCAATCATCTTGGTTCTTAACTTTTAATCTTTTTATTCTACTTTTAATTGTGTTTAGCATTTTTAAACTTTTTATTATATTGTAAGCTGCCCAGAGTCGCTGTATTAGTGAGATGGGTGGCATAGAAATTTAATATCTAAATAAATAATAAGAGAGAGAGGGGGGTTGCAAAAAGAGAAGTGGTTGTTTGACTCTTACCCAGTAAACCATGCAGGTTCTTGAGAGAACAAAGCTGCCTATGTCTGTCCTAGATATTCTTGTTCACTAGCAAGAATTCTGAATTTTAAATTCCAGGATACACAGAATGTTTTGATGTTAGGTGAGGGTTGCATGCTAATTGGAATAAAAAGGAACTGGCTTCTTCAAACACTATATGGTTTAGAATAAGCACTCTTGGTTGCACTTTAGTACTGGGGAATGTATACTGTGAAATTGACATTTTTCTTCTTGCATTATATGCCTGGTATTTCAAAAGGAGAGAATGAACAACTTCTTACTTTCCTATTTTTCCCTTCTACTATGTCTCTATGAAATGCTCAGGTTCAAATCTCTAATCCAGTCCCAACAATGAGTTGTCTAGCCCTAATACCAAGCAGCACGGGAGGGGCATAGGAATGGGACAGAAATAAGGTGGGTTTTCTTACTTCTTCCTGACAGCCCTTCCTCAGCCATGAATTTATAGCTTTGGCTGATCTGGAACAGTGAAAGAGAACATTTCTTTTATGGAGGAGATTGCAGTATTTGACTCTAGTTCCACCGGGGCCTGTTTTTGTTCACCCTCTCCCTTTTATAGAGAGTGCTTTCTTAGACATAAATCCTTGGTAGAGAGACAAGCATTTGTCTAGAATTGAGTTGTTTGCATAATGAAGATATTTTGTTGTGATGTCTTACTTAAAAAAGCAGATAGACTTTGTTTTCCGAATGTCTGCAGCTTAGGCTAGAAAGTGGGAAATCAAAACAACTAAATTAGGAAGCTGAAGAACAGAGAGTAGTGTGGCCCTGAGACATTATTGGAAATGTTTCTTGCCTTCAATACTTTGGCAATGAGGCTGCAAAGCTTGGGCTTCCTGTAGAGTTATATCCAGTCTGAGCACAATTCCACTGCATGTGCTGAGTACAATTACATTTAGTGTGAATGTAGTGGACCCTCTCCCCCGCCACACACACTCTTGAAATAGAGAATGCTTATTTTGTGCCTTCATGCTTCTTACATCAAACCCAAACACATTCGGGTGCCAATTTAGGATCAACTTGGCTCATAGAATAAAACAAACTGAAGTGTTTGACAATATTTTTTTTTATTTCTGAAATAGTTGTAGCTAAGCACGCATTGAAATCATTAAACAAACAAGCTTTTGAATCATTTTTCTGAGTAGACAGAATGGAGCATATTTCCCACTTATTTCCCTTTCAAATAATACATTTTGCAGGAACTGTTCCATAGCGATGGCTGAATCTGATTGTTTAATAACAATGTGTCAGCTTCTCTGTTTGATATGTTAATATGACTCTGGGTTTTCCCAGAATTCTCTCTGGAGTGGCAGTTTGGCACTCGGGTGGTCAGAGTAGATTGAGAATTTTCACAGTTGCCTTTGGCTTCACCCGGCTCCCCTGCCAGTCAGAGCACAACACCCATAAACTGCATGCCAATCAAAGTCACTGTTAAGGGGCTCTCAGTCAGCTAGGGTAACTTGAATTTTTGACAATGTAATTATGGCCCTTGCGTCCACAATAGAAGCCTGAACAGGATGGAAGGTTTTTTATTGATTGTTTAGAAGGGAAATTTATCAATGTCTCTGGCACTGTTCATACGTATTCCCTAAAAAAACCCTCTCCTGGCAAGTTTCCAAAGAGAAAACTAGTTCAGTGGCCTTGTCCATAGTTTTGTCATTTCTATCAAAATTGATCCTGACTGGTTGGGTCTCTGAAAGAACTTGCACAGTTTTGACCCATGTGAGTTTTAGTGGATAGCATCAGCATAAATGCTGTTGCACTATTGCATATAAATCTATCCTATTTTGTTATTGAGAAGTTGGTAACGGATGACATGCCAGAGAGTTGAATTTTCAAAATGGCATGGGGACTTAAAGGTAACGTTTAATAGTCATGAAGCTTGATACCTTGACATTATTCTGTCTACTGATCACAGTTTATTCATATTCAATCTGTTCTATGCCCTCCATTCATTTCTTTCTAGTCATTAATCAATTCATCATCCTTGAGAACTCAAATCACGGAGAATAAGTAAATGCTACTACATTGCACTTTTGAGTTGAATCTTCTGTGCTTCTTCTTGTATCTCCTGATTTTAATGGTTCATTCTTTTGTGTACTTGTACAATTTAACTATTTGTAGCAATGAACAGTAGATCTATATCATGCCCAATACTTTTTAGCAGATCAATGCATGCTAGAGGCCTATACTTTTCCAACTTCCACACTGATTATTAAAAACATTTGTAGAATGCTCTATATCTTCATTTAATGATAAACAAAACTTGTCACAGAAGTTGAATCATATATTCTAAGCACAACAGAGTGTCTTGAAGATGATTTGAAATTTGAATTTGGTGAATCTCCTTGAAACTCTTGGTGGATTAAAAATCCTTTTAAATGAGCAACTCATCAAAAATTGATCTTGAAGAAAAGAGGATGCAACATATGAAATTGAGCTAGTTTATACTATTTGATGCTGTGTTTGTTATTAAAAACATTGGAAAATTAAAATGAATATTTTATTGGATTGCATTGATTATTAAAACTATAGAAACTGTCTCTGTCTTACAAAACTGAAAGGGTACCAAATGTTTGAAAAAATCTATAGTGAAGGATAAATTTACTTGAATCTGATCACAATTTATTAAGTACAATAATTATGCCAGAAATACTAAATGTAAAGTTATGTTCATTTTTTCCCCTTTGGGTACCACACTCTACCATTTTTTTCTTTTTCTTTCTTTAATTTCTCTCTATTTCTTTTATAGTTTTGGATTGCTCATTCATGCTAAGAAAAGGGGAAAAAATCTGATTATGGCACAGGGTTATTACTGAAAAGAGTTGTTGATATGAAGTGAGCTTACCACTATTACTATTATGCATTCACTACACTACTACGGTAGAAATGTGTGTTATAGTATTTATTGTATAACTGAAGGAACTTGTTTTTGTCAATTTTTAGGCCTCATGTTAATGTTTCACATTTATAACCAGTCTTTTGGCTATAGAAAAGTTGTTCTCCCAATCACTTGTCAGTCAATAATTTAGAAAATAAATTAAATAATTGTGGAATTATATTGAACAATCTTTTTTTAGTATTTGGGAATATTTCTGGCTGTAGACTTTTTGGTAAAAACATAATTATAAATTTAATTTCTTGGGTTTTTTGTTCTAGCAACCTTTCTTTTGTTAGAAATTTAAGTAATATATATATATATTGTGGTTGATAGCTTTATTTTTTTCTCCCACCCTATAGTGCTACCATATTTGTTAATTACTCATGAATAAACTGTAGTAATTATTTTGCTTCCAAGATATTTTTAGATGATGGTGGGACCATAGTCTTGAAAACTGTCAGAATAAACATCTCTCCCTCAAGTTCTTTTAACCCCTCAGTTCTTTACAGATGATCATCTTTATTTCCAATGCCAAATTTTGCTGGAATGAGCACCAATTTGAAGTTTTGGCAGAAATCCAGTTTGTTTTAAAGAGGTGGAATTACATGGAGGCTTCTTCAGAGCAATTTGAGAATAAAATGGCAGGGAAGGTTTATGCAAATATGTTATCTTTGGTTAATCCACCAAAGTGAATTAATCTGTGACAATTCAGAAAGTTGATAGCATGTCATTTTCACTTTGGACTATTTCTACAATGAATAAAGATTAAGTGTCAGTATTCTAGTATATGATATAGATACATTCTTTAATGCTTGTATTTTGAGGAATAGTACTTCTGCATAATATCCTAGGTCTGGAGCAGCTCATTATTCCATCAGTGTATGATACAAGCTGCATCTTATTGTTGGCTCTTCACAAACTGCCCCCAATAAAAAGTCTTTTTTCTTGTTAGCCTAAGAAAATTAGATCCTTTTTCTTTTACCTTGCCTTCAGTGATGGAGAATTTAAGTGAGTGTATCCAATTTCTTTGGATGAGTTTTCTCTAATTGGAGGGATACTTTGCTGTTTCCTTGCATTTAGCCAAGTTTTGATCAATTGTGGAGAAGCCCAGAAATCTTTACAGGTTTGTTTCTTTGATGTACACAAAAGTTACTCTGCAGAGTGCAGAGAAGCACACCTACCTTTCACTCCCCACAGAGCTCACCTTGCACCATTTGAACTTTTCTCTGTATTTGTTAATTGTTACAAAATACTCTCTTTCTCTGAAAAGATGCAAAAATTGCCAATTAAGATAATGGAAAAAATTCAAAGAAATGCAGAAAAATGAATGGATTATACTGTATTTGGAGGGAGATATTGGAAATGTATTGCCTTTTTTATAATGAAGGTAAGAGAGAATCTAATTAAGGAATGATCAAAGCACTTGGAGAAGGGGCAGTAAGATTAGTGAATGGCAAATTTGAGATAGAGAAAGTGATCCCTTATTGGCTTATGTTCTTTGCCATCTCCGTTGACTAGCATGAGCTAAGCAAAAGTTGGCTCAAAATTCTCTCTGTGCGCCCCGGGGTCTCGTACCTACAAACAACATAGTGCACCAAGAGTTTTGCAGCTGTAATAGTTAAGAACAACTTGGTGAAAGCTGATATAAGTTAATGTTGGTTGCAAATACTTTGCTGAACCAAAGTATCTTGGTGTGGCAGAGTTCTTATACTATAAGATCTAGACTCCTAATGGTTAATTTTTTTAATATAATGCTAATTTTATGAAGAAATTGTGTTTGAATAGTGCTGATTTATTGCATTTTTCCAGATGAAATTTTAGATTGTAATCTTTATTTCCTTTTAAACTCTATAAAATAGAAGGAGCAGTTATGATTGCTGTGTTGCCTGAGTGATGAGTGGTGGCTGTGTTGGAGGCAGGGGAAGGAACATTGAATCAATGTGCTTCAATTATGTTAAATCAAAATATTTAGATGAAATCAGTAGCCTCACAAATATATCCAACATTTACAGAATATGTGAAATAAGGGTAAGAATATTTATTCTGAAGAAATTCAGGGCCAGGCCAAGACATTTTTACTCCCTGAGGTAAAATAACAAATGGTGACCTTCTTCTCAAGTCACAGTATATAATATCTTTAACTGAATAATTAATTTTGGCACTTATGAGAAACTCCCACAAGTATCTTTCTCTAGCAGGAAAATATATATATATATTATATTAAATGATAAACAATGTGCTTCCTTTTCATGACATCCAGAATCATTTGTCCAACTCAGCTATCTCTATGTGCCTAATAGAAGGGCTGGTTGGCCCTGCAGCAATTTAAAACCGGATCAACAGAATTAGTATAACAAGATTGTTATAACATGATTTGTGTAAAATGCCTTTTATTTCAGAGCAGTGCTAAAGTAAGGATTGTTATTATAAAGGGTCCTTCCACTCATTATATTCTATTTAGCTGTTGCATGTTTAGCTTTTTGGACATCATATATGCTTATTTTAGCTCACTTCTTCGGCCTTAGTTCAGTTAACTTGTCAGGCAGCCTTATTTTATAATGGTATATTGGCATACTCTGCTGCTGGAGAGAAATTATAAGATCTGTCCCTTCTTGGAGGAAACTTTCATTTCAGGCATTTCTATAAACTGTAATAATTTTGGCATGGGAAAGTAAAAATCCCTCCAAGGTACCTTAAGCTTGTGACATTAGTCTCAAGAGACATATCTTTAGCTGATCATGAAATAGCAATTTATTCCACTTGGAAAATAATAAGAGCACTTAGACTTATATACCACTTCACAGTGCTTTACAGCCCTCTCTAAGTAGTTTACAGAGTCAGCATATTGCCCCGAACAATCTGGGTCCTCATTTTACTGATCTCAGAAGGATGGAAGGCTGAGTCAATCTTGAGCCCTGTCAGGATCAAATTCTAGGCTGTGGGCAGACTTAGCTTGCAATACCTGTGCCACCAGGTATAAACTTCTTTGTTATTCTAATAACTTAGCTGAAATGCTCTTTTGAGTATTAGTTGATTTGCTTTATATATGTTAATGGTTACCATTATCTTGCCATCCTGACACTTGAATGTCCATCCCAATTCAATATATATATAGTGCCCTGTTATCTAAGTCTTTGACTTAAGCAATGAATCTATATGTCCAATTGTACTTCCTGTCTAGTTTTCTAGATGAGAATTTAATTGATAGCCTCCTTGAAGCCAATGTCATGTTTCGGATTATAACATTGAATTATCAATACAAAGATGCATAATACAGTGTTGAATATCATTAAACTATGTATGTTGATGAAGTTCTGCATAAAATAAACTCAGAATGAAATATTCTTTGAAAAGGCCTCTTAATATTTTAAGCTGACTTTTACTAGAATGGTTATATAAAATTATCCCTCAGTGAGACACTATATGGTGTGCTACAAGGTTCAGTCCTGGGCCTTGTGTTTTTCAGTATTTTCTTCAGGCTTTGGATGAACAGAACTGTTCACAATGACTCCAGTGTTTACAGTGACTCCAAAAGGATGAAATGTTCTTTGGGATGTCATACTACAGGTGCTGCTATTTTGTACTTCCATCATATTATCATAAGCAAGTACTAAGAGGTAGAATTCATGTTGAAATGCAAGCCTATCTGATTCTTTTTGGTATAAGAGGATAACTTTCATGATTCTGTTATGATGTCCTTTGACAAAAAAACAGAGCTTCCAGTATCCCTTGGGTATCCCTGACCCAGCCTACCTTGCAGACTGACAGCAACTGCCATAGAAATTGATTGATCCATTAATAAGAATATATTTACATTTTAGATAAAGCCAACTTCAAAGGCACTATTTCATCATTTCCTCAGCCACTTGAAATAAAAAGGTTTGTATTACTATTTATTAGATTGATAGGCATCCTTGCTGGCTCCATCACAACTTTAGGAGGCCTACAAGACCTGAATGACAGTAGAAATGATTCAGCAATGTACCATCAGCTGTGAGAGAGAATGGTGGGGAGTGGGGAAGGAAGCCTATATGGGAAATTAGTTGCAAAAAAAAAAAAAAATACTCATTAAAGAAAATTCATCTGGGTTTCAAACGAACAAAAAAAGAACCCATGAACCTTTATGCTAAATAAGAGCCACTGTGCACTTCTTATGATATTCATTTCTTGATTTCAGCTTATGAGCTTTTTGTTTATAATGCTGATGCTGTTTCATTGTCAACATTTAGAAAAATAGGAATACTGAATGATAACTGCATTTTGGTTTATTAGATTATATTTACATTGAACTGCTAATAGAACTAATTTTTCCTATATTCCCAGTTACGATGATCTTTTCCTCTACCCAACAGACCATTAATTATTTGACACAGAAGACAGCAAGTTATGTTCTTAGCTTTCCAGACTAATAATAAAAAATGAATGCCTTTAATTAATCAATACATTGTGTTAAATGTTGGAGAAGCAAGAGATATTTCATATTTCAATATAAAGAACCGAGAAGACTCTTCACTGCCATAAAAAACACTAAGCCCTAAACTATTTCTGTCATAGCACGTCCACTTTGAAGATCCTCAGCAGAGACTGGTGGAAATTCCAGCATGTCCCTTGAATTAGTCTGGCTTGTTCAGGAAGAATCAGCAATACACCATCAAGCTTCCTGTTCTATCATAACCACACATTTTCCCTTTGCATGCTAAACAAGGAAAACGTAGCCAGATAAATCTGCTTTCATATTTTAAATGAACAGTTTACTACATATTAATTTAGCAATTATAGCTGAATCAGAGATACTTTTATCGAAGCCTCTAGACTCTATAAATAGGGTATCTGGGAACAACATATACTGCTACACCATTATACAACACAGACAAGGAGATGTACACTAACTATGTTTTGATGTTATAAATTTGGATTGTGGATATTTATTGGCATTTTGGTGTGGTTATTTGTGGTTTACATATAGACCTTATTTAGTGACTGCTTCTTTTTGTGTCTCATCACAGTTATGATGGTGTACTATTTACAATCAATCCTTACATTTATGAGTTTTGCAGGTCTGAAAAAAGATCATAAGCAAAACTGCAGTTTCATTCAAAGGCCATTTGACTTAATAACTGAATTGTCAGTCTCAATTGTGGACACTAAACAAGGATTACCTGTATTGCTTTTGTAAGCTGCTCAGATTCATTTCAACTAAAGTGGAATAGAGGAACTTTGCTCTACTTTTGCTCACTGAAGTGGTTTCCCTGAAGAAAGTGACTTGAATTCATACTTCTAGGGCAGTGGTTCTCAACCTGTGGGTCGGGACCCCATTTGGGGTCGAACGACCATTTCACGGGGGTCGCCAAACAACGCAGTCCGCCATTTTTTCCCCTTTTCCTTGGCTGTGCTATTCCCTTTTATTCTATTGGCTTTTGAAAGCCAATAGAATAGACTCTCTTGAATAGAGTCTAATTCTATTGGCTTTCAAAAGCCAATAGGAATTGTCCAGGCTGTCTCTGCCCTGCTGAGCCCGCCAAAAGTCCCATTCTGCAAACGGTGCTGCAAGTTGACTGCAGCGAAGGCGAGCTGTTTGGAAGTTTCCACCCCTCCCTGCTGAGCAGCTACTAAAAATGTAAGTAAAAGAGGGCCAGGGGTGGGAGGTGGGAGGCCGGTGGGCGCAGGGAGGGTTGCTGGCACACGTGGGGCCTGGAGGGTGCCTTACCTCTCTTGGGCTGGGCCAGCTGGTGGCCCAGCCAGTGGTCGGCCTGCTCCATCTCTGCCGCTTGCCAGCTACACCTCGGCTGGCGCAGGGGGCGGCACCATGCACGCGCGGCGCTCCCGGGCAGGGAAAGTCCTTGACTTATGACCGGTTGGGTAGTCCTCGACTTACGACCGGTTGGGGTCGCGGCATTAAAAAGGTTGAGAACCACTGTTCTAGGGCATTGTATATTAAAACCTGAATTTCAAGAAGCTGTGAAAATACTATATAATCATCTCTTTAAAGAAAGCTTCATTTTAATGGGAAGTATTGGGCTTTTTTCTGATTAAGAATAATTAAATTTATGATTAACCATTTCTATCTATATTAATGGAATACATCACCCTCCCTAAATTAATTGCTTTGTTATTGAGTACAACTAATACATTGTAGAATACAAATAATGGTTAAGTACTGTGGTATCTGGTTCAATAGAAATTGGAAGCTATTAATAGTGTGATTATTTCTTTTGGAAATATGATTTTCAAAGAAAATGTATATCTTTGAGTTTAATACTTAAGTCTCCACTATAGTATTACTTATTTTTATTTATGAGTACTAAAAGGAAAAGAGAAGAGAATCTCTTGGAAAAGGTAAATAAACATTTAATTTCTAACCTCTTTTTCTGTACACTAATTGGTGGTGTTTACAAACATTTAAGCCACCTTTAAAACATAGTATAAATGTTTGTATTTGCCTCTCTGCATGTTGTACATGGGAATAATTCCTGCTGAAATTTAATTACACTTCTGTTGTGGATATATGCTATTCATTTTGCCGTTGGAAGTATTGTTAAGAACAATCTTTATATTGCCTGTGTGCTGCTGAGAATAGCATATCACTAGGGCCAACATCACAGAAGACATTATTTTCTTCTCTAAGCTGAAAAAAAGAAAAGAAAAATATTTTTAATTGTATGTTCTAAGTTTTGGAGACAACACAGAAAAATAATTGGTTTGCCAAACTTTTTTAGTGATGGAATTCAAACCTGATACCATTGTGATAGTCCTTGTATTAGGTTTGACTTAACATTTTCTTCAGAGCATTATATTGAGTTGGAGATGTTTTATAGGGCTTACTTTGTGTTCCTTAGTTTGTGTCCTTTCTTTGATTTGCTAACTATAGTTGTTGTTGTTGTTTTTTTTGATAAAAAGTGTTGTCAAAGTTGTAACATCTGTTCTTCCCTGGGACCTTATAGAACATCAGTTTTTCAACCCACTTACATAATAAAAATGTTTAGTATTTTTTACCTATAAGTACTAGCAAAATGACAGTATTATATTAAAAACTTAAAAATGAGAAAAAGTTGCATTCTTAATCCATACATTGCTCTCATTATGTTCTTAAACACTACAGATTTGGTTGGGGCCGGGCTTAATATTCATTAAAAATGGCATCCTTTTTTCCTTCATATGTGAATCCTATTTAATATTTCAGGCTGTGTACCAAAAATAACAGTGACATATTTGAAATCAGCAGCATACCCCAATGAAACAAAGTTGGATTTAATAGACTTTGTGGATTGGAAACCTGGAGATGAAGTTGTTGTATGCGGAGGAAGTTTTGAAGGTGCTCAAAAGAAAAAGGAAATTCTTACCATTAAGGAAATAAAGGGTACAGAACTCTACATTACGTCTCCACTAAGGTAATCATGCCTGAGTTGGCAGTGTTGCATTGGCAAGGCTCATGTGATGTTAATTTGAAGTTTATACAACTGTGGATCTGCATTGATACAATTGCATTTCACATACATAGGCGACTGCATACGTGTGCGGATTAAGTATTCATTGACGAAAGGGGAATCAATACTGGTGCTAGAAGATGTATTAAGGCTAAGTTCTGCCTTCAATTCAGCTTATTTCTGGCCTTTAAAAATTGACAGAATCGTTGACACAATTTGGTAAAACTAGCAGTATTTATTCTTATGTATCCTATAGGTATTCTTATGCTGTTACTGAAAAGCAGGTTCTCAAAGAGCATCTTACTTTTAGAGCTGTTGTGGCATTGCTGAGTAGGAATCTAGTCATCCAAGGAAATGTCACAAGTGAAAAAATTTCCCATCTGCAACTCTGTAAAGCCACAGCTGTTTCAGGAGGTGAGTGAGGAAGAAGTGCACGCCTATGTACAACAGAAGTAAATAAGTGGGCAGAGCATTGTAGTTTTTTAAACATCCTAAGTTTTAATCATTATTTAATCATTTTACTTCATGTACAGGCTCCAAAAAACTTTCCTCTTTTCAGAATATGACAATGAAATATTAAGCAGACTGAACTGAGGCATTTTCTGTTTGCTTCAAATGGGAAAAGTTGGAGCAATTAAATGTAGTAGGCACTTTCAGAATATAATTTTGTACTTTAGATTAATGCACTAATTTGATTCACACACACACACCCTTTTCCCCCAGTTTTAGAGGGAAAGAATGTTGAATAAGTATTTTGAGATATTGTAAGAAATATGCATCAATATGCAGAAAATGGATAATTATTTAAATAAACGTGCATTTCAAAGACAGGGAAAGAGAATCTTAATATATATGAAGACTGGATTTGCTGTGTTTATAATGTACTCTTTAATCAAGAAGACAATTATAGGAATAATTTATGTTTATGTAAATTTTTGAGACACATGCTGAGTTCATTAAACAGTTTATTGGATTCTTGTCACCAAAATACTTTTTATAGTAGAAGAGATATGATTTTCTTCCCATGTTTAACATTTTTATGAGTGAGTAACAGTAAAACTGATACAAGAAATTGTCTAAAAACAGTGCCTTAAAGCACAGTCCCCAACCATTTTGGCACCAGGGACTAGTTTTGTGGAAGACAATTTTTACATGGACCGCGGTGGTGGTAGTTTCAGTTTTGCTTGATGACCTGACACTCACCTCCAGCTGTGTGGCCTAGGGGTTGGAGACCACTGTCTTAAAGGTTTTCATAAAATGACTGCCATTTCTGTTAAGTATTACTTCAAGTCTGAGGATTACATGTATTTCTTCTGTGATTTGCTGAAATTTTCATCTCAACTGGGAATATTTTCAGTTCTAGCTCTCAGTAATGTCTATCTCCCGTCCTGCTTTTCAGATAACTCAAACTGCCTCTATAAGAGAACTGAGAGAAAACCTGGATCTCAGGACATGGGGGGTATTGTCATTGTGGAATCCTATTATGATAAAGAAAGTTTGCTACATTTGGCAGGTGTGCAGTTCCATCATGTAGGACAAGCATTCCAAAGGCATTTCGGTGCACTGACCCTGGTTGGAAATGCTCAAATGACTAGTAAGACATTTTAATTTTTAGAGGTGATGGTGGTTGTTACATTAATTGTTTTCTTAACAGTTTTTAAAATTTATTTTGTATGTGGGTGCAATCAAAACACCACTGATGAAAGCAAACAAGGACGCTACTTCTAGAAAGGCTCCTGATATATAAATTTTACTGGCCAATTCAGATATTTATTTCAATTCTATACAATTCTAATGGAGGTGACATTGCTTTTTTCCCTCAAATTCTAGCAGCTAATAATTATTTTCCTCTGTGTTTAGCACCAGAATGCTGATGTCATCAAATTCTCAATATCTTTTAAAGGTTCAGTTTTAGGTGAGGGGAGACCACTTAATCAACTGTATCTAGGCTTAGTAGTAAGCTGGATATAAAGAGCCTATTAAAATTTCATCCAGGTACAATCAAGCTGTTGTTAGTTAGTGATTTAGCTAAAAAAGGAACCCAAGATTTAGCAAGAATTGGATTAGATTGTATTACCTATAGTCCACCAGGACAATCTAGTGCACCAGATGATTTCCCAAGTTAGATCAAAATATAAATACCACAACCAACTCAGTCAATATGCCACTTGTAGTACATCTAGGGAAAATATATTTTTGACTGCAATTATATATAATGCAGTGATATCTATAGGTTATTGCAGTGCTGTTAAATGGGAGTCCTATAAAATCAGTTTAGAAATTCAGTTTATTCAGAACAAATAAATATTTTTACCCTGATATTGTCCTTTCCTCTAAGGAGTCTGAGGCAGTACATATGGATGTAATGTCTTGGTTTATATTTGCAAGAACTTAGAAAATCACTTGGTGAGTTTCAGGGTTATATACAGTAAGGGTTATCAAATTATCCTATTGAAACTATCTATCATACCATTAAAAGAGTTTCTTTGGTTATCAGTTTATTCACAGCCACTGCTCACATTCTTAGACAATGGGCTACTTGCTCTAGATCAGTGGTTCTCAACCTGTGGGTCGGGACCCCATTTGGGGTCGAACGACCATTTCACAGGGGTCGCCAAACAAGGCTGTCCGCCATTTTTCCCCCCTTTTCTTTGGCCACGCCCCTGGCACCCGGTGATGTATAAGTGGTTGGGGGTCACCACAACATGGGGAACTGTATTATGGGGTTGCGGCATTAGAAAGGTTGAGAACCACTGCTCTAGATTCTACCCATCTGTTAAGACCTTCTGAAAGCTTCCTCCACTTCTGATAGGACTTTCTTAATAATGGCAATTTGTTTGTTAAACTCCATGTGCAAACTCACTCAGTGCTTCTACTAGTCTTTGGAAATTAAACTTTTCTCTCAGCTTTTCATCCATTTGATGCAATCCATTGAAATGATTCTGCTGCGATTGGAAACAACTATTGGTACATTCTAATTTTGATATTGCATCACTTTTCAGTTTTGCTGGTCTGTATTCAAGTCTTTTTCTTTTTCGCTTTTTTAGAATCTTACATGCAACATTGTGTTGTTTTGGATTCTTTTGCTCAGGGAATTAGCCTATCAGGGATATCAGATTTCAAGATTGAAAATAATACTTTTTACAACATTATGGGCCATGGAATTAAAATAGGTAAGTGAACTAAAAAGATTACAGCATTTGCAGAAATTTTCAGTCCCCAAAGATTATTTTAGAAACTCTTTGCTCAGGATTCCCCAACACCTTTGCTTTACAATACTGTTTCCAGAAATTTTATTTTCAAATGAAAAATAATCATTCATATGAAAACAGAAAATGTCATTTCAATCCATTAAAACAAATTAGAGAACTGAAGAGTAGAAGTCATTAGTAAAGCAGGTTTTCAAGCTTTCGTAAGGCTTCAGTGGATGTCTGGGTGTTTTCATGCAAACAGCTGTTTAAAGTATTTTTGTGAAGCACTCAGTAATGTTGAAATATGGAAGCATCACACATCAGCAGCCTGCTAACCAAAAAGGAGTACTGTTGTATCACAGATATGTTTTGGCACAATATATCACAGAGCAGAAGTCCCTCCATCAAATGAATAACTAAATGAAAAGGCACGTTTGACACAGCCTGAAATCTGAGCCCAATGTTGAATGGGACAACTCTTGGTGCTCTATTTTTCTTTTTTTTAAAATTCAGTTGAGCTTAGATGAAGCTATATTTGTGCTGTCTCCATGTCTTATACACATACAGACACAGAAAGGGATTCTAAGAATGGTAATGTTTGGGTACTTCATCCTGTACTATCTCAGGGAGAGGAGCAGTAATATTAAGGTACTTTTACATTGCAGCTTCTTCCATTTATCCTCCAGCCCCTTTGAAGTTGATTTTGATTATGTTCCTGCTAACCTCAAAATGCTGAGAAAATGCAGAGATCAAAACAAAGTAATCAGTGCTCCATCTCTATGATGGGAGAGTGCAAAATGGCATTCAGTCAACATCTATGCTACCATAGCTTCTATAGTAACTCCTTCTACCCACTCCATATAAAAAGAAAGACATTGCTACTCCCACTCACTTTTTCTGTTTGGATCAGATATAGGTTATTTTTCAGTTTTTCAGGACATGTAAGCAGTTCTGATTTAGGATGGCAGCCTATCAAGACAGGAAGCATGACTAGATGGACTAATTCTAATTTACTGTAAGGTTAGTTAATAGAATCTTGCAAGGCTGATAATATATTTCTCCCTTTACAGCCCAAGAAAACATTTATTTTGTGGGCCAAGCTGCCTCTTATCCAACCATTCCCCTAGCTATTGCTCTTCCCCCTAGTTCATGCCCAAGTTCATTCCCATATACCATTACATAGGGTGAGCTATAAAGCCATCAAGTTACCTTTCCTCCACTGTATTCAATAGCTCTGGAAAGGTGTGATAATGAAAAGACAGCATGTATTATTGATTTGCAACAGGCACTTCCTCAATACTGTAATTGTTGTTGTGGTAGAGAAAGGGGGAGATAAAAGCTAAACAATCCCTACAGAAATAGATTGCAGTAGTAACAGGACACTGAAATTGTATGAGCTGTGAGAGAAGCTATGAATCAAGAAGGTAAAGTTCTAATGGATGGAAAAACTATACAAATTGACAAGAATACCCAGCTTGGCTCTGGAAGCAAAAGGTCTTAGAACTAGCTAGTGATTTGTGACTATACAGATCTGGACCTGGTTCTGAAACAACATGAAGTCTTCATGGTGCAAATCCCCAGGATTCAGAGATTGGTAGAATTGTCTTCAAATCAAAGTCATGCTCTCAGTTATTCTGATTGTACTTTGTGAGAGCTATCCATATTTGATAAACTTCATCTCCTCATAATGCTTTAGCTTTTTTGTAGACTTCACCCCCTTTTTGTATAAGACAAAAAAAATCTTATGGAAACTTTAATAACTCATATTGATAAGGAATATAACACATTCTTAACCTTTTTAATGAAATCTGGCAGGCTTCATCTTATGATGGTGTAACCATCTGCCAAACTTCATCTCACTGTGGTAAAAAAACCCAAAAAGTTTATACATGCTGTTTAGCATTATGTTTTCCCATGTTAGATAGATGTTGGGATTTTTTTCTAGTTACTCTAATCCCAGCCAAAGCAAATTCTGGCAACAACATTCTCCTTTGTTATTGCCATGTGGTTGCCTTTATCTTATACTCAGTTCATGAAGAAAATAAATTTAAGTTGTCCTTAGCCACCTTTGCCCAAAAGTAATGTTTGTTGGCTTATTCTGACATTGTTCAATGATAACTTTAAAGACATGTTAGGCATTGTCACATTAAGCGGACCCTGCCATAGCATGGGAATAATGCTAGGAAAAAGAAGAAGGAGGCATTGCCACATTACCTTGAAGGTAAGATAGATGATCACAGTGACTTGAAAGAGAGGCAGTATAGGAAGGATTGGGATCAGCAATCCTTCCTATCTTTATTTTGTATTTTAACTTTGGGGGGGAAAAGTGCAACTTATTCCAAAGAAGTTTTGTGCAAGACTTACTTCCAAGTCTTTAACAGGATGAGTTCATAGGACTAAGGATTAAGTTCCACCCCTTTGTTTAGTTTTTTGCTGGTCTTGTCCCTCACATGTAAATAGAGGAAGCTATGACATTTTTATTAGATTTTGATTCTGCCTTTATTACTTTATAAGTAACTGAAGGCAGCAAACATAGCTAATATTCCTTCCTCCTCCTGCTTTACCCATAACACCAACCCTGTGGGGTGAGATGGGCTGAGAGTCAGGGACTGGTCTAAAGTCAACCAGCATATCTAAGGTGGGACTAGAACTATAGATTCCTGGTTTCTATGCCAGCATCTTAACCACTACATTAAATCAATATGTCATACATTCAGTAAATTCAATTTGTATGATATATCATACAGAACAATATACATTCTATATTTTTCACAATATTGATATAATTTTTAATATAGTATGATCAATTTTGTTTACCTTTTTAACAAATCAATTTCAATTTTTAAGTTTAAGTTTCCTTCCTTCCTCTCACTCTCAACTGCTCACAAAAACAGAGTAACATAAAAGAGCAACATATAAAAAATTAACCAAAACAACTGCAAAATAATCACAAGATGGCAATACTACAGTAAAGCAAACATAAACATATGGCAGCCATCAGCTTTTTGGACAAAGGGCTGATCCAGATGGCTGCATTAAATTTTTATCCACTAGTCTTTGAGCTAGAAGAAAAATATGTTGGTGTAATCCACAGTGCCCATGGCTAATCCCTATTCTGCAACAGAAACTGAACTGATAAAAGGTGCTGTTCTTGTTAACCTATTGAGAGCACATTAAAGAAAAAGATTAATAGAGATTCTGATTTTATTTACTCTCCCATTTCCCCTGCTGGTGGGAAATCAGCTATCAATCATTCTTCCATGCATCTATTCATTTATTTGGGTTTTTCTTACCTCCCAATTCTAAAGGTCTGGTGGTGTATGTCTGAAAAATAAACATAACACTAAAAGCACAAATTCCAAATTAGTGTCGTCACTGAAATCAACTCATGCTTAGGCATCCCTGAAACAAAATAATTTAATTTATTCATGAAATGCTGACAAATTAGAGGTTGCACCTGTTTCAGTGGAAGAGAGCACCACAAAGTAAAGGCAACCATAGAGAACATCCTGTATGAGAAGAGCAGCTTTGGAGAAGTATAGGCAAGAGCTTAGAATGGCAGGTTTAGCCAGATGCCTAGCTGTCCAACAAATAGTTTGCAAAGTGGGGCAATGCACGGGATGGAGAACCTCTGATGTGCCTCCTTGTTGTAATGAATACAAGCTAATCACCTGTCCAAAAGTAAACTGAGGTGAAATCAGCACCCAACCTCCTAACTTTCTCTAAGGGCCTAAAGACCTGGCTCTGCCAGTTGGCCTGGGGCTCCAACAGGGGTACATGACACTGCAGGTGGCTGACAGATTAAGACATGCCTTCACTTCCTCCATGCATATCCTGCTCCCTTCCTTCCCATTTTTTTAATTGTGAATTATTATTATGCATTTTTATTATTCAATGTTTCATAAGCATTTAATGTTTGTAAGCCTCTAGGCAAGATGGAAAGCAAATAAGTCTAATAACCAACCAACCAACCAACCAACCAACCAGCAAACAAACCCATCTCACAGGTCACAGGAGGTGATGATAATGAGTGAATTCCATCCTCAATTGTGCTTCAAGAGAAGAGCAGTGTAGCAAGTGACCAAGAAGTCCAATTCTGACCTGATAGCTGGTGGCTGTCCTACCAGAGGTAGCCAGTGGAGAGCCATGGAAAACATACTGTTGTGATTGGCTGATGTGCAGTAACAACATCATAACCATTGTATCCTCACCAAATACTGCCAAAACCATAATGAAGTAGCCAAAGGTGCTGTTCCTGCACTGAGGTTAAAAAACCAATAAAATGTATAGCTTGAAAAACTTGAAATGCTTCAGTGATGACAGAACTAGCAATGCAGAGCTGATTTTCCTAGTTTTAATCAACACTTTGTGCAGCAGAGGACTTACAGTACAAAAAGACCACTACACCTGCTTAAAATACAACAACAAACAGGTTTGTGTTTATCATGAAGACAGGTAGAATCTGAAAAGCATTTTCAAATGCATTGGTTAGGCATTATGTAAACTGATGCTTCTGCAGAAGCCAGTTGCCTGGTTTCTCCTGGAGTTCAGGTCACATATACCATGAAGAACAGTTTCCAGCAACCAGAGGAGAAGGAATGTCCCTGCAGGTCCCTAAATGGGCTATAAAGACCTGGGATAATAAACCACAACTAAACCAGCAATTGCATTCCATTTACTGAATATAATTTTCAATCACCAATACATCCAGTTTACTGGCTTTAGTTTTTACTCCTAATAAAAACCATATCCAGACAATTGAGAAATTCCTATTTTAAAACTGGAACAGCCAAAGATAACTCTAAGCTGTTTCAAGTATGAACTGGGGATAAGATGAAAGATATGGCAAAAAAAAAAAAGTTACCAGGGCATATTCATGCTGTGGTTAGGGTGACAAGAGGAAAAACCCCAAGTGAAAGTGAATTTGTGTAATCAAGCTTCTTGAGTAGGAACACTTTAACCTGGAGAATAGAGAAGCCAGCTAAGCCAGCAGCATCCAGCTAAAGAAAGACAGATTTGAGTTTAATTTACTATGTTCCCATTCCTATGGGATCTGTTGTTCTTCTGCTTTCAACAGTTATTAAAGATAAGCACTGCTGCTGGCTGCTTATAATGGCACTTTCATAAATATATAGAATATGATGATTCTGATACAATGGTAATGCCCCAGTAGATCAAAATCATCTAAAAAAGAATTTTGATCAGGACAAAAATGTTTGTACGCTATAACCAGAGCTAGGCCAGCGGCAATTAAGTAAAGAGCAGCACATACCAAGCAACAGAACAAAGGCTTATTAAAGGATGCCGAACAGGGTATTGATGTTTGTAAATGCACCACAAAGCTCATCATCAACAAAGCATGCACAATGTACTTTAACATAAGCTAAATCAATTAACCAGATCAACACCATGTTAGTAGTCTTTGCATTTATACAGTCTCAGCAGGTTTAGGAACACTTGTGTGTAAAGCACAATAGTACATGTGCAAGCATACACACCCCTCTTTGCTTTAATAGAATGCAGAATAAAGTGCTCCGTATATTGGTCCAAGTCATCAGTATGATCTCTAACTACAACTCACTCACCCACATTTACTTCCACTTCCCTGCAGCAAAGTTTTTTTTTAAAGCAGCAATTATTTATCAAGCAGATTGGCAGCCATGCAGCTGCTGTTGGGACTTGAGTTTATCTGCTGTTGTCCTCAGAACAGTCCATTCCTCCATCACTTCATTAAGCCTAAATCAGTAGCAGGTGGGGCCATGAATAATAGGGTGGGTGCAAAAAAAGGTTAATAGATAGATAGATAGATAGATAGATAGATAGATAGATAGGTAGGTAGGTAGGTAGGTAGGTAGGTAGGTAGGTAGGTAGATAGGCAGACAGACAGGCAGACAGGCAGACAAGCAGGCAAGCAGTCTGCAATAATTTATTAATTTGCAATTGTATTTTTAGGAGCATGGAATGGCAATAATAAAATAAGACATAATACAATTATTGGACTAATGGGCACCGATGGCCTTTCCAATACTGAAGTTCTGTCCCCAGCTGGAATATATATCCAGTCTCCTGATAATTTGATAGAGGTAAGATATAAAGACAATACTATGGTACATATGGGAAAGCAAAAAAAAACCCAAGTGATATTGTGATACATTTTCTTGAAGCTTCCTCACCCCAACAGTTAGATTTGTAGATTAAATTAATGCTCATTCTGCTATTTCTTGCATTTCTTTCTATTTCTATTTCTATTCTTCAGTTCAGAACTGAACTGAAGCAGCTTCTTGGATGAGAAGTGAAAGATTTTCAAGAAAAAGAAACTAAGAAAGTCCAGTTGCCTTTGGAAAAGCACCTTTTGGTTTCTCCACAAACTTGATGAAATAGTGTGCAAGTGGGATCTGCATATCTTTCAGTTTTCAAGAAATCACCCATTGGAAAAGAAAGCAGGAAACAAATAGAAACAAAGCAAGTAGAAACAAAGCAAGTAGAAGAAATGAATGCTTAGTTTTCAACATTGCATTAAACAAATATGTATAGTGCCAATATTATGAATAAAATGTAACTTGGTTGTACTCCAATTTTATCAGAAATTCATGTGGAAAGACATTTGTGGGGAAATTTAGCTACAACAAAATCCATAAAATAAAGTTTCACATAAAATTTCCTACTTGCCTAAAAGCACTGTTGTCAAGCTACTCCTCCTCTACATAAATATACAGGCTTTCCTCCCCTCCCTGGGTTAAAAATAATTTCTGGACTGAGTCACTGGTATTCTAGGTAAATATCTAGTGACATAATATGAGTTGACAATGGAAGCTCTACATTAACTGTGCTAAGGGCAATATGATATACAAAGCTATATTTCTGTAACAAGGTGCCTTGACTTGTGCTTTAGGCATTATTCTTATCTCTTTGTTTTGCCACCCAAAGAAAAATGTCATGCACCATGACAGTGAGAAAACTGGATAGGTTGCAAACCTGGAAATAGGATCAGGGGCCTTTCTTTCTTAGGCTACTGATTCTACTGATTCTCTTTGATCTAGGTCACAACTAGTATTCTCAAAGCTATTCATCCAGTAACCTCTGGCAAGTAAGTTGGTGGTTGTGCTTGCAAACCCTTTGGGAAAATAACCACTTGGCAAGTATTTAAAATGACATCAATGAGCACCTTTTGGCCACAGCACATCTGGATCAGATTTCCATTGTTATTTTTTTATTAGTGCTGAATATCTAGGCAATATTCCCATTTAATTGCCTTCTCTCTTAGAGTTCCCTAATTTTGAATCTTGGTTTGGTAATGAAACAGTTTTATTTCAGATAGATACACTAGGGAAAAAAGAATGCTACTGTTATTTATATGCTGTAGGCTGATAGATGCTCAATTATGGAATTGTTTTGATGTATTTTAATTAATTAATTAATATAGTATTTTGATTTTTCTTATTGCTTTTCTTGTGGTATATATTCAGATATATCTAGGGCAGAATCCATTTGGTTTGTATTTTAAGATGAACTGACCTTAATTCTCATTCCTGATCTATAATGTGAATCAGAACTCAATTGTTCTTCCCACTCCAAAAAAAACATACAAAAGTGTGTATAGTAAGAAAAACAGCAGTACTGATTAACAGATGAGGGAAATTCTATGTTCAAGTTCCCATCTGACCATAATGCTGAGCTGGGGTCAGCATTATATATCACAGGGTAGTTCTGATGCTAAAAAGTGAGGGAAGAAAGCTACTTTGAGCCCCTGAAGAAAATAGAAGAAACTTCAGTAGAGGAAGTCCATATTATGAAAAACTATGCAAAGTGTTGCAGAAACAGAATGGAACAAAAGTTTTTTGAAAATGATCTAAATCGTGATTAAAAAAAAGACTGAATCTGAAATCCAGGATTTCATATCAATGTTTGCAATAGTTGGGGAGAAGGCACGTTTGTATGTGTCCTGTCAACTTTTAGAGAGATCTATTATCTTTACCTCAATGGATTGCAAAAATAATTTGATAGAGATATCAAAGTGCTGCTAGTGATAATAAATTCTCCTGACTTATAGGCACACATCTTTTTGGTGTTTTTGGTGTTTTACGATCTTTGTTGAGTTGGTTCAGATGTCCTAATAACTCCTATTTTCCTCTGCAGAGTAACATGGTGTGTGGCACTGGACATGGTTACTTTTTTCACCTTCCACCTTCAAGGTTAAGAGAACCAGTGAAGTCTTTCAGTAATAATGTAGCACATTCCTGCTCTAGGTATTTTTTCCCCTTTCTGTCTATTTTATTTTGTCATCTCACACATGCCGTCAGATATACAACATGCACATATACAGCAAATCTGCAGTAATTAATTGGGGTAAATGTGTTTAATGCTTTCTCTGATGCTAAATAGGGTTTTCCTCCAGCAGGATGAAAACATATTGATATGCTATGGTTCATTTCTTATAGACTATGTAAACAATTCATTTCATTTTTAGTTACATATAGTCTTCCCTATTCTAAACCATGCTGTCATATTTTCATCTCATGTTTCACTTATTGGAGAGATGTGGCATCAATATATATTTCTCATGTTGCTGCATTCTGATCCTTTTTTTTGGACAAAATATTATATTTGCAATGTAATGATTGGCACAGAGTCCCTGCCATCCTTCATGAAATTGTCTCAGTTCATTAACAAACGTCATGCATAATTGCCATGAATTATTATTTATTTTTCTCCTAATCTATATTAATTTGATTATCCACGTATCAGCTTGGTGCTATGGTTAAGAGCTCAGGCTAGAAACCAAGAAGCTTTGAGTCCTAGTCCCACCTTAGGCTTGAAGTCAGCCAGGTGACCTTGGGCCAGTCACTTTCTCTCAGTGGCAATGGTAAACCACTTCTGAAAATCCTTGCCAAGAAAACTTCAGTGATTCATCCAGGCAGTTGCAGTTGTCAGGAGTCCAAAACTCACTTGAAGGTACACCCCACCCACCCACCCACCCACACACCCACACACACTTAGCATATTTTTGCAGAAATTCTCACCATGAACAAGTTGAAAACAGAAGCTATAATAATCTCAACCCAAGAACTATATGACAGAATCATTGTAATTTTGGCAAGGACTGGGTAGAGCAGGATTTTAAGTTTCTTGCTTGTCTCTTTTCTTGAAGTACGTTGATCAAGTTGCTTACTCTAGAAATGCTGAATCATTTTTTTTCTGCCCTAATAGATTGGATACTATATATCAGGCATGTCAAACTCACGACATCACATGATGTCACACAACGTATTGTGACTTTTCCCCATTGCCAGCAATGGGGTGGGTGCGGTTTCGGCGTGATGCTTCCGGCCCATGGACTGGCAGTTTGACATGCCTGATATATATGATCAAATGCTGCTGATTAACTATCTACCCTGAAAGTACTTTCAATAAAGAAAGTCAGAGTCACCTGACTGTGCCTTTTCTGTTTATTGTTTATTCAATTTCATCAATTGCCACCTGTGAATACACACCATGGACTTCATTTGTTGTGCTAGAATTGCTAAATTACTCAATGAGTGCTAGTGTAGTTTAGTGTTTAAGATATCGATCTGGGAGCATCTAGATTCTAGTCCATCATGGAAGCTCTCTCAAGCCACCTTAACTTACAGGGTTGTTGTGGTGAAAAATAGGAAGAACAAGAAGTATGTCTAATATCTTGAGTTCTGTTACAAATGATGGGCTAGAAATCAAATAAACCAGATAAATTATGCATATAATTAAAACAAGTACATCATCTGATAGAAATTGCCTATATTATTTTTGTTGTTTATGATATCATCACTTATTTTATTATAAATAGATATGGACTCCTAATCCATCCAGCATATCATCCTCAAAAGAGAAACAATACAGAACCTGTTATATTCCAAAACTTTAGTGCCTGGCAGTGCAAAGGTGGAGTCCAGGTACCATACATTCTTTCTTCCTTGCCCTTCCCATGCATAATTCTTAAATGATCCCATTTTTTTATTAAAGTATAATTAATTCTGTTGGCTACAATAATAATTAATAATATTTTGTTAGATAATGCCCCTATTTGAAAGGAAATTCCCCTGGAATCACTTACATCAGGGGTCCCCAATTCCCGGTCCGTGGACTAGTACCAGGCCATGACATGCCAGCAACTGGGCTGCACAAATAAGCAAAGCCCCATCCGCCATCTGCAGAAAAACCTCTTTCCATGGAACCAGACCCTGGTGCCCAAAAGGTTGTGGACTTCTGATTTACATGACTGTTACTGTTGTATTAGTCTTGAGTGAAGTAATTGAAAATTCAATCTTCCTGTTTAGAAGGCAGCTTAGAAACAACAGAAAAAGATAATAGGAAAGCTAGAAAGAAGGGGAAAGTGGTAAAATTGTATATTAGCGACATCATATAGCTGTATTTGAAATAATGCTGGAAGTTATTTTTATGATATTAAATGTGTGCAAATAATTCCTTTTTGTGTTCATTTTCTATATCCCGGAGTGTATTATGCTTAGAAGTGAAGACATAATACTGAAACATAGAAAACATAATACTGATAGTGAATGTCTTTGCAGCAAAACTTGTGGAATATCAGTCTTTAGTTTTTTGTCATCTGTTAACATGCAAAACTAAGTCAATAAAATTGGCATTATTTTAGATGATTTCTTAAAAAGTCAATTTATCTCATGAAGCAGGACCACAGATTTGCCTTTTTTGATTTACTATTTTCTTTTAAACTGATGAGAGACTTTGTAATTAGCATTATACCATATTAAAACAATGCTAATACATTTTTTAAATATTATTCTATCAGATTATTAGTACCAGCAACCTTCAGCTTTGGAACTTCCACATCTCTTCTTGCAAAGATTTTGGTATCAACATTGTGGAAAGTCTTGGAAACACTTCTGTTGTCAACAGTCTACTAATTGGCCACTTCCATGAAAAGGTATGAGGTTACAATTTTTTCAAAGAATCAGTGTTAAAGAGCCAAGAACACAGAATTAAAACCACAGCTTTTCTGGATACTAATTCAGGAAGTGAATTTCCTTTCATAAACCAACCTCACAGAGTTATGATTTGAGAAAGTCTTAGTAGCCAAATTCTTTGAAATCCAAATCATTCTTGAGAAGGATCTATGACAGGGGTGTCAAACTGCTGGTCCACAGGCCAGACGCATCATCGGAAACCATGCCCACCCCATTGCCGGCAATGGTGAAAAAGCTCCGATATGTTGTGTGACATCATGTGATGTTGCAAATTTGACATGTCTGATCTATGTGTGTGTGTGAAGGTTTGTTCTCCAAGCTTGTGTGTTGGTTTCTGAACATTTCATTACCAGGCTAGGTCAGCGGTGTTTAGTGGAGGTCAGTGTCAATGTTCTTCTGTTTTTTAAGGCCTTCACATATGGGTGTGTCAAGTGAGAGTCTGTGATGGATCAGGTGTGAAAATAAGTGCTTTGTTTTGCAATCTCTCTTTTATCTGGAGAGATTTCAGTGTCCCGTATTGGCCCTCTGGGCTCTATCTTTGAGTGGCTGTTTCCACTCCTTCAAGGACATCCAGTTCATTATAGCCTCACTAGAAGCTCTACTTTAAAGGAAATTTAAAAAACAAACAAACAAATATTTCCTCAAAATAATGAAAAAGCAGGACATTTTTTTTGCATTTTTGCCTCCTTCATTTGTCACCCCATCTTTCATTTTTATTGACCTATGCTGCCTTGGCAATGATATGGCAAAAAGCCCAGGATATGGAAATCTAGAGGCAAGCATATTTCTCTTGGAATTGTAAGATTCCACATGCCAAGATTTCTTCAAACTAATTTTGTATATACTCCAAGAATTTCACCATGCCAAAGTATCTTACCTCAAGGCAAGGGAGATAAGATTATTTGTGAGTAGGTGAAGGTTGGAACTTAAAATGAGTTTAATGGATGTAAAAATTGAATCTTGAAATAGATGTTAGTGTTAAGAATAAGAGAGACTAAATTTTGATTGCTGTAAGTATGAAGAACAAAGAGAGAATCAGATATAAGATAAGATAACCTTTATTGTCATTTTTTTTCCTATGGGCACACATTAAAAATGAAATTCTGTTACTTGCTCTCAAAAGTGTACACATACACAACACACATATAAACATGGTATATACAACATATGTATATACCTACACCCTTACATATAAATACTAATCACTGTCCATCTTGAAAGAGGAATAGGAGATAGGTAGAAGATTAGAATGCAGATAACTTTTATAGCACTGAAAAAATATTTTCTTTGGTTTTGCTGTCTTGGGATACTGAGCTCTTGAGTGCTCCCATATTACTTGTTAAAAGATTTTGAGGCGTTCAGCTGTGCCTTGTTTCTTACAGCACCCCAGGGGGCTGATTATCTTTGATTATCTCATGATAAAGAATCTTCTTGTCATAATTTACATATTAATTTATGTAATTCTACCCTTTAATAATGATGTCTCTTTAACATCAATTAAAACTTTATGACATTAATTTAACAAGAAAGCTAAACCTTCCATCCAGCCAACACTTTTATGTTTAAAATATGCTTTTAGCCAATTATTATTTATTTTTTTTAAAATCCTACTTTCTGCATTGGTTCAGCACCCCTTGCAAATTAACAGGAAAAATAGGTGAAATTTAAATGTGAGTCATGTGTGTACTTCTGCTAAATAGCTTTTAGTAATTTAAAAGTAATTGTAATTTCTAGAGATCTATTTTTTTTTTAAAAAAATATAACTTTTGATTTTTGCACATCTTTTATTTTCTGACCATCACAAAAATAAGCAGAACATGGAGAGTTTTAAAAACACAAAACATATATCATGGATAAAAAGAGCCAGAGAACAGGCTCTTGATCGGGAGGTGCTTTACACAGTTGCTAACACTCTGATCACCACAGCTTGACTACTGCAATGTGATATACATGGGGCTGTCCTTGAAGAACACCTAGAACAGACATGTCAAACACAAGGCCCGGGGGCCAGATGCGGCCCGTGAAGTGGTTTCATGTGGCCTGCGAAGCCATCCTGGAAACAGTGAGCGAACAGCCCCTGCTGCCTTGGCCCTTGCCCAGGCCGCCGGGATCCAATGTACAATTTTGTGGTGGCCATCTGTGCTGAAATGCATTCAGTCTTAGCTCCACAAGGCCATCTGGAAACAGCGAGAAACCAGCCCCTGCCGCGTCGTCCCCACCCCCTGGGTGCATGCTGGGGAGGTGTCACCATTTATGAGGAATGAAGAAATGCACCATTGCCTGGAAGTGGCCAGCAAATGGCCCTCACCTACTTCACATATCCAGCTTGATGGCTCTGCCCTGGTCCCATCCCTTTCTGCCAGAGACCCTCAGATCTGTCCCACTCCTGCCCAGGCCCCCACAGGTACCCTTGACACGAATGATGTAAATCTGGCCACGCCCACCCAGTAGGCCACACCTACTCCATCCATGCCCAGTAGGCCACACCCACCCTGGCCACACACTCCCGCCCCCTCCCACCCTGAGGGCAACCACAATGCTGATGCGGCCCTCAATGAAATTGAATTTGACACCCCTGGCGTAGAAGCTTCAACTGGTCAAGAATATAGCAGAATGAGTAGTGATGGGCATGCTTTGGTATGTCCATAGAACACTTTTACTCCAAGAGCTGTTCTGGTTGTCAGTTTGCTTCTGGGTGTGATTCAAGTATTGGTTGTTACCTATAAAACCCTTCATGTTATAGGACCCGGATACTTGGGCAACTGCTTATTTCTCACAGTATCTATTCATTTTGTCTGACAGGATTGTCGCACTCTGGTTTCCTTCAATTAAACAGTGCCATCTATCAGAACCCTACTTTCTTTGTAGTAATGTCTGTCCTCTGAAGTGAGATTCTCCCTGAAATCAGGATGTCCCTCACTTTATTGTTATTTAGAAGAGCTATAAAGTCTTGACTCTTCTCCCAGGCCTTTAGCAAAGGTGAATGGAAAGCTGCATCAATTTTTTTCTAATCTTGTCCATTTTCTGTCACCTTGCTTTTACTTCTTGTTTTTTTTTCTGATTGTAACTCTATTGGTGAGCCACACAGAACTGTTGGGAGTTGATTGGGTATAGATTTAATAATAAATAAATAACCCAAACAAAAAATAAAAATAAAAAATGCTTAGCAGGGAAGAATGAATAGGGCCATGTGATATGAGTTTGTGGTGAACCCAAAGAAATGATGGTGAATTTGAGGGAAGTAAGAGAATGGGAATGTAACAGACACAGTGGATGGACAAGAATAACTGAGATTATGAGCAGCACATACATTTGATAAATGAATATAAATTTGATAAATGAATGAATGAATGAATAACTAATGAGATTATTAGAACATCCTTAGGAGATCTCCAAGTTATTATTAAATTTAGATTACAATGACAAGTATTTATTCATGCAGTCTCCAGAGCAAATTTGGGCTTGGTGGTACTGGATTAATGAAATCTTCATCCTTCTACCCATGTCTCAATTTCTGTATTAAAAGGCAAGATCTAAAAGTATATATACTCAGCTTGATGAATTAAGATAGTTGTCTTAAACTAGTTTAAGCATAAACAGCATAAACAGAATTACCATATGAATTCATACTAATGCACCTTTTAATTTTACACAACTGTTCTTTTCAAACATAATGCCAATTTCTACATTCTTGTACCAGGATGAAAGCTGTATGTTGACAGGGCTGAAAACTCCTCAAAAGCACGAACTGTTGATTTCACGTACAACCTTTATGAACTTTGACAGTCACAACTGCATTGCAATTACTACCTGTTCTGGCTGTTACCAAGGTCAGGGTAAGTTAGATTTTCAGTACTGAATATGATTGTGATGAAAAGAACTAAGTGTGAAGAGCAGTGTGAAGGATTTTCTACAAATATTTAAGCTCAAATCAGTTCATAGAAAATAAGCAATCAATTTACATATATATACATCCAATGCACCTTTTTCAAACAGGATAGCTACATTTGCTAGAATATGGTGATAGAAGCCACTATGGAGTTGGTGTCATTTGAAGACAAAGCATGCAGATTCCGTTTCCTCCTGTTACCTTTCATATATCCTTTATCAATGAATGCTCGTCATATGAATGAAGCCTGGAGTTCTATCATGTGGAGAGCCATAGTGGATAGAGGAAGCCCACACTGCATAAATTGACCTTCTATACTCAGAGAGCAACATGATGAAGTTGAGCTAATAGATTGACTAAATAAAAATAGAAATTCTAAGTGTAGTACTCTGAGATAAGAGCTTTTAAACCCCAAAAGTCTTATTGCACAATAAACATATGTAGGTTTTGCTTTGCTTTAAAGCCAAGCACACACATCTCTACCAACTTGATTCATTTTAATAATAATAAAAAAGGATACAGGCTTATTCTGCATTTTCCAAAGAATAGCAATAGCATAGCAATAACATTTAGGTTTATATACCACCTCGTAGCACTTTACACCACTCTGGTTTACAATGTCAAATCATTATTTCCATATTGCCCCCAACAATCTGGGTCATTGTTTCACCAACCTTGGAAGGATGGGAGGCTGAGTTAACCTTGAAACCTATCAGGACTGAACTCCAGACTGTGGGAAGAGTTTGCCTTAATACTACATTTTTAACCACAGCACCACTGGAATCTCAAATGACAACCCCAACAATAATAACAACAAAAGCTCTTTATTGTTCATCCATAAGAACATATTGGTATAGGGTCTCCTGCCTGAGAAGGGGGGGTTGGACTAGAAGGCCTCCAAAGTCCCTTCCAACTCTGTTATTCTGGTATTCTGTTAAAAAAAACAGAAAATCAACTCATATATCCTTATCACCTTTGCAATTTACCCCAATCATATCTACATACACAGTTCTCATTTCCACTGTTTTAGGCTAAAAGGACTCCATTTTATTTTCAATACCTGTGCTCTGACTGCATATAAAATATATTGTTCTAAGATGTAAGTCCCAGAGTCATTTGTCATATATGTATATACACACACACAATACATATATAAACATGTATACATGCATACATTTTCAGACAAACATACATAAAATAAAAATGAACAATCACCAAAGAGAAAGAAAAAAATTACACATAGAATAACACATAAAGAAAGAAAATAACAACAAATTTATAATTTCAACTTGATCAATCTGATTTTGTAGGTCTTTATTTTTTTTTAATTTTTATTTTTTAAACCAACAAAACAAGACAAAACAAAACATAACACACATACACACACAGTGTGTGCTCCTCCTTTTTTTAACAGCAATTTCATAACGGTAATCTATTATTTACATTTCCCCCCCTTATTCTTCTTTAGATATATTTGTCCTTGTCCCGTTGTTTCTTGTTTGCATTTTTCTTCCTTCATACTATACTTCATACTAAAAATAATACATATTATTATTACTATACATTATTATACACAACATTTTCCACTTTTGACCTTTCCACATTTATTCTCTTCTATTATTTTTAGTCTCCAACCTTTAAAGAGGAAAACTAAATTCACCCAGATTGTCAAAAAACTTTTTTAAAAGGCAGAGATAGTATGACATTTTCTGATTAACAGAATATACAATGTTCTCAAAAATGGCTAAATTGCACATCTCTGAAATCCAATCCATTATATCTGGAATTATAATATTTTGCCATCACCTGTTGGCTCCCTCCTTTGTGCTCGAAGGCAACTGAATATAATTGCAGTATGGTTTAGGAACCCATCATTTTCCATTAAAAAGCTCTCTCTCCTTAGTTGGCTTCCATTCTGCTAAACAAAGCTTGGGAGGGATGCTTTGCTTCAACAAGGTTCTGAGCGAAGCACCTCTTTGAAGAGGTTTTGTGAAGCAATGCAATCCTTCACTTCTAAGGAAAAAAATGCCGCTTTCGTGTTGATTTTGAGACACGCTCAGAAGAGTCTCCTGGCCAGGGGAAGGACCAGAAGCACAAAGGGTCCAGGGGGGTGAATGGTGCTAGGAACAGAAAGCTCTTTGTCAAGTACTCTTCAGTTGCCTCATACAAGCCTAATTTTCACTGTTCATGCTCATGTAATTCTTACTCTTTCCAAGAGAATTTCATTTAAATAATAATAAAAATAACTTAGAACTGGGGTGGGAAAAAAGACTTCTTTTGCACTAGCAGAACATATACTGTTTTTAAAAGCTATACGGAGCAGGAAATTAGTGACCCTAGATTAAAATAAAATACCTGCTTATAAGTCTGCCATTGGGACCTGAAGAAACATTACTGTCTCTTCTCCAATCTTAGTAGTTTCCCTCTTGCTTAACAACATTTTGGCTAAAATATGCATTCTAAAAACTGTCTGTTCACTTACTTTAGTTAATGCAAATGTGTAAAAACAGTCAATAGTGCAAAAGACTGTGGAAATTCATTACTAATGGTAGATTTGTTTGATGGTTCTATAGGATTCTATTTGGTTTGTTTACTTTAAAGAAGCACAATTCGTTATTCCCATTTGAATTTTAGCTTTTTGCATTTCATATGCATTAAAATCAAACAGCATAATCATAAGAAATATCCACAATGGTGAGTCTCTACTTTACCCCTGGGCACAGAAACTGACTCGGTGATTTGAGGCCAGTCACACTCTCTGAGACATAGCAAGAAGAGAATATTGCCAATAAAACTACTGTTGACTTGATCAGCAACAACATTATTCTAAATTTTTGAATTCTCAGTTTTCATTGGATGGGAGTTTATATCTTCCCTTAATTGTTCTATAACAGTGGTTCTCAACCTGTGGGTCGGGACCCCATTTGGGGTCGAACGACCATTTCACGGGGATCGCCAAACAACGCAGTCCACCATTCCCCCCCCTTTTCCTTAGCTGTGCTACTCCCTTTTATTCTATTGGCTTTTGAAAGCCAATAGAATAGACTCTCTTGAATAGAGTCTAATTCTATTGGCTTTCAAAAGCCAATAGGAATTGTCCAGGCTGTCTCTGCACTGCTGAGCCCACCAAAAGTCCCATTCTGCAAATGGTGCTGCACCAGTTGAGTAGTCCTCGACTTATGACCGGTTGAGTAGTCCTCGACTTAACAACCGGTTGGGGGATGCGGCATTAAAAAGGTTGAGAACCACTGTTCTATAATATAATATGTTCTTTTTCAGGAGGTTTTCCTGTCAGAACAGATCAAGTGTTCTTCCTCAATGCCCCAAACTGGCTATCATTTCCATTCCCTCACTGCGCCATCCTGAAAGATCTAGATGGGTCTCTGACAGGACAATCAGGAAGTCAGATCCTTCCTTCTCTGGATATACTTCCAGATTCCTGTAGGACAATAGTCAATGCCAGTCAAGCTGTCAATGCCAGTTGTTGTTTTGCAAATGTTACTTTTCATCGTATGTCTCTTAGCCTGTAAGTATTTGCTTTCTTTTCTCACTTGTAATTGTACAAGATTTAGGAAATCACACTTTAGCAAGATAATAGGTTGCAAAAATAAGTTTCTGGTATGATGTTGACTTAGGCAGTCCTGAGAAAACAATGTGTTAAAAACATCCAATACTATAAAAGTCATTTATTGTGGTGAATAAAATAAATGAATGGGACAGGCACATCTACCAATTGCATACCATGTAATTGCAGGAAAAATATATTCTTTTAAATAAAAAATACATTGTGTTAAGGATATAAATCTACTGATGTTAGCTGCTTTAAAGCAGAGGTGAAGGTTCTAAGTCATGCCCTAAAAACAGAAAATTCTAGTAGATAGACTCTCAGAAGTGAAGCCCACACCTTTTACATACATTTTAAAAATTGGCTAAATACATAGACATCCTTGAACAAACTATTGGATTGGATTTTTATTTTTGGGGATAACATGCAGTCATGCTTTCAGTATTTGCACAAAACCTCAGAACAAGTATGCCCTGACCACATTTCTTTTCTGCTTTGCCTCCATCACCTTATGTTCAACTCTTCATCCCCAGTGTGTACATGAGATAAGCTTATGTTCTTCTTAATGGACAAGTGTTAAACTGCACCTTCTCCTCTTATTCTATCATAGTCCATGCATAGCCTCAATGTGTGAAAATCTGTTAGGTTTTGTCAGCCATTACACTGAGGGGAATTCAGGTGTCTGTAGTTTTGGGGAACAGAGATAAAAGAGACAAAGCAGAGATTGGCAATTGGACTATTGTTTCATGCCAGTATCAACTCAAGGATGAGAGAATAGTACCTCAAATCATCAATGGGGAAAGGCCTTAAGCAAAATGCAACTTGGACACTCATGGATCTCTACTATACTATTACATTTCTATTTCTGAAAGAATACATTGCAATATTGATGCATGTACTATCGGCCTCATTCTAAGCCAATTTTATTGTTGCTTTATTTTCTTGAGTTATATCATTGTAGATGATTATTTCACGAAGGTAACAAACAGAAAGCATTTAGAGCTAAATGCAGTGTTTGCCATAATACAAAGGGGGGGAAGGGAGGGGGGAACCCCCTTAGGATAAGTAAGCTAATGGTAAACATAAACAGGAGACTTAATATTTATTCTACTCATAGTTGTTGATTGGTTTAGCAAACCCTTTGTGAGCCATTTATGTTCAACAGTTCTGCACACTACACTTGAGCTAAATTACATAACAGCTTAAAGAACCATGATGGTAAATTGTAAGGCAGACTGTAAAGTTCTATCTACTAGTCATGCCAGATTTCTGTAGCAAATTGCTTCTTAATTGAAACTTCCCTGGATATAAAAATACAGCACTGCCAATCAGTCATCCAGGTTTTTCTCTTCTTTGTAACCCTCTTGAAAGGCTCCTGGCAGTTTGAGCCAAGGGTTAATTTCACATTTCCACTGTGGTTGCCTCCTCCTGGTTTACTTCTTCAGAAAGACAAGAACAGATCTCAGAGAGCTGCCTCCTCCTTTGGTAATGAAACACTTTCTCGTTAATGATCCATGCAGGCTCCCTCAGCTCCTCCGAATTAAAAATACTCATGCCCTCCTCTGCTCCATTAACATTAAAGAGAGGTAGATTGGTGGCTATTTAGGGCACAGTGAAAATCACTGGCTATTTAGAGCAAATTAAAATGGTGCTAATTATGGTGGTAGGAATGCTCAATTATGTTAGCAATATAGTAGTTCTATTTGGAGGCTAGCTTGACAGTATGAAGTGAAAACATTGTTTGGAAAGACAATGTAATAGTCAGCTCATGTTCAGCCTGGGCATTTTGGGGAACCAAAACTATCTGTTGCCTTTCAAGGGTCTTATTCTACCTACCCATGTTAGCCTCTATTCTTTTGGAATAACAGGGATGGAAGTGAAATTATTTTATTCTGATTTCAGTGCATTTATCCACTTTGGACCTCTCAGAATTAAATATGTTGTTTATAAAAATTTGGTAAGCAACTTAAAATATATATGGGCATGTTATTATTATGTTATTATTTGCTGCAAATGCATTCAGCAAGAGGAGTCCTATAATATATATATATATATATATATATATATATATATATATATATATATATATATATATATATATATATATATATATAGGTCTTTGGTTGTTCGGGTTTTCTCCCACGTAAAATTGGAAGTGTCTTGGCGACGTTTCGACGAAGTCCCATTCGTCATCTTCAGGCTGGTGCTTTCAGCTTCGTGCTGCTCAAAGCACGAAGCTGAAAGCACCAGCCTGAAGATGACGAATGGGACTTCATCAAAACGTCGCCAAGACACTTCCAATTTTACGTGGGAGAAAACCCGAACAACCAAAGACCTACATATATATATATATATATATATATATATATATATATATATATATATATATATGTTTGTGTGTGTGTGTGTGTGTGTGTATTTTCTGAGGTTTTCGCGGGTGTTTGTATGTAGGTCTTTGATTATTCGGGTTTTCTCCCACGTAAAATTGGAAGTGTCTTGGCGACGTTTCGATGAAGTCTCATTCGTCATCTTCAGGCTGGTGCTTTCGGCTTCGTGCTTCTAGGAGCAATATATATATATATATATTAGAAATAACATCCATACAAAAATATATTTTGTGGTTTCTTCTTATGCAGAAAGATGCAAAACATTGGAGGGAAACTGAGAAAAGGAGTAAAACTGGGAATGATGGATATATCTTTATGTCCAACAGCAAGGAGCTTGTAGTTCCCAAAATAAAAAAGTTGAATACCAAGGAATTTGCCTGGTTTTCTTGATTAAGGATTCACTTAAGCAAATCCAAGTTGTCTACTTGAAAATTTTTTTATGGGATTTAGATTTGGGGAATTGGGATATGTTGCCATTCTATGCTATCTGAGCTTGCTGATCTATGCCTAAATACTGTGTTTGGAAGAGCAACAGTGGGCTAACACGCTGCATCAACATAGTATCAAAGTGAATATTATTTAGAAAACCTTTGGTTTTTTTTTCAGAAAGTTTCCAATCTTTTCATCTAATTTAACAGTAACTAATAGTCACAATAAGGTGATCACTGTCAATTACGTGTCTGACACTTTATCAAATGCCAATGGCTGGATGAGTCTTCTTTTGGATCAAGAAATTTATACTTTGTCATTCAGCAGTCCTCTTCTTCAAAGAAATTTGCAGGTAATGAAGGTTTGTTTAATCCATCAAATGTTACAGTCTCATATTGTTATAGGAAATAGAAAAAAGAATTCTGAAGCTAAAATAACATACTATTTCATTTTAATCTAATGGAAGGATTAGGTACAGAGGATAGGATACATAGTGTCTGTATGTGATATGGGTCATTCACAGGTCAGAATGAATATTTTATAATGGGAAAGATAGCATGGAACACACTGGGCAACTCTGCATTATATGTGGCTTTTATTGGCAAGGCCACACTCTTGAAATGATTACTCATTTCTCAGTAGCAAATAAATAGCCAAATCCAAAGATAAATTCATAAATTGAGGAAGGGGCAGAGGTGAAACTTTGGCATTTATGAGTCTGCTGAAAAATTGCTGTCTCTTCTTCCTTCTCTCTTACACAATCATTAATCTTCTTTGTTGCAGTCCAGATATAATTCAGAAAGGAAATATAAATGTTTGCATGTTTCTTGTGTTCTACTCCATAGTATATAGCTACATTTGATAATTTCGCTGTTGGCAATTATCTATTATTGGAGCATGAAGGGTTGCCAGTCCACAGTCAAGTTACAGTGCTTTGTGGAAGAAGGCAAGGGCTGCTACTCCAGGCTATTCCTTCCCATAGATATCACAAGGCTTGCGACAGCTTTTTCAACAAGAAAACTAAAAAGTTAACTTATTTAGGTAAGATCTTGATGTTTAATTGATAATAATGCTCAATGAAAAGGATACACATGCTGGAATTGGTGATGGACATCACACATTAACCACAGCGTTTGAGTAGTTTACTCCTTTGTGAAGCAACTTGGAATTCCAACACTTCCTCTGAAAATTGCTTTTGGGATGTTAAGTTTGCCACCTGCTATAGGAAGGTGATTTTTTTCTCCAGAATTAAAATTTCTTTGTGCTATTCCAGGAAGCCTAAGTTCTTGGAGAAACAGGGAACACATAACAATAAGCGGTTTTATACATGGGAACTTGTTTGCGTGACTGAATCCTGGAGTTATTTCTGCCAATTTTAACCAGGGTAGTAAATATTAGTTGAAAAAGACTATGACATGGCTAAAATTGGACTAGTGCTGCGAGGCTCCTTCAAATGAACAGCATCACATAATAAAAGCGCCTTGTTCTAACTCAAGTGAAGCCTGAAGTGGGCTTTAGTCTCTTCCCTTGTGCACAAAAAGGAAAATTATTTTGTTGCATAGTTCTTTACTTTAAAGAACTCTGGAGTCTTAACTGCAAAAATTACAGAAGTTATTGCACATAAGCGGAGACTCTATAACTATTTCACCCAAGCTACATTTTTGGTCTCTTTCCATTTATCAATAACAGTGTGTCATTGCTTGAACCATGAAGTGCTTTCTCTACTGAAAGAAAAATTGGACCGTATGAGCTCAGCTCTGTTCCTCCTCTAAGATCTTTCCAAGAAAGGACCATCTGTATTTTGATCTTTTTACTATCCTTTCAAATAAAACCAGAAATTTTCTTCATTTTTAAATTGGGGAGATAGTCTCAAAAAAAAAAAAAAAAATTAGTCAGCTAATTAATCCCATTTACAAGCTTTGTAGGATTCTTCAGCTGTCAGTCACTTCCAGGCCTAAGGCTTCTAGTTTAGTGCATACTCTCCTGTTCATGTGACTCAGTCTCCATGGCTACAGGTTGCATCTGCTGACACCCATGCACTATTTACTGCTTAATTAAGAATTTCATGCTCAGCCCTTATCTGCGGCAGAGAACAAGAACATGTTGTTAAGAAATTCCAAATATAGGCCACTGCATAAGGGAAGCCTTTATTGTAGGTCTGACTCTGTGGAGCCTCTTTAACTACCCTCTTGGCAACTGAGCTGCCACCTTTCAATCAAAAATCATTAAATGGGGCAGAGATAATGAGCATGTCTTATATCAAAAGAAGGATGTTTGCTTGGGCTGAAGAGGAAAAGCTGTAAAAGCCTACCAGCCCTCACCACTTCAAAGGAGGAGAGGTTGCTCCGTCAGCAGGACCCAGAAAGCATCATTTGTTTCTGTTTGACTTATGTAAAAGGTCTGGCATGTTAGAGTCCCGTCTTGCAGCCGTGGGTCTCTTCCCACCCTCCCGCCCCTTGATGCTCGTGTGTCAGCAGTTAGGCAGCTGGGCCCTAACCATATCTGCCAGAGTATCTAATCACTTGACTCTGTCTCAACAATGGGCACTTGTAGGGGGTGGTCAGGAGGAGGTCTGTGCAACAATAGGAACACAATTATTGCAGCTGCTAGGGAGGGTGATAATTCTTCTTAGGGAAACCAAAGGGACCTTGTTGAGGTGGCAGAGAGGGGAAACCTGAGTCTATTCTTAATAACCAGACTTTTGGAAGTACTTTGCTTTGCCAGTGGGGCTCCGGCAGCTGCTCTTGTCCTAACCTTCTCTAATAATTGTACATTCTGTCCGAGGTCAATTTACTTATGACCTCCTCCTTTTGTGCCAGTTAAAAGCCTTTTAGGGTGAATTGTTGAAAAGTAGCAGGAGTGCATTAAACCCTAAATTTAATGTCAATAAATACAGATCAGATGCCAGATCATTCAGAGGCAGGCTCTGAAATTCACACAGTGTTTGCTTCAAATCTCACAGTTAAAAAAAGTCATTGTTATTCTGAAAGCTGAGCATCTGAAGGAAGACATCATGGAGACACAGCAGGAACTGTTCATCGTTAACTTAGAGGCTTTATAGTTTTCTGTCCTTAGTTGCTTAGGAAATAGCACACATATTTTCAGGTCTGAAGAGCAAGTTTACAGGATAAAAAGAAATACCAAAAATTGATATACAGAATAATGTAGCCAATCTCTTTCATCGTGTACTGAAATGATTTTGTGAATTTGCCTTGGTCATTCAGAAAATATTCTACTGAGTTACAGATAACTCAGTATATAATAAACTCCTATCCAGTAACAATTAACTTAAGCGTGTTTATTGACATACATAATTTCAAAGGGATTCTACAAAGCTGTCCAAGGATTGATTGCTTACATCCCATAGACTGGCAGAAGATATATATGCCAGGGTCAAAAGAGTTGATGTGTCAAATTCTGAAACAAAGACAATGAAGGACAATGAAAATCATCAGAAAACTTGAAATTAAGCTTTATAAGGAGACTTGGAGTGATATGGTACATTTGGGCTTGAGAAAAAAATAGCTAAGAGGAGATGTGACTATACTGTTCAAGCATCTAAAAGATGCTACAAGAAATAGAAGCAGGCTATTATCCTAGATTGCAGATCATAAAACCAAGCTTTTAATTTGCAGATATGTTTGAAAATACAGGATTTTTTTTTTTAGATTTATATCTCATTTTTCCTATAGGAGCTCAAAGCATTATGTGCAACAACCCCCCTCCTATGTTTTTCCTTACAACAACATCCTGGGGAGGTAGGCTGGACTAAAGGAGTGACTAGCATGGAAACCTTGAGTCTTTAAGTTTGACTTAAAACTGGATCTGGGGCTCCCTGGTACCAATCCAACACGTTCACTGCTACATCACATTGGTTATACATATTCCTCAATGCTTCCTAATAGCAAGAGCAGTTCAATAATGAAAGCTGTGCAAATCATTTGGAGAAGGTGCCCCTTCAAACATCCTAGTTGACTTTAGGTGTCAATCCTGGTTGAAGTGTTTCTGTGCTAGCAATGTCAGAAGATCAAGAAAAGTCTTTGAAGATGCCACTTGGACATTCTGTATAGCACCATACTATAATTTTCAAAATCAATAAACTTATCTTTTATTAATAGCAAGTTATATTTCAGATTATTACTAACTGAAATTGTGCAATTAAGAAAGAACTTTGTGGAAACTTCAAGTTTTGCAAAAGTAAAACATAAAGATAAACTTAGGTGATTAAGGGAGGGGGGAATCCAAAATGGCACAACCTTAAGATGTTCATTGACTTAAGAGTATAGATTGTCTGAAAGGAGAAAAACAAAAAAAGGCAGGAGCAGAATTGAATGGAATATCTTGAAAAAGAGCACATTCCGTATAGCTAAACACTTAAACCAGTGGTGGGATTCAAATATCTGAACAACCAGTTCTCTTATTGGATGCAGGCCTGGGCCTCCGATGCCTAGAACGGATTTCCGGAAGTGGCATCCACGCACATCTGATGGGCCATTCTAGGCCTGGGGGGCCTCCTCCAGGCCTCTGAGGCCTAGACTTGACTTCCGGAAGCTGTGTGCATTCAGCCAGTTCTCTGAACTCAGCAAAATTTAGCTACCGGTTCAACTGAACAGGCTCAAACTGGCTGAATTCCACCATTGACTTAAACCTTCTTTTGTGTATTTTATATAGTGTCCTTCAACCACATTTTGAATCACTTTAACAATAAAACATGAGAAAAAGAACTTTAGTAACGGAGGAACAATTTTCCCTGGTTTCACAAGGAGAACATTGTCAGTGCAAGATGCCTGGGAAAACTTAACCCACTCTTTCCCAGGGATTACCTATAACAAACAGCTCTTTCTTAGCACTTTTTCTCCTTAGCTGAGCATCTGACTCTTTGCAGTTTTTTGTATAAGATGTATTTAAACTGCATGGATTCATACAATGCACATCATATTATGAATATTTCAAAATATGAGATTCCTCACAATTGAAAAAAACTTTGTTTTATGGGATTAGAACAATTTTCAGCCTTTATACATCATTCTTATGTTTTACAAACTTTCTAAATTCAGTTACAGGGAAAGGCTTAATCCAAGTGACATTTAAAGTTGAAGACATATTCCCTTTATCAGAACCAGGTATGTAAATTCAGTTTAAAAATGTGGTAGTGTTTTATCAGCACTATTCACTCTAACCCATAGGATGCATTTCTGGTTACTTAAATAAACTTCTGTGTTTCTGGTCAATGTTTTCTCTGTACAGAAAATGTACATAAGAGCCATGTTTAGTGTCTGCTATAGATAGACATGACTGTATCACACTTATCTTATGCCCATTGCTGAAAATATTTAATTTTTAATTTAATTATCTGGTAAATGAAAGCACTAGTTCTGGACACCCTACATTTGCTCTCCCTTCCCAGCAACTGAATAGTGTCTTCTTTCTTTCTTTCTTTCTTTCTTTCTTTCTTTCTTTCTTTCTTTCTTTCTTTCTTTCTTTCTTTCTTTCATCCAACTGCCATTAGACTTCTGGGTGGTGAATAGGAATCCAAGGTGAGAGAGAGAGAGAGAGAGAGATGAATGGAAAGATTATAAAAATGTGTTTTAGAAGTTCAGAAGAGAAGATGATATTGCAATTAAGCAATTAATTTGTTAACTCCTCTGTTAATTGAAATATAAGCCTCATTTACCTCTAGTCTAAATATTTTGCTCTTTAAGATAATCTTTCTTATTTACTTGTTTTTTTCTTGTTGATAAAAAGGGTTAGGAAGATAGTAATGGGGAAACCTATATCTATAATTTTTATTTCACTATATCTTACTTAATACCTGGCATCCATTTAATCTATCTTGAATAACAATCCTATCAGACAGGTAGAAATTTCAGAGAACCTTTATTCATAAGTGTATATCCACTTGGGAACAAATTATCAAATTACTAGTTGCCATTTTGAGAAGCATAAACATTGTTTCCAAACATCTTGGTGAGGTTTGTCAAATCCTTACTGAGGTAGGTAGGTAGGTAGGTAGGTAGGTAGGTAGGTAGGTAGGTAGGTAGGTACGTAAGTAGACAGTCAAGCAGGCAGGCAGACAGACATGCAAAAATAAATTTGTTCTTTTTTCTTAGGTCCAGTTCCTTCTTTTTCTCCTCCTATTTTCAGATGGTCCCTTGCTGAATCCTGGAATGATGTGACAATGGGCTGGGGTGGATACAATAAAAGTATACCATCAGCTGATGAAGATGTTATCATTTTACCAAGTAATTGTATTTTGTTAATATACTATATTTTTTTATGGGCACAGAATATTGGTGAAACGATTTCAATGGATACTTGGGAACTTATTTGGATAAGAAATGTTAAATTCACACAAGCGCAAAATTTAAGAGAGAATTTTTATAAGATGTTTTATAGATGGCACCTTGACCCAAAGAAAATGTCCATTATGTACCCTAATCTACAGCCGAAATGCTGGAGATGTGGATATTTGGATGCTACCTATTACCATATTTGGTGGACGTGTAAGCATATAAAAGCTTTTTGGATTAAGATATGGTGGAATATTCAAAGAATTTTTAAAAGAAGGGTAAAATTTACTCCGCAATTATTTTTACTAGGTATTGTTATTGACTGTGATGCTAAGGAGGTTATATTGATGTTAAATTTGATTACAGCCGCTAGGTTGTTAATAGGACAATATTGGAAGAAGGAATCTTTGCCTACTTTACAAGAATGGTTTCATAAAGTTTCGTATTTGGCAGAAATGGCAAAGATTTCGGCTTTCTTAAAGGAGCAATCTCAAGAAAAATTTTTTGCGGTATGGGAAAAATGGATAAATTTTATACAACATAATTTGGATATGGAAAAATATTATTTAGCCTTTTTATAATTTGTAATGATTGTTTTTTCTTTCTTTCTTTCTTCTTTTTCTTTTTTATATATATACATTTTTAATGTATTATTATTCATATATTTTTTTTTTTTTATATATATATATGCTTTATTTTTCGTCTACTTTCTTCTTTCTTCTTTCTCTCTCTCTCTTCTCTTTTTATTTTTTATTTTTTTTCTTTTTTAGTATATATTATTCATTTTAAAGTTTATGTTATGTATATTATTTCAATATATATTATTACTGTGATTTTTATTATTATTATTAATTATTTTATAAATTGCAAATGTTATTTTTAAAATATTTGTTAAATAATCCTATATTCAGTTCTGGGAAGTCGGGGGGGGGGGTGGGGTGGTTGGGGAAGAAAAAAAAAAAAAAAATATACTATATTTTAATAATAAACACTAGAGTTTGGCACATGAATGATACAGATAATCAATCTAACATATAAATAAATACAAAAAAGCCAATTTAATATATTTTAACTTTCTGATTTCTTTATTGCTTTATTCTGCAAGTTAAATACTCATTTATCAACTCTATGCACATTTTCATATCTTCTGACATCACATAAATGAAAGGAAGTTGCTTGTGCTTACATACGTACATGTTCTCAGAGGAAATATTGCCTTTTTTGTAATAATTGGCAATCATATACTGTCATGTGAAAACAGTAGAATTTTCTCTTGAAATTTTTCAAACAAGTCTCAGACTTTTCAAAATTGGAAAGCATTTTAGAGGTCAGATGACAAATGTTAGACTGATGATTTTCTCCCACAGTGAATTTTCAAAAGAATCATTTTTTTTTTCATCCATTTTTGTTGTGAATATATAGCATCAATTCAGAAATAGCATTTAGTATCTCAGGACAAACTCTTACTTTCAAGGAGTATGGCTATCATTTGTATACATTGAGTTGAAATTGGTGGAGGATTTTCCCTGTCTTTAGCCTGTTGTACATAACACGGAATTCTGGGAATTGGACTTGGATTAGTCTACGATGCTCACAGTTTCCCATTTGAAACTATGGTTAAGTCTGTCCATGTGTGGTGAGATTAAGGAGTTTTCGTTGTGTCTTCTGACTGCTAGTTGATGTTCATAGATGTGCTCTATTAGTTTCTGCCTGTTTTTCCTACATAGTGACCATTACAGTCCTTAACACAATATACATTACAGTTTTTAAAAGATGTATTGGAGGGCTTTGGTATGGTGTATGTGATTTTAATAGTCTGTTGGTTATTTCCGAGATATCCTCATTACAGAGGAAGTGATGGTAACTTAGAAATACAAGTCTATCAGAAAACAATCCACACTAACCAAATGCTCCATTACCAAAGTAGCAATCCAACAACAGTGTTGCTCCCACAACAGGTCAGCTGTGTAAGAATATTCTTCAGACAAGTACAAACAGACTCAGAAACAACTAAGACTAAAACCCTCTAAAACATCTTAAGTAAATAAATAATAAAAAAATGTCCCCCTCCCAAAACAGAAGTAATCTACAGCACACTATGTAAGGATTTATTAAAAGTTATAAAATAATGTTGAAATTGTTGATAGTGAGAGTGTTCCATTTTCAGACGTGGCAAAATGTGTATTTAAAGTTTAAAGCCTACCTTTTTCTAAAATTTAGCTTTTTTCTGCAATTGTTAAAGATAATGTTCTGTGCTTTATCACAGTCTTATCTTAATGGCTTCCTCTGTTTCCATTATTAACTTTTCACCTACCTGCTTCTCTTAAAACAGGTGAAAATAGAGATTGTATGTAATTCCATGTTCATTAGTTTTTAATTCCATTTCTAACAAAATTTAAAACATTTTGAAATAAATTTAAGCAGTAAACAAAATTTCATTTCTTGTGTAAAGTATGCTTTTTGATTTTATACACCAAGCATATATTTGTAAATAAAGCAACCAATTGATTTTATAAAGTAACATAATAATATTTCTGGGAATTATTCATTTACAGAATGAATAGAATGCTTGGTGAATGATTCCTTTTATCCTTTGGCTATGCCCACTACCTTTGCCTCAACAAAGTAGGAATAATCCTAGTTCCTTTAAGTTAAGTTTATGCTGCAGTGTCTCTAAGCTTCAACATGTCAGTGTAGGTAACTATACATTCTCTCCCCCCCCTTTTTTTATTATAATGTGGCTCAGTGGTTAAGATGCTGGGCAACCCAAGTTTGAGACTCGAGCTCCACATGATGGGGTGAGTTCCCGTTATCACCCCAGCTCCTGCCAACCAAGCAGTTGGAAAGCATGCAAATGCGAGCAGATAAATAAGTACCACTTTGGTGGGAAGGTAACAGAGATCCATGATGTCATGCTGGTTTTGAAACAGAAATGGAGTTGAGCACCACCCCCTTTAGTTGACAATGACTAGTAGAGTAAAATCTGCAGTGACTCATATAATTCATGATACATTATATTATGAATTATATGAGTTTCTAAGCAATAATGTTTATGTAATCTGATTAAAATTACTAACATTCTATTATTTAGAAAGCTTAAAGCAGTGATGGCGAACCTTTTAGAGATCGAGTGCCCCAAAACTGGCCCCGCCCCTGCTCCACCTCCCTGCCCCACCCCACCTGCCCACAGGACCATTCACCGCCTCCAGGGCTCGCCACAGATTGCCCAGGCAGCCCAGCAGCACTATGGTGGCCACACCCTCTGCCTGCGCCCTGCAGCATCAAATGCATGATGGGGTGTGAGGGCAGAGTCTTGTCTACGCTGCTGGCTGCCATGTCCTTGGCTGTGCTGCTCCATGTGGGCCACACTCAAGGGCGAGTCTCCTTCAGGGGGGCTGCTGGAGAGGAGGGGGTCACGGGGGGAGGCAAGGCTGGGGCAATGACACGTGTGCCCATAGGGAGGGCTCCGAGTGCCACCTCTGGCACCAGTACCGTAGGTTTGCCACCACTGGCTTAAAGTATTGAAAAGAAAAAAACCCTAAACATTCTATCAGTATTAATTAGTATTTAGGATATCAATGTTACAAGCCTAAGATTAACTTTTCATCCAAAATTGACTATAACTATTACAATTCACATCAAACTATTAGTTATAAGGTAATAGCTTCAGTCTTTACTAATTACTTAACATTAAGATTTTACTGTATTATTACTTTCTGTAATAAGTAACTCAACATCTTTCTAAAATCATGTTTAATTTGGATTTTGGTGCATACTGTTGGAGCAGTTTTGGTGTATATTATAGCAACTGTGAAGAGGGCTTCACCTACCAAATATAAACTGGGGTAGTTTTATATATAAGAGCAATTTTGGACCAGTAGCTGATTGCTCATAGCTTCAAAATATCTTTAAAAAGTCAATTCATATCTGTCATTTGAATGATGTGTTACTATTGGCGCTATTGGCTGAGTGCCATCTGCATTTGTAGGGTGGGATATTTCTGTTACAGAAGAAAGGAACAGGAAAGTACAGTAGATTAACATGTATTTGAGACTTTCTTTGGGAACATTTGTAATTATTTTCATAACATTGAATGAAATCAAGGACAAATAAAGGCAGCTTTTATTCTAGCAACAGTCAAAGCTTTCCATATTGTTTTCACATTTTGTGAAATTTCCTGACACAATATATGAAGAAGGAATGAAGAGCTTGCCATATTATGTTGCATCAGATGGCATATCTATGATGTCACGTAGCCTCTGGCATTGTTTTTAGTGGTGGAATCTTCTGTCTCTCATTTGACTTTGAACTTTTTCTGTTTGAAGAGAAAGACGTTCAAGCTTTGCATCTCATATAATGATACTTCCGTTGTCCCTGTGTAGCATTTGGTGATGCATTTATGACATTTTATAAAGTAAGAATGCTGATCAAAGAGATTCTGTGTCACTACTTGAGTCATTAGAAAGCTTGTTTTATGTCAGAGCATTAAGATTCTGCTGGATTTCTGAAAAAAATTCAGATTTCTGAATTTTTGTGTAGAGAAATTAACAAATGATATGAGAATGATATCCTTTTAAAATAAATACTAGTATTTTCTGAATACTGTTGCATATGGGTGGAGGCGATACTGAATTAAATCTAACAAAAGCTCGTCTGAGGATTTTGTGACCTTGGGAATATCAGGTTTGGTCACGTTCTTGAGGATTTCCCTACTCAATGGACATATATAACCAGAAGTATATCAGAGCCTTAAGTGTTTTGCATTTCTTAATTCTACAAAAGAGCCTTCTGTTGTTCTGGAGTATATATATTTCTTTGTTACCTATTATGCCAGAATATTATATATAAAATTATCTGCTCAAATTAATGAACTGTAGCATGAAAGCTCCTTCATCAGAAGTTATGGAGCATAATCACTATGCTGGTCCAACGTGAGTTGGTAAATATATTATTTTTGACTTCCCATCTCAGCTTCCAGACTAGAACCTGGTCCACTCATTAATTCAGCACACCATTGTCTGTCTGTCTTTCTACCTGTCTATCTGTTTGCCTAGCTAGCTAGCTATCTCTTTAAAACGTTATGCAAAAAGGATAAAACTAGAGAAATAAGGAAATGTTACAAATCAGAATGCATGTATTTTAAGGTTTTACTCAGGGAATAGAAATTCTCTGTTCTATAGGACAAAGGATTAGGAATGAAGTCAGTGTCTTATCAAAATGTTTGTCTAACAGTTGGCCATCTTAACAATATTTGTCAACAGCGTGCATTTTGTTAAAAGCACATTCTTTGCAATTATTTTACAATCTAGGCTCTTTACTCCCACCCATTTTTCTGTGATGGCTTTCCCTTCCTTTACATCTGTGTTCTGTTGAGTTTCCTTTTAATTTTCACTATGAAGATTTTTCCAAAATACTTGCTGTATAAATCCATGAGTTTGAATCAAATAGCTACAAATGTATTATAAGAATGTACAACACAGGCTACTAAGCATTAATATTTTACTATATCACTACGACATTCCTGTTAGGCTAATTTCAGTAATACTGCATGGGGCAGAGGGTATTCTAGAGAATATAAATTGGAAATGGAAGCTACACAGAAATACAGACACACATACAAACACACAACACACACCATTAATTTGGTCTGCCATATTTCATTATTTTCCCTATTAGGAAATAAAATATACAGATGTATTTAGACATATCTTGGTTAGCAAATTTTGTACCTGCAAAATAAAACTGATAAGATTTCTTGTGCATTCTACCTGGGTATTGGGAAAATATACCGTAAATCTTACCCCCAAAAGATACCAGGCAAAAATCTTATGAAAAATGTACACAGACATGCATTCAATTGAACAACAGCTTAGAAATAGCTATAGAATTTAATCAAATGAATATAACACTGGAAAAAGAGAAAACTGCCTTAAAAAGTGGCTGGCAAATTCTCCTATCCCTGAATTTTTGAAGGTTTAAACAAGATTTAAAACTTGTTAATACAGTGACAGTAGATAGCTCAGATAAAGGTCCCAACAATGACCTTGCTGTCATTCAAACTGCATATATGAATACAGGACAATTGAGCCCCCATTCATAATCTACATGACCTCTGCTTCTTTTGTTTATTTATAGCACAGGGAGTGAAAAGAAGCCCTCCATTCAGTTTGGAACCATCTGTTTTCCAGTGTTTGTTTGACTAGTAACTTGATCTGATGATAATGTGGTGTCTGAGTTACAAAACAGATTGAGTTGTTGTGTAACATTTTTATCCCTGGAGTTCAGTGGCAGGCAGTGTGGAAGAAACACAGACGGTTCATCTACCAAAGCATGAAGATAATCCTTTTGCTTTGTGTGTTTTTTTAAAGGAGTTGTTTTTATTAAGCAACATTCACTAGCTAGGCCTTCACTGAATTTCTTTACAGACTCAAAGTTGGGAGTAGGCAGAATTTTCCATATGCTTATTTAAAGATTAATTGAATTAGAATTGTTTTGGGGTTTTTTAGACTTAGCTGCAATAGGAATAACAACAGCAACTAGGTATATATTACGATGGATGTAATTTCTGAATGCTGGATGAGATGCATTTCATCGTCCATAGAGATGACAGAAAAATTTTATTTACAGGTTTCTAGCAGCACCATCTGCTATAATGCAGTCATTTGTTTTGTCTTTTTAAAATGCACTTGAGTATGTACACAAATTCTGGATTATAAATGTAAACTGTACTTGTCATGAGATTGGAGGTAGGTCTGAATGGAAAGATAGTTACTTGACCTTCTCGCCCTCTGCTAGGATGTACATGCATTTTGTCCTTAGCATGGTATGAGAAGGTAGAGTTAATGCTTTTCTACTTTGTTTCTTTTCTTTGTTGCTAGTAGCAGGAAAAGATAAATTCTTTTTAAAAAAGCCTTTGAAATAATGATCTTTTGAATGTGTGGGTGTTGGGGGCATTCCAAGTCTTGAACCATAAAAAAATTATCTCCTGGTCTATGGTCCTGGTAAATATTGGTGTGTGTTTCCTCTTTATCTTTCTGTTAACAGTTATTTATTGAGATCTCCATACATACTCTCCATATACTTTCCTAGCTTTTCTCCACGACTGTTACATCTTTAAAACCTATTGGATAAGAGACTTGAAAAACCTTGCAAACTCAGACCCTCAGAGCTCCACTCTATCTTCAGGCAGTGAACAGCGGCAATGAATTGATGACTGCCTTTCTCTCCCTGGAATAGATATTCCACTGCGGTTTTGTCAGGTCAGAACTGCAGGCAACTGCACCAGCATAGATTCGGGGAAATCAGAGCCAAAGAATAAAGCCACCAGACAGAGCTGGAAAAAGTCCTCAAAGCCTGTCAGCGCTGAGAAGCCCCTATGGACACGGCTAGTCTGGAGTCTGAGAATTAGAGCCAGGCTAAAAATGTCACCCTTTGATTTTCCATCTATTTCAGGAGCTGAGATATCAGATGAATAGGTCAACTGAAGGACTATGTCCATATTTTTTCAGGAGGAGGGTGGAATTTATAAATAACTGCTGAGGGGTGGCTATCCCATCACTTCAGCAGCAGACTGCTGGGCCTTTCCACATGAAATAAGACAACTGATGTCTGATTGCTTTAGCTTTCCCTCAGTGCTTTTACTATTCATGTAGAATTCTCATATAGTTTCCTCAGCTGTAACGCAGATTTTTTACTTATACAGAGAGATTTTTCAGATTCCATGTCTTGTTTCTACATAAAGAAATACACTGGTTATCTCCTATATTCCCGGGAATAGGGATCATGTTTGCAACGTCCCATTATTTCATCCCATTACAAAGACAAGGGCCTCTTGATATCTCGGGTTGTCTCCAACACAAGTAGTAATTAATTATCTTCATAGGATTTTTGCTTTATCAGAATTAGAGCATCACCTTTTTTTCTCTTGACTAAATACATAATTAAATATCTTGCCACGTACATTTTAAAATTATAAAAATACTTTACTTATACTCATTTTGGAGAAGAATTCTAATAAATTCTGCTATCCCAGAATTTGCAGCTAAAATTGTTTTCAATCCAATTTACCTTGTAGAGCAGGCGTCCCCAACCCCCAGGCTGCAGCCCATTACCAGGCCTGGAGCCTTTCAGAATGGGGCCAGGGAAGGGGCGGCCGAGAGTATGCACTTCCCCACTTGGGTGAGCAGAGGGCGAGTGCATGCACGTTCCATTTGCACAAATGGTAAGCATGCCCACCCACCAGTGGTGCAAATGGAACTGCATGAATGCTTGTCGGCATGGAACCATCCCCTCTGGTCCACAAAGCTGAAAAGGTTGGGGAACTCTGTTGTAGAGAATCTCTACAAAAAATTTGCCCCTCTGGAATAATAATAATAATTGGAATACATACACTCGTATCCAATCCCTGAAAAGCAGACTGAAAGTTCCTACTGATTCATCACTTTTCTTCATCTTAAGTATATATTATGTATTATTTTAAGACCATGATCACTATTTAAACAGTAGTGTTACTGAGAAAGGTAAACGAACATTTTAAAAACAAAGCTTCCAAAAATCAGTAAATGGCACTTCAGTATTACAGTTGGGGACTGAAAAGGTTAAACACTAATAGAACATAGCTTGCTTCTGGATGGTATTGATAAATGCTGTTTTTAAAGCTCTGCTCCTCTTCTCTGCCTTGGTTGGTTTCATGTATCTATACTGTGGGTCAAAAGTCTTCTAACTCTTCCCTATAAGAATCAGTAAAAAGATAGCAACAAAATGCTTCGGTTTTAAATCTCATTTTCCATTGGAATGCTCTTGTCAAAAACACCTTTCTGCCAAACACTGCCTGCCACAACCAAACTTGGAGATGGCCATTGTTTTATATACTTATTTACAAGGCTTATATGCTGCTCAAATCAAAACCTCTGAATAGGTTTTCTATGAATAGTTTACATTTCCCACTTGAGTAAATAAGATTTTAAAGAGTCTAAAGGAATAACAATTTAATGCAAAGCACGGTACCAGAGATAAATAAAAGTCCACTATAATCCATTTTATAGGAGGAAGGATCTCACAAAATTTCAGTGCTAAAGGCCAGTTGAAAAGCCAGGTTTTCATTTTTAAGATAAAGATAAATAAAAATACTTACCCATGAGTGCTGAGGGAAAGGACATTGTGCTGAAAATGCTTCTCTTTTCATTAGAGTATATGGCTGGATTCTTTAATAAGAGATGACTATTTTCACATCACTGCTTGGTATCACTAAGATTAGCCTTTTGTTGTAATAAAACTTATTCTTTTTGTTTTATGTTAGATCTAAACTAATGCTAAATCTCAGATTTGTTTTAAACATATAGTTTAACAGCTATTCTTAATCAATTTATACTGTTATATCTTATGGACTATATCTTGTCACTTTGACAGCTCACTAAAACACTTAGTTTTTACTTATATCTCTGTCATTTTCTGCTGAGGTGAAGATTTCTTTTTGTGCTCCCTTCTGTCCTCTGCAGCCTGAATATTTCCTTTGGAAATGATTTTTGGGAATATACAGGGAGGGTAATCCATTCTTCTTATGGATGCCTTTGCATTGACAGATGGCTAGTATTGGATGCAACCCAAAACATTCAGAACACCAGGCCTTTATAATACAGAGTTTTAATTAGAGTTACCATATGTCTAGTAATTTATAGAAGAGTCCAGTTAAATTCTGAATGCCTTATCTGAGAAAAGGGAAAAAGTCAAGGATTGCCTGTTTGTTTTTAAGAGGCTGTTGCTCTTTCCATGTTTGGATACCACTTCTTCATTCTCTCCACTCCTTTTTTTCAATATGCCTGTTCTTTGAAATCATTCTCTGCTTCTTTCCCTTTTATTTCTTCCTAGTTTAGCCTGTATCCCTGCTCCTGTATCATACTATCATTCTCCTCCTCCATTTGTTCTTGCTCAGTTGCTAAGTCATGTCTAACTCTTCATGATCCCATGGACCTTAGCACACCATATCCCTAACTGTCTCTTGGAGTTTACCCAAATTCATGATCACTGCATTGATGACATTATCTAATCATTTCATCTTCTGCTGTGCTCTTCTCCTTTTGCCTTCAACCTTTCCCAACAACAGGGTCTTTTCCTCCTCCATAGCCCTGTCTTTCTTATAGTTTTCCATCCTGCTTACTTGCCTTCCAGTTGCCAGCCCCCAGCCCAGAAATGAGCTTCCTCTCTTCCCATCTCCTTCTCAACATTCCCAAGGGGAAGTATTAATTTGTGCCTGATTGCTCTATGGGTGCATGGAGGAATATATGTTGTTTATACAAATAGGTTATTATTTGGCTGGGGAGATCCACTGTCAGTTCCCATTTGATTTGGAGCCACTTGTTCTCTCTCTGTCCAAGCTATTTCAGTGTTGTTTTTTAGGGATAAAATGAGGAGAGAGGCAAATGTAAACTGCCTTAGTTTTCAAGATAATATAAAGTATAAATGCAACAAAGAAATATATATCTACTATATTAAATAAGTGTATTGTTTATTAGAAGGTTTGAATATTTTAACCTATCTTATTTATTTTCTGTAGTGTATAAACTTTTTTCCATTCAGATCTAATTTGATGGGGAGCAGAATATTCACTTAAATGATCCATAAATTAAGTAATAGTCCTAGTCTCATTATTCAATTTAGCATCTTATAAAAGGATGCAAAAAGGAGACTACTTTTTAAAAAAGCAATATATTAAACAAAGTAATGCTCTGCATTATTTCCTTCTTTCTAAGACAGAACTATCTTGGTGGATATGAATCTTCCACCCCTACGAGGTCTTTATATCCAGGGCACACTGGAATTCTCATTAAACACCAGCCATCTTCTGAGCGTGGCCTGTATTGTGATTGCTGCTGGTGGTGTCTTGAAAGTGGGTAAGTGAAAAATAATAATAGCCAGAAGAGATGCTGCATGTCGTATCTTTTATTTTTTTAAAAAAGTGAACCAACAAGTCTAATTAGCCTCAGGCATGACAAAGAGGGCAAATGATGAAATTTAGAAAGTAGAATAACATCATAAATTGATTCTCATGCTATCTAACATTTATTAACCTCTTCCAATATGCTGGGCATGCTGTAGTACAAAAGGGGTCTGTTCTAGTCGAAGTGGAATCTATTCCAGATAAATGCTCATTGGAATGCAATCAAAGGCTGTTTCACATTGAGCAGAAAACCTGGTATTTTTTTCCCCTAGTAGATAAGGGATGCAATAGAGCCTATATTGAGTTAGGCCCAGAAAATCCTTTCTCAACACCTTGAATTGGTCTTGTGACATGAACTAATTTAGCCACCTTCCTTAACAATCGGGCAGATGCTGGACCATCTTCAGGAATAGCTCTGCATCAAGTGTATTGCAGTAATCCATTCATAAAACTATTAAGGCATGGAGCAGTAAAGCTCCTGATGTGGAACTTCAAATATTTTATGATTAGTAGTCCCTACCCCATCACAATCCTTTTGTGATTAGCTAAGGCCACAAATCACTTACTTTACGGTGATGCTTGCAACTCTTTATTAAAATTCCAAATGTGTTCACTACTTAAAAGGGATTCATATCCTTTTTTATTCTGAAATTGAGCTGACTTTGATTTCCATAATACTAATATTGACCTAAATTATCCTTAACATTTAAATATACAAGAAGTTGTCATTCTTCAACATTTGTATTAGTGATCTGGATAAGACATGGAACGGAAGCTCATCAAATAAAATTCAAATTTATCTTCATAGTTTAAAGAAGCAGATTGAAAATAAACATGTATATTTAGCAGAAGGAGATATAAAGTTGTAATGGCATGTGGGAATGATCTTGGGGGACAGGAGGGAAAACTGCACCTGGACAATGAACCAAATTTGAGTCCAAAGGAGAGGTGATGAAACAAACATCTCAGAAAGAATCATCTCGATTTGGGGAAAATAAAAGTGAGGAATGACAGGGTTACTTTCAGACTTGCAAGATTCTGTTAATGTAATCTTACAGCCAAGATAGAGCTAATACTCCTGGTTGTTCTTCTTGTCTGGACTTCTTTGCAAGGCCAACATCAATCTTTCAAATCTGAAAGTACCCTGCCACCCTTCACTTTTACTCTCCCAAAAACTAGAGAAAGTCCCTACTGAGACACTTTTGCTACCTCTCCTCCTTGGGACACAAATTAATTTTGTTTATCAGACTGTTGTCTAGCTCTTCCTCCTGACCTTCAAGGTAATTTCCAAATACCATTACAAACGTGCAGCAGAGATACAAACAAAGGAAATACCACCCGAAAAGTAAAGTTTCAAAAGATTCAAAGGAAGTGAACAAGTTCATAGAAGGGCAATGAAGATGATCAGAGGACTAGAAAGTAAGAAGTCTACAGAGATATAGAAGGATGTTTGGCCTTGAGGATCAAAAAAAAATGAAGAGGTGGGAAGAACATAACACCACTCTTCAAATAACAGGGAAGATGTCACATAGAGGATCAAGCCCTGTTCTCTCTCTTTCTAGAAACAACATGTTATAATAGATAAGACTGGAATTACAGGAATTATAGATTCTGAATTGATTTTTTTTTTAAAAAAAAGTCTTCTAACAAGAAGAGCAGTGGAATCATCAGGCCAGAAGCTTGGTGAGCTCTTCTTAATTGGATGTGTTCAAGCAGAGACTGGACAACCATCTGTCTAGGATACTTAATTTGGATTCCTACACAGGGGTTGACTTCAGTGGCCTAAATGGTCCCTTCTAATTTTACTGTATAAGAATTAAAGTAGGCTTGGTAATTTGTAAAATGGGGTCACTCCTTTCCTTCGATTCAAAGATAATTTTGATAATTTTGCCACCCCCCCTCCCCAGTTTTACTAAAAAGCCTTGGAGAATTTCACAGATAAAATCCAGGAGTAGATGGAGACAACACTCACTTTATAAAATGTGTAAATCTGCTTGGGTCCAGAAGAGATTTATAACAGGGGCTGTGTTTTGTGTTTAACACAAAAGAAAGCAAGCTGCACATCAATGGAATCGGTGCAGAATTTTAGGACTGAATGACTTGAAAATTATCATTCAGGGTGGATGTAAGGACCTACCTCAGCTAAGCCACACAAGAAAGCAGAACTCTTGACAGGCATTGTCTCAAAAGGAAACTTTTATTAGGGGCCAGTGACAGCAGGGAATCAAGGCGAGATCTGAGAGAAAAACCCGTGAAGCGATATATTAAAAGTAGCATTCAATGCTCCTCCCCCCAGAGGACAGATGGAGAGGAAGAACATAGATTCAGAGAAAGATCATCTTCCAGGTTCAATTCTTTGTTTTGTTCTGGATTCACAGTTTTCATAAATGAACTAGTCTTTTGACGGGTTCTGCTTTAAGCCGACAGCAACCAGAGGACAGTTGCAAGTTGTACAAAATCTCTGTGCTTCAGTAACTGTTATACTGGAGATGACCCAATAGTGCCTGGGATTAGGGAATAGCTCTTTAGTCATTTTCCCTTTGGTCCCTAGTTAGCTTCATTGACTGCCAGTTGGCTGTTATCTCTCTGAAGAGCTGGATACCCCAGTGCAGTGGTCTATCAGAATTGTGCATTACTGCTAGACTGCAAGTGTTTTACCTCTGATACAATTGAGTCCATGTTGAAATAAGGCAGTGGGTATATTGGTATTACTCTCCCCTACCTCCCATTGACTCTAGGATGATGGAACATGTTAGAATCTGGAAGACAGCATTTGTCTGGAAAAAAAGATAAATCCTAAATTAAAAACATTTCTTATAACTCAGTTCCTGTGTATGTGTGTATACATGTATATATACACATATATACATACTGCACATGCATACATATTTACAAATTTATTTCAGAGATTAGAATAAACCTACCAGAAAACAACAGACTCATTGAAACTCATTTTTTTTTCAAACCTGGCAACTTTAAGATATGTGAACTTCTACTCCATAGAATTCTGGGAGTTGAAGTCCACACAACTTAAAGTTGCCAAGTTTGATGCTACATTAAGTAAACACTTAGAAAAAGATAAATTGAAGGTACTGTTTAACAGTTTGAGGGTCTGATAATGATGGCAAAAGCAATGAATTTAGCTACTATTCTGATGACATATCAGCTAGTGCAAGAATTGCTTATGGAAAATGTTATTAATCTGGCTCCCCATGCTGTTTAGCACGGGCAGGAGCAAAGTGGAGAAACTGTGTGAGAGAGAGCAAGAGAGATTATTTTTCCTTAGGCAAAGAAGTTTTTCACATGCAGGAACATTGCTGAATCTTCCTTTAAAAAGTGAAGATGTGAACATGTTGTAAAAGGCAAAAGTAGTATTTCTTTTGTAGGTTGGGCAGATAATATATTAAGTTTATAAAAAGCGGCTTGTTAAAGTCCTGAAGAATTTTGTGAAAAGGTCAACCATTTTCAAAGCTGACCCAACCTCCTCAAAGCCAAATGAAATAATTTGAACTTGGTTATTTGTGCCTGTGGATTTATTGATTCTGTGATCCATTTCTTTGTTTTCCTGTCTATCCATGGTATTCTCAGGAGTCTTCCATAACACCCAAAATTCAAAGCCATCAGTGTCTTAAGGGGAGAATATATAGCCTTGTCTCATGTCAAGAAAACAAATGAATGGAACATCAAATAAATCAACCAAGAGTTTTTACTCGAGATGCAAATCAGCAAGCTGAAATTATTATAATTTGGGCACATTATGTGACAACCCAGCAGTCTGGAAAAGGCTCTAATACCGGGAAAGGTAGAAAGAAAGAGAAAGATCACCAAGGAGCTTTGTGGATGGACTCAGTTACAGTGGTAATGAGTGCACTATTGGAAGAGCTGAAGGAGCAGCTTAGGGACAGATCATCATAGAGAAAATCTATCAACATGGTCACCAAGAGTCAACAACAATTTTATGGCATGAAGTAATCAATTGGCATAAAAGGAACCTCCATATATTCTGAATTTCAGTTTACATCATTATCATTTTTTAAAACAATATATTATTAAAGCAATGTCACAATCTATGTATCTGCAAATTGAAGTGCCCGTGATTCTGAAATCATGGAAAACTGGACTTTAGGAGCAGACTTATTTGACAGTTTCTTGTTTATAAAACATATGCTGATGTCACTATTAGAATAGAGCTATGCTCTGGACCTGGCTGAATTTTGAATCCTGAAACACTGAATAATTGGAACAAATTGTTATGTAATGAATTGTTTTGACTCAAAATATTCCATGAAATTCCATTTCTCAAGCCATTGTTCTAGTGCTACAGATGCTGGTTCTCCAACAACTATGTAAAAAAAAAATTCAGTGTTGCTATAATATATTTTAAGATATTTGGCAGCTCCTAAAACAAAACAAAACAAAACAAAACAAAACATCGCTATTTTTGTGCCACAATTCCCAAAGCTTTCTTTAGCAAGATTTGTTGTGCTAATTGGGATAGGGTTATATTTTTCATTTAAAGCTCATATATCCTTGAGTAGGGGAGAAAAACTGACAGTTTTTCTTTCCAGCCAATCTTCCTATGATCTGGTGAGAAGACAAAAACAGATGTTTTTGTTGATATGGAGAAGACTATAGCTGGCAGTTTAAATAAGGATATCCTCCATCTTTTTTTTAAAAAAAAAATCTCATAAAATACAATGGTAGGAAAAGGAGGTAGATCGGGACTGGATTTTGTAATTTATAAATAAGCTTTATGATTAGATCAGTATCTGTTTCCTCGGTTTCAATGCTTTGGACCGGTAATGAGATGTTGGGAAAAGTTTCTCTTATTTCTTGACTGGGGAATATAAGACCAGATCAAGGAAAATCGTTCAGTCATGCATTCAGATAGAAAACATTATGTTTTACCGGGAGTTTGGAAATATTATGGCTTTGCTAGTCAAGAGACTAGACTCCACCTCTCTAGAAAAACAGCATAGGACCTGTCCTGTTATGTAGAGGAGGTGACCCAACAGAGATTATGGACAGAGAGCTGAAGAGGTCTGGCTGCCCCTTAGAGCCTAGCTCTGGCTATGGTCTTTGGTTAAAAAATAAATAAAATAAAAGATAAAGACATATCCCTAAAAGTGACAAGATTTTCTTGAATGCTGCAAGGAACTCCTTTCAGAGATAATATAATTCTGCTTTTTTGTATTATGATGATGATTATTCTGGGACTGATCAAACCAGCTCCAGAGCAGTCTGGAGTAAATCAAGCTATTTCCAGATGCCTGAAATGGCCTCCAGATTGAACAGGGTGGTCCTTCTAAGTCTCTTTGTGTGAATCATTTGCCTGATTTTGAATCAGGATTAGTTGTATCTATAACAAGATTAATTTCATAGACACTTCATTAAATGGGTTGCTAAGATTAATTCTTATGGTTGCATATTGCACTTTCTCTTTTCCTCACCAAAGGCATGTTTTCTGAATATTAAATTATTGTGGCACAATGGCTAATTCTGCACAGATTTCTTTGTTTAATTCTACATCTGCTGCAGTTTGGGGCTGTATAATTGATTTAATCTCTAATTTTAAAGGAGTGCTGAACTCTCTTACTGGACTCTGCTTACATTTCTCTAGGGCAGAAATTGCCCTGCTTTTTCCTTCAAGTATCTGCTTCATGCTAGACTATTTTCTTCTGAGTCTGTAAACTACCCTGGGTGAAATAAATAGGTTCACAGTTGGAATACAGCTCACTTTGCATTCTAAAAGATAACTGTTATTTCCATCCTCTCTTTTTTTGCCTTTTTATTGTCTTCCTGTATTTCCAATGTCATCAGAAAAATTCACTTAGGTTTCAAATGTTATGTCTCTGAAAGAGATGTGATTCTTCCAAAATGTTACTTAAACACTAATGCAAAGATATATGAAAAAAATGCCAAATATATTTGAGATTAACTATCCTTTTCTCTAGCAAACTAGTTCTGTTCCACACTTATCCTACTGAAAAGAAAAGAATTTCTAAAACAAATTTGGGGAAACTGAAATTATTAAGCAAAACAAATATCTATGCCAGAGCAGCCAGAGTAATCAAGAAAGAATTATTATCTGCTCTGAAAGAAAATATTGTTTTTTTAAAAAAAGGAAGATTATCCTCTTTGAAGAGAAAGAGTTTCAACCCATTGTCTTTGCTTTCTACTAGACAAGAAGGATACTCTGTTGTATGGAATATTAGCTTTTCTTCCTTCTCTCACCCTGTTTATTTTTTTACTGGTAATCTGGATTATTCTGGTTAAGGAAAAAGAGGATTGCCTTTCCCCTGCTTTAGCCACTGTTATGAGCAAGCAGTGCCAATGTTTGTCTGAGGTCACATGACAATTGTTACAGCTCTCCTGGATGAAAATGATAAGGTTGACCTTGTGGGATGGAACTATGGTAAAAGTTTATAGCATAAATTAAAAAAAACAGAGTGAAATCTGGTGAGTTATGCAAGTGCCAGAGTTTATCTGATTTAGAATGTGACAAAAGCTATGTGACAAAATCCCATAAAATAAGAGCTGGGGAAAAAAAAGTGTTCCTGCTATGAAAAAAAAAAATTGGTTTCTGAGATTCTGAATGAACTTTGTATAGAATAAATTCTATCCTGCAGTAGAATAAATGCTTGATATTATTGTAAAACCCAGTGCTTTTTAACTCTAGTATGTAAAAAAAAAAAGCATGACCTTTTTGCTTCACTGAAATTTCTTTGGTAAATTAGTTCACTGTTGAGATATTATTAATGCTGTTACATGCTCAAATATTTTCATTGGGGATCCATTGATTTAAGTTGATTTTAACAGTAAGATGAGCACTGAAAACCACATGTACTTAGGCAGGCCTTTGACAATTAATTGCTTGCTGGAAGTAGAAAGAACATGCATATCTGTTAATATTATTGTTGTACTTGGTACTTTTTGCTATGCGTTTTGTAATGTTTGAGTACTGCAACATTAATATTTATTTTATTTGGCTTTTATTTTATTTGGCTATTACTTACATGTATGTGTAGTTTTATGTAAGTCATCTTGGCTAAAGGTTTAATATGTATTGTACAAATTAATTAATGTATTGTACAAATGTATTGTACAAATTAATTAATGTTCATCAATTTCTCCTTAGGCACCCTGCAGCATCCATTAGAAGAAAGGAGAAAGGTACACATTCTCCTTCGGGCATCTGAGAGAGTAAATTGTGATCGATTGAACGGTTTGAATGTTGGTCCAGGAACCATTGGTATGGATAGCATCTTTTGAATTCCTCAATGGGGCCCTGGAAAAACCTTGATCAAAAATGTCCTATACTTAGCATCAATCAAAGACTGCCTGTTTTGTTAAATAGTGCCTGCATTTTGATTGCTAAAAGTCAAGAATGGATAACCTGAAACAACGTGAAAACATTGAAGCATTTTTCCAGCAGCCAACAACATATTTGTGCCCCTTCTAATCTACTTGTGCTTCTGTGCTGAATGTAGGATGTGGGATATATCTCACAACAACCTGCCCATCAGTTGTTTAGTAGATTGTGAGTAGCTTATGGAGGAGTAGGGTGTTTAAGGCATACAGAGCATTCTGTCCTCAGATGAACTTACACAACAAATTGAATGCATTGAGAAACAATAATTCCATACAATCAAGATGGGAGAAGAGGATAGGCAGGTTGTGTATTTGTATGTGTTGGGAGAAGTCTATGTGTGCATTTAGGAAGAGACTTTAGACCACTGTGGAAGCATGGAAGGCAGATTAATTTACATTCCTATAAGAGATTTCTTATAGAGATTTCTTTCTCCATAAACATACAGGAAAAGGGTTGAAATAGAGTTATAATAGGCATTCTGATCACGCTCCTGGCTTGAAATTAGGTACTTCTGATTAGGAAACTTTTTGGATATGCATATCCATAAGATCCAGTCCCTGCACTATTTGCTACCCTCAGCATCAAAAGTTTTGCTTATCAATGTACCAAAATGACAGGCCACTAAACAGGCTTTCATTTCAAATAGAAAATAAGTCCCCCCCCATAATCTTTTCATTTTTTCCCTTTATTATATTTCTAGATATGTTACCTTTTTCAAGCTATTTAATCCCACAAGGAAGCTGTCATTTTCCTATTCCAATACTGGTATGACCTTGCTGAGCATATGGATTATACAGTAATCCAGAAAGCCAGTTCACCTTTTTGCTAGAGTTGGAATCTTCCTAATATAATCTTTAAGGAAAGTGCTTTGGAAACTTTATGAAGTGCCCAAACAATCTGCACCAGTACAAAAAGGCTTCGATGGGTACATCTCTGGCACAGCTGAGATGTCCTCCCTAGTATGTTGAAGATCTTGCAAAGCTTAGCAGCTTTTGAATCATGGCTACTTTCTTTTTCTCTTTTCAAGGTGTTTTTGGGAAGCTGCAGATGCACAGTGTTTACACCAAGAAGTCATGGACGTATCTTGGAAATGATGTTGCACCTGGAAATGAAAGGTAGATGTTAAATTATAGGTAATAAGAAAAATCTTTTTTATTTTTATTTTACCCCCCCCCTTTTTTTTTTTTTGCATGAGTCAATTGAACAAAAGACTCAGGACATGGTAGGACCTTTCTGGCAACATTTCAAAATGATTCTGAATTAAACTTATTAGTATGCCACTGCATTAAAAATAACTATTGATGGCACACACATAAAAATACAATATAAAACAAAACTCATATAAAAATGAATACTACAGCAACCTTACAGAACTGAAAGAGAATAAAAGATGGCAACAAGAATTCAAATCAGGAAAAGGGTCTCTGAAAAAGGTCTCTGAAAACATCTTTAGGAGCTTGCAGAAAGCCAGTACAGAAGGAGCCAGCTTGATCTTCATAAGGAGGTAAAAACAAACAAGCAATTTCTCCTTGCTTCAACCCCAGTAATTATTTGAAAATGTGGGGTGTGCAGAGGTTTCTCCTGCTTGATTAAATGAGATGAGCAGAAGTTGGCCAGAGAAAGTTTCTGCTTGTCAAGAAAATAATTTTATGGGTCAAAATCAGCACCTTAAATTGGACATGGAAACCAAGGCAAGGATCCACAAAAATAATGGTATGCACTCCCAACATCAGGAACCTGAAAGTATACAGGCTGCTGTATTTTAAACCAACCACAGTTTCTAAATATTCTTTAAGGGCATCCTTAAGTAGAGGGTATTTCAGTAGTCTAGATGGCTGATGATAAGAGCATGAGTTACTGTTTTTGTCATAGAACGCCCAGAATGGAGTTCTGGCACTTCTTTTGGATGGAATCTTGTAGGATAGGCAAGGCAAGTTGTATGACGTGTTTGAGTTCCGGCACCTTTTTTTTGTTGTTTACAAAAAAGCACTGTCAAGACCTACAAGTCCTCTGACACCAGATGAAGCCAGAACTCTCTGATCACATTTCTACTTGCTGATCCATCAGGAAATAGAAGGACACCCATGTCAGAGAAATGCTCCCTGATGGGTACTGTTTACCCATACATGAGTAACTCTTGGTGGTGACAGAAGACCTTGGTGCATTTGTAGAAATGTCAGCTTTTCAGGATTCTATTTCAATATCTTTTCTCCTATCCAAAGTGACAGGATCCAGGCACATTCTTCCTACCACTTACAAACTTGTCTTCATCAGTGAATGTAAGCATTTTAGTAAGCATTTTCTATTTTTCTTCATAGTATATTTGTATGCTTTAAAGGAAGTAATGTTTCATGGAAACTTCACAATATTTTTTTTGAGATTTACAGGATTATGGTGCAAGATCATTTGGACTGGCATCAGGGTGACAGTATTGTTATCAGTTCCTCTTCATATGAAGCCCATCAAGCTGAAATAATCACTTTAGAAAAAGTTAACAATCGTAGCATTAGGATCCGTGAACGTCTTCTCCATAGACATATTGGTATGCAATTTGTCTCCTTTGCTTAGATTGTATCATGAATTTTGTTTTGTACATTAAAGGCTACCCCAACATTCATTATTTCTCCTCAATAAACTTGCCATTATTCAATAGCGTTTTCTTTCTAGGGTGCCTTAACATTTTCATTGCTTTAATTAAGTAACAAAATGGGAATTACAAGTTATCCGTAAAGTAGTTAACCTTATGAAGACAATCAGCTGAAATAGAGATTTATGTGTGGAAGGGCAAGAGTTGGACTCCTGACCCAGCTACTACAAATTGACTTTAAGTTCACATGCAGAGGCTATGAATGTACAGTCTTCTACCCAACATTTTGCAGGGAAGATGCATCTGGGGTCTAAATATAGCTAATCCTCAGTGAATTATAGTAGCGCCTAGTTTAACCCAGCCATCACTGAAGTGATATAAAATCTGTTCCCATTATGTTCTTCTGGCACAATAGTTGGATAATTTTGGAAGATATTATAAGTCATGGGGAGAGATATACTATAATCAACATATATTGGACCAGCAAGTATGATCTCATCCCCATTTTGTATCTTTACCTCTCAGCTTAGTTTAAGGGCTGGTATTGCTTCTTAAGACATTTAAATGGGCAATCGGCACTTATACAATGAATGAATTGTCTCAATTATTTCTGTATTTAACTGCTGTCTCATACTACTAGAATTACAAATACTTGCAAAATTTTAGGTAGGTGCAATAAACTCTGACCTTATATTTAACATCTTTTTCTGAGATGCCATGGAACTATTTTAGGCTTGATCACAGAACAGCTAAGGTACTATGCTCCTCACTTTTGAGATATGTTTTTCTCTATATCAATGATTATTATATGAAATAAGGGGAAAATAATGTTAAAAGTGATAATAAGGTAAATGACTTTTTCCAAATGTCTGAATCTGCAATAAATTATGAAGTCCTACTGTACATAGCTTGGATATATGAACTGTTTTCAGAAGGGAAGAATTAGTAGAGATCCCATGTTTGGTTTATTATTCCACTTCTATTGTTTTCCATCATTTTGATCTCTGTAGGATATTCCCATAGATTAGAAGATGGTCAATGGATTCTCCTGGCTGCAGAGGTTGGGCTTCTGACAAGAAACATTCAGATTAAATCTGACATGGATTGCATAGGAAGACTTCTGGTGAGACCTTGGGACTATGCAAATCAAGATGCAGGTACTTGAGTATTTATAATTATTTTACACATGGTTCTCAATCCATATAGCTTAGAAAAACATAATTTAATTTTCTAGATTTCTCATGTATTTTTAAAGAAGAACATGAATTCATTTGATAGTTATCACACCAAACCTACTATTGTGGGTGAGGGTTTTTTTTTTTCTTTTCTGTTCAATAATTCCAATTCTCAGAGACTGCCTGGACAAGTCCTTGTGGTTTTCTTTACAAGGTTTTTCAGAAATAGGTTGGCATTGCCTCCTTTCATCAATTGACCCCCAAACCCCTTATGAATGTGGGAATTATAAATGATTTTTTATTTTATTAATAGTGTGATAACATAGTAATAATTACTGAGGAAAGTAAATGCAACTGAGTTTAAAACATGCTATTCGAAGTAAAAAAAAAACTATTATCCTCTATAGCAAATGTTATGTAGGCATCAATGAAAATAAAACCTGGATCATTAAGTAACCCCTTAGTTACTGTATTTGCTTTCTCTTTTTTTAAAAAAATGGAATAGTACTAGCTTAAGGATTTAGGAATTAAGAATGTCTAAAGTGGCATCAATAGAATATCTTTTACCATTGTTTTTATTTTTTAAGGCATGGAAGGTTATCTTGTTCCCCCTCCCCCCTTACCCCCCCCACTAAAGTTCTGATTCTTAAACATGTCCTTCTCCCATTTTGCAGGTGTGCTTCAACTTTCAAATGTTGAAATTTTGAACTTTGGATCTTCACAGTCTCCATCAGTTGACATTACAAATTCATCCAAATCTTTCATAATTTCCTCTAGCATTCACCACAGCTGTGGAGTTGGTATTCAAGCCATTACAAGTAATGGGCTCTTCCTACGTGATAATGTGATATTCAGTACAATTGGGCATGGTATACATTTAGAAGGCCAAAATCACACACTCATCAGAAATCTGGTTGTCTTAAGCAAACAACCAGGGACCTCAAGGTTCTGGGTGGCTGGCATCAAAACAAATACAGTAGAAGGTGCTATGCTACATAATAATAGCGTGGCTGGTACAGAACGGATAGCCTTTCATATCAAGGGTCAAGAATGTTTCTTAGCAAAAGACCTTTACAGTGGCAATGTAGCTCATTCAAGCCTTCATGGGGTTCATTTATATAAAGGAGATGGCTTTCCAAACTGCACTAAAATTACAGGCTTTTTGTCTTACAAAAACTATGACTATGGGATAATGTTTCATCTTGTAGGAAGTGTAGTAGTTGAGAAGGTGATATTGGTAGACAATGTCGTGGGACTCTTGCCAGTACTTTATGGACCATCTGCTAAGCTGTACTGTCACCAGAAAAAGCAGCACCTGAAACTAAGAAATTCTGTCTTTATGGCAACCAGCACTTCCTTTGACTGCATCAAGGACAGAATCCAGCCTCTTTCAGCCAATGAGACAAATACAGATCGAGCTCCACGTAATCCCTGGAGGGGTCGAATTGGCATGTTATGGCCATCTTTTACCTCGGACTGTAACTGGTGGCCTGATGCTCCATGGCATAAAATAAGAAACTATTCAATAGTTCTGGGAGTCACAACTCTACAAGGTTAGTACTTTAAGAGCATCTGTGGTCTAATAAATACTGAAATAATAAATACACTAATAAATCCTGGAACTACAAATGGTGCTTGGTGATTAAAATGTCATTTAAAGTATTCTTAGGAACCTCAAATATTTTATTAAAAAACTTTAGACAAGCAGATCTATTGTGGTGCTACAGTTTGTAGCTGACCAAAGCCCCAGCCTATGAATATTTTCCTAGGAATGGACTGATTTCAATGCAGCTGATCCTGATTTTGTATGCTTAATCAAAATTTAATACAGTCTTAGGTCAAAATACACGTCTTTATGTCAATTTTATTCTGTTTCAAGATACATATGTATACTTTTTCTAAAATAATCAGCACATTATTAAGACTTTTTCAATGACACCAACAAAAAAAAGAAAGAGTAGTTGTACTTGGGAGAGCAAAAACTTGTCACATAAAATATACAATTATGTAATAACAATGTTCCTCACTGTAAAATGGTTATAGAAGAAAAGACTCATTTAAATGGAAAAAAGACCCAAATAAATCTATCTATATGCTTCTGATGAAAGCGTGTGTGTGCCTCTGTGTAATTGTGTTTGTGTGTGTGTCTATCCAATCTCACAGAAAGCATGAGAATCCATGGTCATATTGTATATTCACTATATTCACTGAGTTTGTACATGTTAATCTTATCTAACATGAATAAATGGGGATGTGGTTTTGCATACTCTTCCCAAGACATATTAATATGATTATTAAGAGCCGTGATGGCACAGTGGTTAGTATGCAGTATTGCAGGCTAATTCTGCCATCTGCCAGTAGATCAATTCTGAACAGCTCAAGGAGGATTCAGCCTTCCATCCTTCCGAGGTCGGTAAAATGACCCAGATTGTTGGAGGCAATATGGTGACTATGTAAACCTCTTAAAGAGCACTGTAAAATATTGTAAAGCGGTATATAAGTCTAAGTGCTGTTGCTATTAATATGAAATATTGTTAAGAGAGCCAATTTTGCCTAGTTAAGACACCAGGCTAGAAATGAGGAGACTATGAAAGCTGGCTGGGTGACTCTGGGCCAGTCACTCTTCCCATCCTATGACATCAGACTTGGGTGTCAAGATCAGTCAATACCTGCCCCAATCAATGGATCAACACTTGACTGAACCAAAAAAATGGACCCTGCATTTGAGGAAAAACATTACGAAGAAAAAAAGTAAAAGAAAAAAATGTTAATTTTCAATCATTCACTTTAAAGTTACCTGCTTGTTTAATCATGGCAAATTGACTTATTTGGCTTGCTTAAATTATCCATAATTGTAACTAAATATAATTAAAAGTTGACATTGCTTGCTGTAGTTAACCATAATTCCTCTCTTGGCTATATAGGAAAGATAGGAAGGAAAGGAAAAATTCATGGCCTGATGCCATTCATTTTTCCTTGTTTATATCTTGTCAAAGTAGGGATAGAAATGGACTCCCTTTAGACCTTTGGAATTACAAGTCTTCAAATTATTTGACATTTGCCATGATGATATCTGGTGTTTAGAACAAAAGGAGGACACTAGGTTGGTTATTCTTGAACTAAACTATGCTTAGCATGATATCTACATGCAGCTGTGATTTTCTCCTGTCCTACTGAGAAATAGAAGAGAAATGGACACAGCTGTTTATTTTGCTGAAGATTTCCTCCTGAAAACAAAAATGAAGACATTTCGAATAATTTTAGACAGAACATTGAAGCATCGATTCAGTAAGCCCAGAGACAAAGATTTCTCCCTGGAATCAATGAGATCTTTAACTGAATCCTAAAATATTAATCCTTTATTTAAAAGGGGGAAAAAAGGTTTGCAAACCTATGTGAACAGACAACTTTTACCTCTAATTTCTACTTCTAGATAATGTTTTTTAAAAAAGTGTCAAAAAGCACTATCAACAATTAAAGCAGCTACATTATACCACAGACCATACACACTGATGCAGCTACTTCATAATTTAGAGATATTTATTTGTATCCCATCTTTATCAATTTTACAAATAACTCAAGCAAGATAAATATATCCAACATACCTTCCTCCTCCTATTTTCCCCAGAACAACAACACTGAAAGGTGGGCTGGGCTGAGAGAGAGAGAGAGGGAGAGAGGGAAAGAGGGAGAGGAGAGAGGGAGAGGGAGAGGGAGGGAGAGAGGGAGAGGGAGAGAGAGAGAGAGAGAGAGAGAGAGGGAGGGAGGGGGAGAGAGAGAGGGGGGGAGAGAGAGACTAGCCCAGATGGTTTTCATTGCTAAGGCAGGACTAGAACTCCCAGTTTCCTTCTTTCTAGACTGGTGCCTTAAACACTAGAGCAAACTGGCTCTCTGTATAAATTAGTCGAGTGCTGCCATTTTCCTACAGAGTTTTTACTTTCCCTTTATCAGATATAACCTTTGATGGTTTTAGAAAGAGTTGCTATACTGGGGACCAAGACACCTGCATCATGACAAATCCAGGACATGGAGGCATCTTGCATCTGATCACATCTGAGCAGACCAGAATGCTCCATATCAGTGAACAAAATATGTTCTACTTTCATCCGCTGCAAACGAGGTATATTTATAATCACTTATAAGTAATCCATTTTGGATCATTCTTGCTGAGATTTCCATAATAATTATGTTTGATATATTTATAATCTGTGGTACTATCACTGATCTGTTCTTCTTAGAGTTGCTTTCTCCTATTTCTTGTTTCATCTTATTTTAGCTCCAGTTAATCAGTTAAAAATGTCTAATATGGTATTCCAACACTAGAATAGAATAGAATAGAATAGAATAGAATAGAATTAGTCAAGTGTGATTAGACACAAGGAATTTGTCTCTGATGCATAAGGTCTCAGTGTATATATAAATAGCAAGTAATGGATTAAACAGTTTTCCAACAAAATATATCATTGCATTATGTCTG